>NC_083756.1:7068437-7381875 GCF_033458585.1 Syngnathus typhle
ATGTCTCCAATGTAAAGTAGTCAGTGTGATGTTTTTGTCTCTCGACTCGCTTTGTTTAGTGTCGCAGGAAACGAGCAAACCAAAGACAACAGATAGATGTTGGCAATCACGAGAGCTGAGAAAACACTTGGTGAGTGTTGTCGCCATCTTGAACTTTCACGGTGTGGTCTCGCTCACTGTCAGTCCACAGCACAGCGTGTATTTTCCTCATCCAGTCCGTGAGAAACACATCGACGAAATGTCAAAAAAAATACTTGTTGGCTGACAGGACATAAAGTACCTGGATGAATCGAGGTGGCGAGCTCAAATCGGAATTGTAAGTGTCCACACACGTGATCGGTTGGTAGCCTGCGACCCAGAGAGTAACTGACAACCCGGTCTCTGTTGACCAAAAAGAGCAGGTTAAAAAAAATACAAATAAATAAATATTAATATTTTTTTCTAAGAGTTTTACATACCCGATGGCATGTTTTTCCAGCAGCCTCTGAACAGGGACGGACAGCTTCCCCAGGAAGCGCTTGATGATTGGCCGACTTTTAGCAAACTTGTCCTTGACTTCAATCTCCAGAACATCAGTGGGTAGCGACAAAAAGTTAAATCTCTGCAGGAACGGCAAAAACAAAGAAAAAGCGCATCGTGGCATTTCCATCGCTCAGCGTTATTGGATTTGAGGGCTACTTGATATGTTTGCGCTCATCTCGTCGAGCGTCATATTAGTTTAGCTCGTCTCGTGCTTTGCTTCACTTCTTGCGTGGCTTGCTAGATGGATGACTGGAAAATCATATTGAAAGAGCTCAATGGTTAAAAAAAGAGGAATTACTAGATGACATCAAATGGCATTGCCTTGCTGAAAAAGGGAAATAATCCTGTCAAGACACATTGTGCTGGGAGAGCCACAGTGATATCGGAGGAAAATAGAAAGAGGTGAATAATTTAAAAGTATGAACCAGGGAAGGAGCAGACGGCTGCATGTGTGAGAAGGCTGAGGGACTAACTCAATAAATGAGGATGGGAGGAAGAGGATGTGCACTCAGTGCTCATCTGTGTGGAGCAAGAGTAGTGCGGATGCTAGGAATAAGTGAGGAGTTGATTTTATTCCCCCCCCCCCCTTGCTCTTTTACACAATTCTGACTTTTCATTCACTCACGATTGAAACGCTTGAACAAAAAATAAAAACCTGAAATGCTCCAACTTAAACATTCACACGTACAAGCTTGATGCTTCTCAAGGACTGAGGCCTGAAATAAAAAATGAAGTCAGGCATTTTGATGACGAATATTTATACCTCTGCACTCCATTGAGGGTTGATTGTGTTGCAGACAACGCCGGAGCGTTTTTCCTGACCGTGGTGCGGCAACGAAGGGAAGATGCTATGCTTTCCGGGCTGAATGGACAGTTTGAGGTACGGGTCGGGGTTAAAGAACATTCCCTTCTTCAAACCAACAGCTTGGAGGTCTGCAGTGTGAGGTCAGTGGAGCGTAAGAGAGAGCAAGAATACAAAAAAATGTTTGCGGAGAAATTCTCAGGATCATGTGGATGCCAGTGTTACGAGGCAGACGTTCATTACCTACCTGACAGTGAAAAGTTAATGAGTCTCCTGTTTCCTCGTCCTTGGTTGACCTCAGGACTTACCACTGGCTTTAAAACCTATGGAAGCAAAAAAAAAAAAAAAATCACGTTGTCATATCATTAACAATATAATTCTCACCATATTGAAGTAACAGAACTGTAGGAGTTAGAAGGGACGACGTTAAGAATTTATGTGGCAGTGAGTCAGACTTGTTCAATTTTTTATACCCAAAGCTGAAATGCTGTATGCATTTTGAAGGCTTATGCAACTATCTGAAAGCAAAAAAAACAAACAAAAAAACAATCCACAGAGACAGCAGTGAAAACAAAAGGATTACAAAAAGACAGATGTTTGGCGCAATCCAGTCTAATGAGATGCTAATCTTTTTTGGCTACTAGAGCCCGAAAGAAAAGCGCCAGCGCAGATGTCCTCTATTTATTTCACTCCAGTTTGAATATCAATGTCTCGCTTCTGGATCCCCCCCCCCCCATTTCTTGAATGCATCTTGATGCTTTTAGGACAGAGAAGCCGAGCTAGGCGCGTTATGTCAAGTAGGCGTAAATATTAAGTTTTACCCAAGCTATCCAGCAGAGCCTCATCCTTTTTGCGCCGCTCCTTTCACGATGACTGGGAGGTAACAGTCCCAGTTGAAGACACATGCAGTCCATCACATCCTTCACTTTGACCAAATTCAATGCCATCCACCTCTCTCTCCAGTCCACTGGACTGTCCTCTGTTATCTTGACTCCACCCTCCTTTGCGCCTTCCTATCTGCGGTTATTTTTATTCCTTTGTGCTGAAGAAGTCAGTGGAGATCAAGTTCTCATTTCATCAGCATTTCCAAAGTGCCCCAGGCAGCAGATTGAAAAGGCACACATGGAAATACAATCCCTTCTCTCACTACAGGCTCTGACTGATTAACACTAGATGTACTTTTGTCACATCATTTAAAAATGTTCCTCTGACCTCTATGACACATTTGGCAACTTTTGGCTCAGCACGTGATCCTGTCAGAAATTGTCCATGAATCTAACGCAATCGTTCCGAATCAAAAGTCATCGCGATGCGGCCCACGCGAGACCCGCAGTGACAGAAAGACTTCAAAAACTGAAGTGAGTAGGTCTGATCGTACGAAGTATGCTTGATGCAGATGGATTTAGTGAGGCTCCAAGTCAGATTCAACCAGAGGATAAAAAGAGTTCAGTGTATAAAATCGATGCAACATTTGGAGAACGATTTTGGAGCTCACAGCCCAAAAAAAAAAAAAGACAGCAGAACACTCGTAGAATAAGAATTTCTTAAGTGATGTGTCTGTCAACTCCATTTTAACAGCTAATTCTTTTCATGTGCAAGTGAGGCGCATCAGCAAAGACAGACTCGGGAAGCTTCCAAAGGTTAAACACATTCCCTCGGGTCTCAGCGCCACACACACGGAGCAAGCAATGCGATTAGCTGTTGAAGCGACAAGGACGTGATCTTTCACTGGCAAGTACTTCCAGCTGTGCCCAAGAAGTTTTTTTGGGGGGGAAAAAGCTGGAGGCACAACTGTCACAAGTTAAACCCAGAATGTTTTTTCCCCATCTGCTTCTTTCGTTATCAGTTGTGTGCACAGATGATTAAAAAATGCAAGCGTAGCGTAAATCTGGAAATGCAGAATTTAATCAAGCTCTGATTTAAAGTCGTACTCACAGGCACCGGTGCCTTTTTGATGGTTAGGCTGGGTGTGGTTGCCCTCAGTGCTCCAGTGACGCCATGGTAGTACTTGAAGCAGACCAGTGTCTCAGCTGTAATTCAAATTGCATTTGTAATGAATCACTTTTGAAGATATAAAGCAGTGAAAATACATTTCAGCAAAGTGGAACATCTCAAATATCCTTGACTGAATAGACTTTAACGTTAATGTTATCTAAAATCTATATCTAAAAATATCAGATAACCTTTTCGTTTTTCTTGAGGGAAGAAAATTGTTGATAAAGCAACTTACTTTCACTGAAGTGAGAGCTGCAGTCAACTTTCCAAACAATTTGTCCTTTATGCGATCCATTGATGCCTCGGTTCTTATAATCCAGAAAGTTCTCAGATAAAGGCTCATCTAGTGAAAAAGAGAGATGAAAGATTTGAATCAACCTCTTGACATTTTATTCCGTTATCGCCTTTAGATGTTCTTGTTACGAAACAAACCTTTGCTGGCTTTAAGGCAAAACACAAATGTCACTAAATAATGAACGCCGGCAACCGGAACATTCTCACACTCACTTACCCACGAGATACATTCCGATCCAGTCGCCAGCATCCACCTCCTCCTTGATGTCCCATGCGATCACTAAGTCTTCCGACTGGCCTACGGTGTAGTGAGAAGCGCTTACGGTGAGGGTGGAGCGAGTGTCCGGGGAGACCAGATCCGTGTCGCTAGTTGACCGTGGCAACCCTAACACGAAGGCTTCCTGGTTCAGAGCGTTGACAGCGTAGGAGTCAGGCCCGTAGCTGTGACGATCCTTACAGCGTTGGCGGTTGCTGCGGGTCGGTGAGGCCATAGCCGCCAGGCCAAAAAGGCGATTCTGGTACAGGTTCTGCAAACGCACAGCAAGAGGAGAATATTACTTTATAATAGTGATTCCTGTTTTATAGAATTATGCTAAAATTGAAATGCTATACATTGGATTTGATCAACCATCAATTAACGTAATTTCTGGACTATAAGCTGCACCCAAATATAAACCGCACCAGCTAAAATTGGGAAAGAAAATCCAGTTTTGTTCATATATAAAAATCGTACCGGACTATAAGTGTTTCATTTCCATAAGAGAATATGCACAAATCATACGATATCATAAAAATCATGAAAAATCCATCGATAAGCCGCACCGGGTTCAAAGCTTGTGCAAAAAGTAGCGTCTTATAGTCCGGAAAATACGGCAATTCTGTGAAACGACCCATGCAATCGTTGTCTTTCTTCAACTCTGTGGCTACATTGTAGTTGTAATAAAGGAAGACAATTTTCCATCCTAGGATCTCATATCATGGAATGCTCCAGTTAGAAAGGAGCCTAAGGGCATGGCTCAGCCAGCCTTGACGGGTCAGTGGAAATGCTGAAGCGCTTTGAGCATGCAGTTGGTGGAAGAGAGGCAAGGTTATCAGCACACAAAGCAGAAATCCTTGCTTTTGCTGTTGTGCAATGGAGAAAAAGGCAGCATGAATATATTTTATTTGGTGGAGTACTATATGATGGTAAGCAGGCAAATGAAGGCGGTATAGGTGGCAGGAGGGGGGGGGGCTGGCTGGGTGCACACTGACCTTGATACTACAGAGCTGCATCAGCATAATGACCAGTCAACCCAAAGCAGACCAAAACCTGAGGGAAGCGTGAGGAGGAGAGGGGATGCTCTGTTACAAACCACAAAACACAGAGAAGCAGAGGCAGCGAATGAAGCAGGTGTACATCCCAAAAAGTTTTGGTGAGACGAGGGAAAACCGTCACATCGTATTTGACTTGATGAAAAGAGGGCTGACGTGTATTCGCCATTTATCTTTCTCCAAGTCACGAGCCTCCATCAAAAGCAAAGCCGCAGACGGTGCCGCCCACTTTGTTTTGGAAGGAGATGGACTTCAACGTCAAGAGCCACTTGCCATTACTCTGATTTATGGCGCCGACTGCCTACAACCTTGGATAATGACTGTAACGTTTCGAGCTGAGGGTACTAATTGCATTGAGCCAAGTCGAGACGATTCACACGATTCAAAATGGGCTGCTGCTGCTGCTGCTTTATGTTGATATTTTCTGGAGGCAAGTATGTTCTTATAAGCATAGAGCTGAACGATACTTACTCACTTAGCAAATTGTAGCACGTACGGGTCACGGTAAATAAAAGACTTCCTAATCCGTTCGGGTTCAAATCCCCTGAGTCCTCATTAGTTTTTCAGTTTCACATTACGCGGGGTGGCACAGCTAGTTACACTCGTGCAAATGTTGCAGTCTCTGGGGAAATATTCAATTGTTCTTTCTTGTTGGGAAAATTCCCAAGATAAACTCGTATAAATGCCTCGGAGATGACATCATCGCAGACTTCGGTATAGGAGACAGGAAAGCATGCAGGAAATGAAATTATCTCCTACAGGAGCTCAATAATTACTCATTGTTTACAGTAAAGGTCGTCAGCCAATCATTGCAATCCATATGGACTGGAGATACTCCATTTCACGCTTTACGACCCATTTTGAAACAATGGTAACACCGTTAGTAATATGATCCACAAATTCAATTAAGAATTTGTCATATTGTCACATATTATTTAAATACAGCACTCCGGTGACTCTTTAACCTCGACTACTATAAGTTAAGCGTGTATGAAAGGCTCGACTAATGGAGGAAGGTTAGCCATCCTTCAGTGGTATTGTGTCCCATTTGTTGTGCTTCTCAGCACACAGCGGGGAAATAAAAAAGTCCCTTTCTCGGTTGAAAGCTGACTTTTGTCAAGACATAAAAGCTCGTAGCCTCCAGTCAGAAATGAAACCTCAAGAGATAGCTGGATACATTTCTGAAATAACTGTTGTTGCATATAAAGTGCAATCTGCCGCAGCATCTTTCTTTCTGCCGTAAATGGGCTTTTTCTCACAGTGCTCTGTCTTTTCACTTTTTCGAGAAGCCTATGAGGAGGAATTAACGAGAAAATTCAGCATGATTATTCAAGTTTGATCATCCGGAAGTAAAGGGATGTTATATGACAGTCTTCCTTTGCAAAAAAAAGAAAAAAAATAGAATTACTGAAAGACTGAGGTGTTATTTCTGCGGGACAGATGATCACTTGCTATGACACCAATTATGATTTTTTTTTTTTTTATACAAGAGCATTAAAGAGTGTTTTCGGGTCATGTGTTTCTCTAATATTTAAGAGGATTTTGAAAATGGGGAATCCCCAAACAAAGGAGGGGGAAATCCATATTTTACAGTACTAGTACAGTATTACAAAAAACTACAGTTTGCCTATGAACAAATCTTTCAAATCCACCCTAACCCTACAATATAAATGTATTGATAAGTGCATTTTACAACAGATACAATAAATTGAATTGCTTGACTCAACAGAAATGACATCAAGTTAATTGTAGAAGTCCTCTTTTCTCATGTTCATGTAAAAAAAAAATAATTCGAATAGAATGTTACAACACATACAAACACACACACACATATATATATATATATATATATATATATATATATATATATATATATATATATATATATATATATATATATATATATATATATATATATATATATATATATATATATATATATATATATATATATATATATATATATATATATAAAATTGATGTTAAGCCCTCGCTGGGCTGAAAACTGATATTAATTTCATTAAAACCGATATTAATGAAATTCTTCTGAACACATTCGAGCTCCTCGTGCAATGTTTTGAATGTCATTCGGCATGTCGTTGTAGAGGATGCAATGAAAGATGCGAGCTAACGGGCGCTGTTGTGGGCCGCTGCTGTTTCAGGGCTGCATCATCTAACGTTGCACTGCAACAATGGGGACGATCGACCTACCTGGGATAAAATAACCTGAGAGTGGATCATTCTCCAGATGTAAAAAACGGAACTGGTACACGCCGACTACTTTCCATCGAGCTCCATTTGAATGAGAACAGGTAAAAACAGAGATGCGGAACAAGGATGGAGGGCTGATGACAAACACGAGAGGCTGGAGTCACATCCTTTCCTCTTTCTCTGGACCAAAGTCAAGCTAGATTAAGTAAGGAGTCCGTTTCCGGTTATAGAAATGACTTCAACGTCACAAATAAAGAATTCTACTTAATATTTTTAAAGATTCCTAAAGAAAATAGAAAACTATAAAACATTTTAGTGCGTTATAAATACATATTTAATAAAAGGAACAAACACATCGAGAGCGATTGGACCTTGAGAGACCAATGAGCTTTTGTTTTGAAAGATTTTCGAGGACTGTGGATGTGCATTGGTGTCACTTGATACATAGGGGAACGCGAGTGAGGTGCCTCACAGCCAATCAGGAAACGCCCCTTCCCGACGCTTCCTCTCGTAATCATCTCTCCAAATATACTACGACAGAAACTACAACGACATACTACTACTGCTACAATAATAATAATAATAATAATAATAATAATAATAATAATAATAATAATAATAATAATGAGAAGATTAAGATTTATTGTTGTATTATACACAATACATTATTTCCTCTTCGTTTTCCAAATATTCAATAGAAGTATGTTTTCAATAAAATATCAGCGCTTTTTATTATTATAGTGGCAGCTGGTGTTAGGTCCGTGTCATTTTTGGTCATTGTTTTGGTCAATTACGTTTGGAAGCAGATATTACAAATTGGGAAAAAAATACAGCATTCTTGCGATTGATATGAAATCAATTCTTCCCTGCATGGTGAAGTCATCGGTTGGTGCAAAGACAGATGGGACGTTGCTGCCATCTTGTGGTCAGTTGGTGAGATGGCATCATGCCAACCTCATTTAATCCCAAACAAATTTCTATTTTTGTTGTGGAAATACAAATTAAAAATCAAACTGTTGTTAGACTTTGACCTAAAATTAAATAGCCAGTTTTTGTATTTTTAATATATGCTGCCAAACGAAATATCCAATGACCAAAAGATATAACACAAAATATGCAGTTTCATGATAAACATCATCCTCCAATGCATCAATAACAGTTTCAATTAATGCCTTGCTGTAATGACTTTTTTTTTCGTTTTCTTGAGGATGTTAGTCACAGCCATCATTCAAGAGGACTACCGAGAGTCTATCGTGGCACCTTCTGGATAGGTGCCACTTTTGTTCCTTCATTAATTACATTATCATCTGACAAGCAAACTACTGTACATTGTTTTCAGTACGACAGCTGCACAATATTTATATTTTATTTGAAATATCACCCGTCTTGTTTCAGTTATTACATTGTCAAGGGAATTGCAATGCAATAAAACTTGATAGTGGGTTTGCAATTTTTCTGTGGGTGGAACTTTGATTGAAGGGGAAAAGAGAAATTGCTTCTGTGAATGTAAATGAGTATCCCCGACATTTACATCTTACAAGGTTGGCTGCACTTGTGGTCCCCTGATAACCACCTGTCTCGCTGTCATTCCACTCTGTCAAATGATCTTCTATTCCCTTTCAATGCTCTCATCTCCACTCACTCTTTTTTGCCATCCCACACGTCACCTGTCTCCTCCTGACCCCCATCTCCTTGTCCTTCTACTTCTTACGACTACAAGGGACAAAATGAATGAGTTGCACAACGACTGCAGCATCCATTCATTTGTGTTTTGGTATACAGCAGATCTCAAGGCTCAGAACCAAAGTGAGTTACAAGAAGTTCCCCTTTCAAGATACCAGTGTGCCTGCCGAGTTTGCAAAGCAGACTACTAAAGTAGAGCCCTCATTCATACATACATTTTGAATTTGCAGTCCCACTTAGGCGAGTCTCTCACTGTATTCAAGTAGGCATTTCTAGCCGTGTGTTTTCTCAGAATCGTCTGAATGTTTTAGAATCGTAAATTTTAAATGGCTAAATCCCTTCAGAGTCTAGAACCCGCACTATTTCTGATATCTCTTTCTGCTGCTTTTGTATCACAAAGCCTCCTTAAAAATATGAAGAAGAATACACCCCATGCACAGTAACAAACAATTTGGAACCATAAAATAAAGTATAAACACACATTTCAGCAATCTAGTGGGCAGGTGTATGATGAGACATTGTCACAAATTGTGTCATATGTCAGTTAGTCCAAATTGCTGAAATGGCTCATTTCCTGTTCAAATACAAAAGCAAAACGTTTTGTTTTGCTGGTGGGACATAAAACTGCCGCCACAGGTTGAGGCAGATATCACTCTGCCGCACTGAAGGGGGCGTACATGAGGGAACAGGTAATTAATGCTGCACCATTTGTTTGCTGTCAAGGTGGACGAGACAACGCCTGTCACAAACAAATCACAGATCTCCAAGTTGCACAAAGTAGCTCCGAGTAAAGAGACTTTTTGGGGATTTGATGTGATGATAGACGAGGCCCTGCAGTAGCTTCATATGTCTTGAGAGTGTTGGAGAAATACAAATGTGAAAAGTTTGACTGTGGGTGCAGTCCCAAATGAAATCAAAGGTGCATCAATAAGGAGGACCTCTACAACAAAGTGACGAAGCTTTTTTATGACGAAGGATAAGCGCATGGACTTGATCTACAATGAAAGGTAAGACCACAAAGTGTGTGTTTGTACACACACACGCGTGCGTAGAATGCTGATGAGAACTAACCAGCAGCAGGGCCTGGCTGCATCAGTTTATTTTTTCTGTGTTTTCTCCAAATTCTAACAGCAGCCCTATTATATATTAAGTCAACCCTCCCTGTAGCCAGTTGAATAAAAAAAACATTTTGGTTTATATATTTATAAATCTGAATCAGTGCCTCATAATAACTCAATAGTGTTGCAGTGGGGAGACAAGCAGTGTTGCATCCCATGCCACCTGTAGGGGTCAGTGTTGTCATTTTGTCTTCACGCCTGTCATTGCATTTAGCCCCGCCCCTCTCCTCCCCAGTGATGAAGCATTGAGAAGCCTTGCTGTGTGCTCTCTGTAGCATCATGTCGTTCTATCTATCTGCTTTTGTCATACCAGTGCGGAATCGTGTATTTACATAAGGGGGATGGATGCGTGTGCGTGTCTTTGCAGGCCAACAGCAGCAGGGCACACAATCTGCAGCAAATGCGTATTGTAACTCTTGCAATCCTCATTCATCTGCTGCTCATTCCTCTATATTGATCTGGCAGTTTTTCCCAATATATTTAGGTAGGCAATAGGATCAAACAAGGCTTTCTACTTCTGAAACATTTTTGCTCTTATGTGTTTTTTGCCCTGTGGGCTCTATGCTGGTTGTTTGTTCCACTTTGGATTTCTTTCTTTTTAATGCTAAGTCAAACTTCCAAAAGGTTTTTTTTTTATATATATTGTAATTTTCAACTTAACGTCAGTTCTTTCAAAATATCAATGTTTTATTTTTCATTGCTGGACAAGCTGTCAAGAAAGATGGGTGGATGTTATGTACTGGATTGAATCCTACTATCTCTTGATCTAACACTTGAAAATTATATATATATATTTTTGGGCGAGAGGGGTGGTTCTTCCAGATTACATCATTTATCGATTTTTGGACAAGGGAGCAATGTGTAATATGTAATATTCATGATTCCACAAAAACGAACAAAATGGATGACGCAATTTTGAAGTAAAGCTATCCTCTGTTGACCATGGAGAAGACTTTAGTTTTATTTGACGAAAGAGAAGCTCCCTCCTGTTGCTGCAGTGTGCCGCTAATTTATCATTGCGTATTTTTCACAACCGGCCTATTCTGCAAAGAAACTGTCATTTGTAAACTTTACGCAATAAAACACTGCAAACAGTTTTACAAGCCGATAGCTTGCACATCAAATCAAATCAAACGACGCTTTCAATGGCTCACTGACAATACTTGACGCTGATGGCAGTTGATTGAACCCTTTGTCCCTTACAGCCCCTGCCACTATTACTAGAACAAATGAAGCTTAATAAAAGTTCAGCTACTAAGACCATCTCCTTGTGAATGCCCTCCAAGTCACAGCCCAGTTTTTCCACTCTCTCTGCCACGGTCCATTCGTTTAGTCACATGCATTCCAATCACACTCTAACGTGCTGCCCTTTCAAGCCAATTACTTTTACGCTGTCACATTTATGTGTTAGCTCTCACTTTGCTGCTGTTAAACCATCATGACAGTGTTGTGAAAACAGTGACCCTCCTCCGCCCACACAGCAATTCCGCAGTCGTTACGACCTACGGATTGGTTGTGCCCTTATGTAAACAATGCTGCACTAAGTTCCACTGGATGAAGTCCCACTTGCAGTTTCAGCTTGGTCAAGGTGTAAAGTGTTATAAAACCCGAATGAGAATTAAATCAAATGGGCATAATAAAGTGATGAGATGTTGAGTATTCTCCTGATTGACTTGTGGAATCACGTCTTAAAGAAATTGAGGCACTACTTTGCGATTTGTTACTTAATGGTTGTAATATGTGTGCCAGAGCGTGTTGAATAATTTGCTTATATGCGTTGCTGCTCCATGTACCGTATTTTCCGGACTATAAGGCGTACCGGACTATAAGTCGCACCTTCAATGAATGGCCCATTTTAAAACTAAGACGCACCGGACTATAAGGCGCACTGTCGGCTTTTGAGAAAATTTTAGGTTTTTAGGTGCGCCTTATAGTCTGGAAAATACGGTAGTTCATTAAAATGACCCAATTTTTTTTTTAGCCCCTCTGTGGTGTTATATGTATGATGCTAGCAGACTTTCATTCGAATATCGGTTAGTTGGACAATGCTTAATTCTCTAATGTGAACTTTTACAGTGAAGTATTTTTCCTTCCTTGAAGGAAAGGGGGAAAAATAATTTGGTAAATTTTTATATGGTCTCACCATATTACGTTTTTGTACCTGCGGGTAGGTTTGGAACATATCCACTGTGATAAATGGGGTTTACTGTACATATATCAGCTATAGGAAGTTGAGTTTCTACGGCATAATGGGATTTCTCTGCTCAGTGCAACACTGGCAGCTGTGTAGAACACTGAGAAATATGTCAGGGTAACTTAAAAAACAACAACTTCAGGTGCAGTTGGGATAAGGAGTAACACAATGTCCAAAAAATCAAACATTTCTAATGGATTGAAATGATCATAGGTCATGATAAAGTTTCATTTTAAGAAGTGGCCACAGGCAAATTACATTCTATATTTAAATCTGAAATTAATGATATTTTTCCAGATTAAATTGTGTTTATTAAATATGTAAGCACATTCAACAAAAACAAACAGACAAACAGTCAATTCAATCGTGCATTTATACATTTTATTTCCTCGGTACTTATTCTTATTGAAATACTTTTTCGTTTGTCTCTTGAATGAAAGCAGAAATAAACTTGCTACAATTGATGAAATATGTTTGGCACGTTAAAGCTCAACAGAAAAGACGACATTTAAAAACCACTAATTTGACCTGTTCTTTGCCTTTGATGCTATGCAATATACAAAAAATTCCCCTTAAAAGCCATTTCAGCTCAATTTATAAAACCAGACCACATCGCCACCATTTTTCAGATATCATTTCTTACATCAAAAGGGAGGACTAGGGAATCAGAAAACTAATATTCACGTCCAGGTGCAACTCCACACTCACAACAACACATGAAATGTGAAAATAAGATAGTTGCTCTTTTCATGCCCGGGCTGGAACGTCTCAGGAAAGGTGGAAAGGATGTCGAAAATGACATGACACTTGGGGCCATAAGTCTGCTGGGTCATTGAGTCATTTGCAGCGAGCGAGAATTTTACAAGCTACACTACCTTAAAAATAAACCTTCCGAAAAGCCGGGAGCTGAAAAAACGATTATAGAAAAATATCAAATCAAATAAAAGTGCAGACAAGGATACATTTCTTTCATTTTAATGGCATTCTTAAAACTCTTACCGAGATTCCAACGCAAAATACTTCTCCGTATATGAGACACTTCTAATAAACAAAATTCGGAGCAGATCCCGAAGCACTTGGCCTGCTGTATTTTTAACAAGCCCGCATGTCGGTAAGAGGACATAATCCTCTGTGAGGAGGGCACAGGGCTCTACTTCCTGGCGATCTCGTCTACTATTTTTGATCCCTGCGAAGTGAAACTTCGTTTTAAAGCTGGAAAAAGTCTTGCACTCTGATCTCTTGCCAAACATTCAAGAATTCTATTCTGCTGCACAGTTACATCATGTTTACACAACTGATCATGTGATTGAAATGAACAGACGAGTTAAATTTATTAATTTTTTTAAGAGCGACTAGAAACTTCCGAAACCAAGCATTCTTTTTTTTGCCCTGCAAACCAGCCAGCCTCACGTGTGCATTTCAAATTCTCCTTCATCCGTACATCAAATGAGCGGAAAGCCATCCAGTCACACTTGCAGAATCTCGACGTGATGTATAATTGAACAGTGAAAAGGTACGACTGGTTAAGAACATTCATGAGGAATCATATCACAGGAAAATCAAAAGAAATTTTGTACGTATTGTTTTCAAATACATTTTCCCACACGAGCATTTTAACTTTTGAAAATGTTTGGCCGACCCTCATAATGCTAAATGTGATTATGATTGATTTTTAATTGAAAATAAAGCCGCTGTAGCAGCTGGTATATTAAAACAACATCATTTGTGGAGGTTACGTCCCCTCACATTTTACAGTATATATGCTTCTCTCCGAGAGTTTTCATAATCTTATATAAGCTTTGTCTTCTCATCAAATTATCTGAATTATTTTTATATCAAATTTAAAAAACATGTTCCCGCATTCATTCCCAACTTACGTGTAGTGGTAAAGTAAAAAATGGCAAGGGGCGCAGATAAATAAAGTTACAAAGATAATAATTCTTGTGATTAGTTCAAAATTAGCATCTTCCTGTTTGATTATTGTAAGTCAAGCACTTTCTTCTCAAGATAAAGATCAGACCATAAAGCAACATCTCTTCACGGTCAATATAAGCAAGCATATCAAAGATGGCATGCTAATACTGCTGTGAACCCCCGTTGCACTCGTCTAAATTTGTTAGGTTGCTTTAGGCTAATATCACATATGAATACTAATTTGAGACCCTCATCTAGTACCCTTGACATTATCCCCACAAGACTGCTCAGAGAGATAATGGGGGCCGCACACTCCAATGGGCGCTCTATTATTAATCGCGCTCATTTCTGGACGTCCACCAGACCATTAGTACATGTGTTCAACTGCTGCTTGAGCAACCTAGCCAAAAAAAAAAATAAAAAAATTGATTTTTGTGTGAACTACTTTTTGCATATAGAAGTTTGGGTTCAATATATTGCCGTCTGAGTCAATGGCATGGGTGTGATGTCACCGATATGACAATTTTAATTTGATAAAACGACTCAACAAGCGAGACTTTTGGCAGACATGAATCGGGCGCTGTTATCAGACATGACACGTGTGTTATCGCACAACACAAGAGGCTCGGGAATGATTCATCATTCACCGCGCACTCAACCCCTGCGTGTAGTTGCACTCATTGGAAATTAATTTGCCTCGGCTTTGCCATCATAACCGTCAAAGGCACGTCTAACGGGGCTACTGACATAATCATAGCACTTGCAAAGGACACGTCATATCCACTCTCACAGCCTGTCAGAATTATACCAATGGGTGAACCACTATTATCTTGCAAGGAACTGATGTTAAACAAGGAGAATATATGTTCCATTTATTTGATTTAATGTACGTGGCAATGACGTATAAACTTTAATAGCAGAAAACTTCAAACGCGGATGATTTTGACAAGTCGAACAATGGTTGTGCTATAAAGAAGGAACAAAAGATCCAAAATCTCTTTTTAATGTCATGCTTGAACTACTTCAATACATTTCAGTGCATATTGGTACAGAGGGGCGGAATATATTCAATGTTTTCCCGAAAGTAAAAGAAAATCCGGAACAGCTGTTTGAAAATTTAAAATCAATTTATTGCCAAAGCTAATATTGTTTGCAGTACAGTATTTGGTAGGATGGAGTCATCAACGTGTTCAAGGAAACAAAACATTCCCAGTTTGCGAAAATAAACACAACTTTAAAAATAGTTTGGCATCTTGTTGTGTATTCCCACTCGGCTTGACTTCATTGTCTTCCGTCACAATTTGTCATCATTGTTTGATGAATACAGATTAGATGATGAATGGACTTGGAATAAAAAAGGCTTTGAATGTTCAAGATGAACAGACATGCTTCATTAAAAGAAAGTGCAGGCAAACTCCATGGAGAGCTCCCAAATCGGGATTGCTCATTTAATCAGCAAAGCATAACGAAAGCTTCTGAGAGGAAGCAGTTGATTGAGTTGAAGTTAAACTTAATCAAAGAGATTGTATTGATCAGATACTGCACAGTATAACCAACCAGATTAACCCCTGATTTTTTTTTTTTAATCAAGTTCATCGTTGCATTAGAATAAAAGCTAGAATTTTATCGCACGTCACACTATAAATGTCAACTTGCCACATCCAGTGAGCAAATTGAAGTCTGAGATGCACAAATTTGCACATTAAAATCAAAATAATCACACTTGTGTTGAAATCATGTGGAAGGAAACCCCCCAAATTGGAATGAAGACATCTCTTGTGTTGTTTGCAGCTCGGGATCATGTGTCGACTTAAGAATTCTGTCCCTAGTGTTTGGATATTTGCCCATGGCCCAATTTATCAGTCCCTGGTTGTTTTTAAGCCACTGAAACCTATCTTGAGATGAAATGCCGGCCTATTGCTTCTAATTCTGAAACCTCGACTGGGTGTTTTCCATCTATTGACCATAACAGATCAATGTGACAAAACGTTAAATGATGCCTTCGCTCCCTTTGACCTTGAAGACTTTTTACTCATGAAAATTCACTTGAGTTTTTAGAGAAATGGAAGGGCACTTAAGATGGTTGCGAGGATCCCCCGAGGACGGCCCCAGGCAAGGAATGGAGGGCATGTTAAACCACAATCAGTCAGGGTTCCATTTGTAGTTTTTTATTTTTTATTTTTTGGAAAAATGCTTTTTTTTAATCTCTTCCTTGTGTCAGACAAAACTTGAATCAATTGGGAGGAGGAAACAGGTTTTAACTGAAAATTTGCCTCATCGTTTTTCTAATTAAATCACTTTATGCACTTGTGTAACAATCTCCAAAAACTGCTGCAGTCAATCTTAACCACCAAATTATCAAGACGGCTATAAATTGCCATGAAAACGTTATAAAAGAAATGTATGGGAGCAAATGCGACCGCTAAAAAAAAAAAAATCCATAAACGCGACTGCTGGTGAGGAGCACAAAAGTTTCTGTTCAATACAGTCATCCGGTTATTGAGGTGAAGAGAAGCTCCGACTATTATTTGCGCTTTCTTTGTATGGAGAAATGTGATGTCCCTGAGTCTCACTGGGTTTTGTTTCAGTGTATACACACGGACAAGCTATCCATGACACAATTACAATATGTCAATTCTCGAGTCAGACATCAGGTTCACTTTTGCAATATGGTTTAATAACACAATTCTGATGCATTCAGGTAATGCTTACGAATGATTAACTTGTATAACTGATCATTTGTACTGTGCTGGGAGCAAATAATAAAAGGCTATGGTAAAAAAAAAAATGTTGAATGGAAATGAAGCTTCGAATTTGCTTCATGAAATAAAACAGGCAAAAGATACAACTGGTTCATGAAGCAAATTTGAAGCTTCGTTTTCCCATCATTTGGTCCAAAGCTATAATTCACTAAATTAGTTTGATCATTATTATGAATCCATTACAAATATAACTTTGCTCTTCTAGCTGTCTTCTTTGTATAGTCACAATTAAATCAATTCAAGGCTTCACAAATACATTCAAAACTCCATCTCCTGCATTTACTCCGATCAAATCGAATGTCTCTCGAGTCTAACCTGCCTACAGGGAATAGAAGCGATAAAGTTTGAAGCTGCTCCCAACACCCTCTATTGAAATAAGTGCTATTAGGCTGACATCAGTTTAAAGAAGGACACGTAAGTGGCCCTTTGAGATCGAGCTGCTGTTTGGACACACTATCAGCAAATTAGATGAGGAGCTGTTGATGTGGAAAAAAAAAAAAAAAGACAAACATAGTCATTTACAGGTGTGGAGGAGTGCTTAAAGAACGGATGGATTTTACGTGAGGAAAGTTGGGCAAGGTCAAACGTGGAGTAACTATGGAATTGTATTTAGCGTGGAGATAGAAATATCTTGCTGATCGAAACTTTGAGAGTAGCTCAACGTGTATTTTAGCTCTCCACCAAAACCTCATTCTTAACACTCCTTCCATGATATCATAACCCTGAAAAAGCTGCTCAACCTGTGGGCTTTAGCACTTTGCTCCCCATAAAGCTGTCACAAAGCTGTGGGATGTCTTCTCCCCTCATCATTTCTTGAGTAGCTTTCTCCGCACTCCTTTTTCCCTGGGTGTAAATCTTTTATATTGACTCGGCTCACTAACTTTTGGCCCCCGTCTACCGTTCTTGGAGAGGCTGAGGTCTGTCTGTAGTTGTTGTTGACAGCGCTTTTCTCCAAAAGCGATAGTTCAGGACTTTTTTATATTGCTTTCTACTTTGCACAACAGCTCAAGAAAGAGCATCTTTGATGCTTGGCCATTTGTTCTGAACTGTTAAGTGTAAAAAGTATATTTTAGGGGATTTGTGAGAAGTAAGCAAAACTTGCGTCGTAGCCTAAGGCTTTGCCCATGGCTTGAATAGGAGGAGGGTGCTTTAACCTCACGAGTCTCTATAACATCCTCGCCGTATTCACGATGATGAGAAAAATAATTCGGGCTGAAAAGTATCCTTCCCATTTTGCAACACAGTCTCTGTAAACATGTTCAGGATAATTCAAAACAGGGTGTTGGTGACTTGTCATCCCATGACCCGCCCGTCCTATGGAATGTTTATGGTAGACTCCCATTTTGAGGGTCTTCTTGAGAGGTTCAAGCGACCCAACAAAGCCACACTCGCTGGAGTTATGCTCCAATTTAGTTGTTTTAAGAGGAAAATTTTAATCCAGAAAGTATACATTTATAAATTTTTGAAGCGGGTTAATTTTACTGTGTGCATTTTCAGCCAATTGTGCATAGAGCTTGTTAGGGAGATTAGGTGCCAGCTTCATGGAAGTGAGAAGTACAAGAAATGGATGATAAGTGAGTGTTGCCACATTGCTGAGTTTGAAATGTGTGTATACAAACGTCTTTTAAAGACTCGTCTAGGTCAGGTCACATGTTTCACTTGCAAGCCGTTTCATTGCATTCATTAAAATGTATAATCTCATTTTAGTTTTTTCTCCAATTTCCTCTTTTTAATTTATAATGCATCCTCCTCAATGTGCCAGTGTCGGGCTTTATTTGGCCACCTTGAAGATACCGCTCAATAAAATCGCAATGATTAAGGAGTTGAGTCGACTAATTTGTCCTTTGCCTGTTTGGTTTAATTGCTATGCAAGATCAGAGAAACTTGGAAGAACTTTGTTTGTTTGACCCGCATTTGCTCTAAAATCAATAAACTCCACCTGGAAGTCATTATCACCCAGCATGCATGCAAAAATGATCCCCGACAAACACTCTCACTTTGGAGTTGATGCACTGAAAAATTAATTAAGTCATCTCGCGTCATTTCTCAAATGAGTTGGACTCACAGTCACTAGGTGGCGCTCTGCACCAATGGGACAATATTAAAGACGGGTTTCCCTGTCACTGCAAAGTATGCATTTTCTGTAGCATACATGCGTTCTATATTCCCAATTGCATTAATCAACATATCAATTTGGTAAAGGCTATGTCAGGGTTATCTTAAATGCAATTAAGCTGTCATGAATAATGCTTCTTCATAGGTGCACGTCAATTTAATGATCCACACATAAGAGAAAAAAAAAATCGGATATTTAGAGTAGACAATATAGGACAACACTTAGCTAATGTGTCAAGGTTAAAGAGAAACCGTTTAAATATTAGGATTTAATTTGCCTCTGTCTGCTTCCTCAGGATATTATTTTCTATAGCCTTGCTGTAAATTTAACTCCCGGTATTAATCATAAATCCAATTCCAAGGATACAATCAATAATTTGGCTAATTCCCTGTTTCTCCCAGGCCATCTAATTAAAATCTAATTATTGTTATTTAGTGCAAAATCTGATTTCAACTGGGATCCAGACTTTTTGAAAGATGCCAAAATAGCTCCCATGTAAGTGTTTGCAGTAATACGACACAATTTGTTTATTAAGCGTGTTATAAAATGTTTGCAATTTTGGCCTGAGTGGATAATTTGAAGCTCACATTTGCTGAGTGAGTTAGCATCACTCTCCAGCATTATGCGGGCCTTTTACTCACACTAGATTTAGCCACTAGAAGTGCTCTCCACATCATCAACGCAGTCCGTAAAGCTGCCATATGCGTCTATGTGCACTTTTCAGACCAGTTAATGTTTTGAGAGAGTCTGCAATTACAAGAGTCTTATGGCTCCTCTGCGTTTAATAAGCAACACCAAGTGCCTCGGTTAACAATTCTATAGTTTGAAATACCCTCCATGTACTGTAGATAATCAAGATAAAGACACACAGCTTCAAAATTGTCAAATAAAACTTTATCACTTGTGTCATTAGCTTTGACTCTATGAACAACTGCTCGATTAGATCCATGTAAAAAGTCGGCAAGCTTTCCAAGAACGTAAAACAATGGTGAGAATGGAAATAATATTTTGATTATTTACTAATAAAAAATTGGATGAAAATCTCCAAAGCATTAAAAAAAAGTATTAATTCACTCATTCACTGCCTCATTAACTTCTTTCTGCTATTGAAGGATGGATTGGTATAATTTTATTTAAAATGTTTTGATTATTTACTAATAAGAATTTGGAATAAAATCTCCAAAGCATTAAAAAAAAGAGATTGATTCACTCATTTATTGCCTCATTAACTTATTTTTGTTATTGAACAATGGATTGGTATAATTTAATTTAAAATGTTTTGATTATTTACTAATAAAAATTTGGAATAAAATCTCCAAAGCATTAAAAAAGAAAGATTAATTCACTCATTCACTGCCTCATTAACTTATTTCTGATATCGAAGGATGGATTGGTATAATCTAACCAAGTCGTTTAGCATCAATAGCCACTGGGAAACTTGAAAATCTGTATATGTCGTCATGGCAACCGCCGCATCTGGGAATTTAACCCCACACCTGTCAAGTATTCGCGTACAAGCCGACGGCAGAGTCCAGCGCGTTAGGAATCTATCAACGTTCACACGTGTGACACCCTTAGGACTTGAGTCTGGCTTTTGTGTTCACTGGCATGACGTGGCGAGCGGGTAAGAAGTCACTCCAACGTTTCAATTGCCTTTGTACAGCTGATGCCCGAGGAAGCTTTGTCAGAGAACACCAGTAGCGTTTTATATGACTAAAATGGTTTAGGATGGAGCAGAAAAAAATAATAATTCACTCTGAAATGTGGTTTCATTCTCCATCTCTTTCAATGTCTATACAAGAACACTATTGTAAACATTGGCTCGAAAAATAATCATGCAATCAAAAAATAAATACTTTCTAGCGTTTGATGGGATGATTGTGATGGGATTAATCAAACATACCAGTTTGCACGCTGTCCAGCCATGATTGGCGTTATTGTGTCTGCATGTGTTCAAAGTGCCGTAATGAAAGCACCCCGTTGCGCAACACCTCGTTGGTCATTGTCTCGGCTATGGGTACATCTGCTTGATGGTGATCAGAGGAAGAACAGCAACGTTGCCTCGGGAATTTGCACAGCGCAGCTGTTGCAATAATCACTTGGCAACATCTCCCAGCAGTCCAATATGGCGGCTTTCTCTGAAACTGAGCGCACAACAATGAGTTCTGAAAAACCCTTGCACCTTTCCAATAAGCAACAGTATTTGAGGTATGAGTGGATACAGATTGAATTGAACAAGGGGATTGATCGAAACAGTTAATAATGCTTATAGATGCTACGAGATGGTGGAAAAAGCAGGTGAAAAAAATGTTGATTAATCGACACCAAATTGATGATCAAATAGCCTCGTTTTCCATAACTGAATAATCGTTTAAAGCCATTTTTTAAACCAAAGATTGTCCTAAACTCCTGATTTTAGTCTCATAAAAGTAATCATCTGATTTCTCTCGTCCTTGGTGAAAGCACCTATTTATCTTTTGTGTTGAATCATAATAAGACATTTGCAAACATCCGCTTTTACGTTGGAAAGCAATTTCCACCAATTTTAATTCAGTAAGGACCGGTTCTCGTGAAAATGTCTTTTTAGTCCTCTTCCATTGCTGCTGGGAGATATTCCCTTCTTGATTGGAAGTAAAAAAAAAAAAATCAAAAAATGTCAAATTGAGTCAGTGGTAATTCCCACTCGAAATGAAACACCTGCCTCGGAATTACTTTATTCATCTGCACTCTGAACTTTCAAATGGCAACATTATCATTCAACTTCACATCCTAAGAAAATAAATTTAGATTCACGAGCAATGTAAATATGTAGACGCACACAAAAATATTGCATCAAGTAATTTATGGAAAACTGTGATTTCAATTTTGAATGGGAATTTTATCTCATCACGAGAGCTCATCCATCAATGTTGGAAGTGAGGTTTTTACGGCTCAACTGGGATAATGTGGGTTAAACGGTCTTGGATGACTGCTGATGGATGGATGTTGATGATCTAATATGGTTTTCAGGCAGTACTCGAGTAAATTGGCAATGCATTGTTGAGGTTGCACATTTAATAAAACTGACTTGTTTGCTTTGTTCACAAGCTTGTGTATGAATGGATTATAAAAAGAGGATTACAGCACAACTAATATTCCATATATTGTTTTGTTGCCAATGATGATTGGTTGTTAAACATTCACAGACCTTGAATTAGGATCACGTAGCTATTGGGGCTTAATTAATTGAGTTAAAGGGGACTGTTAGGTTCTTGGCAGAGGCACCGATTGTGTTGTTCAATTTTTGCTCCCTAGGAAATTTGGACGGCAGAAGCAAGCCAAAAAAAAAAAGACAGTCAAGGATGAAGAGGCTGCAAAACAGAGAAGAGGCAATGAGAGTGAGTTAGGAGGGGTGACAATTGGAGAATGGAGCTTTCTTCGGGTTATATTTGGGGTCTTTTTGACAGCTGGATTCCCTTTGCTCCCAATTCTTTCAGACCTTATGTATCAGTCTTGGCTAGAAAGTGTAAGAAAGAAAGTCAAACTGATGAAGAGCATAACCTCAGACACTCTCTGTTTAGGCTGTGCTCCCTCCAAAAGAGACGGAGGATCTGCAAAAGGAATACTTGCACTCCAAGTCTTGTTTTATTCCTCAACTTTTCATTGTGATGCTCAAAATCTTCTTCTTCTTCAAAAAAAAACGTCAGTTCATATCACAGAAGAATCAGAGACCTATATATATATATATATATATATATATATATATATATATATATATATATATATATATATATATAGTTCAAAAGTTTGGGGTCACAAAATTGTTTGGGTGACCCCAAACTTTTGAACGGTAGTGTATATATTTATTTAGATAATTATTTATAGATTATATATATAATCTTCTGTGTAGAAAATCTTATAATATATATGTATACTTATATATAATCTTATACAAATATAAAATACAATTTATAATATTTAATTCATATTTTATTATAATAATATTTACACTACCGTTCAAAAGTTTGGGGTCACCCAAACAATTTTGTGACCCCAAACTTTTGAACGGTAGTATATATATTATACACACACACACACACAATATACTGTATATTTTTATATTCAATCATTTCTTCACACAGAATTCAAGTACTGTGTATACAACGTAATTCCAGGGGTCCGCATGACATTTTCATTTTCTATTCAGGAGATAGAGCCCGATGAGTACATCATGAGGTTGTCTAAGTTCAGTTCAATAGAATCAACTGAAACATGGATGTCTCTTCTCCTGTCGAAACATTTGTAAGTGAGGACTTGGATAATATTTGTTCAATCACAGATAACAAATTTCAAATGAATTTTTCTTCCAAAGGGTATTGGATAGCTCAACTTGAAGGGAAAAAAAAGAAAAATTCATCGGTGAGGTTTTTCAATATGGCAAAAAGGGGAGAAAATGAGTCATCCTGCTTATGCAATGGTTCATTAATTTGTTGCATGAAATTAAAAGACCCAATCAAGTGTGGCATATCATAAGACTAGTCGCTCGGAAGGCCAGCAGACACCATGTGGCAATCTATCATTATTCATGACAGAGGAGTTACCTATTGTGAGATAAAGTTTTGTGTGTTTGGCAGGTGATGCATCAGGGTGGGTAAGCAACGCTCTGAGGCATATATAAATCAATGATAATGCTTTTGGCTGCCATCTTGGCCTTTTCAGATATTCTGCACTGCTCAACAAGAGTGGCATATAGCAAAGAGAGCAGACTTGTGTTTATCACTCCCTGTTCATCCTTTGCACTGTCTGCCACATTCAGCATGGGATTTAGCCTCATTTCACCGAGTTGATTTACTCACTTCAGTGCCAGCAGAACTTGTTGAATTATGGAAATGGGAAAAAAAAGGCTTGCCGCAACTAACAGCTTTGTGAGCTAGGAGTGTTTGCGCAGAAATGAGCACCTTTACATCTGCGGGTGTTAACAGGAATTTGATTGTTGTCGCAAACAAAAGAGACAAACAGAAGGCAATTATTTTTTATCTGCACTCTGAGGTGTGACAGATTCAACCCCAGAGTTCCTTTAATTACATATTATGTACGCTTTTTGATTACAGATGACATCGAGGATGAGCAGATACGGTAAATGGATGGATGGATGCAATTTTTGAATATTTTCCAATTGAACTTCTCTGGTCTAATATAGCAACATCACAAGTGGTCAGATATTCCATCAATTTATCACCGGCACTTAGCTCTGGAAGGACACTTTAAAAATATCGCCGGTACGAACAAGACAGCTGACACTGCACACCCCTCTTAAATTTGTCAGTTGGAAAGATGCAATAAAATCCAGACAGGAGTCTTTCTGTCGAGTGACTGCTACGGTATCACTTTTATCTAAAAATCAATGGACGGTCATCATAGCGCTAGCTCCTGTCAAATGAACCGGCTTAACCCAGATAGACGATCCTAATTAGTATTCGCATGCTTATGTAATATAACAAATAATTTTTCTGTTTTTACAAAACTAAATTAACAACCAAAATAAGTTTTGATCGTCACCTTCATTGAATATATTTATGATGAAGTCCCACTCGTGAGAGCATCTGACAGTTCTTTATGGATTTGAAAATTAGCACAAAATCCTGGAATTTTTCTGACACACCTGCTGTAAATAAACAGGAACCCTATATTGACTTTTGGCTCAATCTCCCTTGAAATGATCATCACTTTCTGTCTGGGAGATCCGCAAGGCTCTCTTTTCACACATTTTAAATGTAAGTTAAATTTGATATTTTCTCATGCAGCAAGATGGTTTCAGGAGGTGTTCTGAATTTAAAGCATCTCTTTGGAATAGAGCCTTCTATGACCTCTGGGCTCCCATCGATCAAGAAATGATCCTCATGGAGTACAAGATTAAAAGGTTGATATATAGTTTTGTAGAATATTTTCTTCTTCATGGGAGGGAGAAACCCGGAAGGCTTCAAGTGTGGATACTTAGAATAACAAACTGTTCAAAGGGTTTTCCTAAGATGCAGACTTTTTCTTCGGGATTAGTGTTTCCAATTTGTATCAATGACTGTAGAGTGGCTAAATAAATCAATTCATTTTTCATGAGTCCCTCTTAAAATAAATTCTAGCTAATAGGATAATCCATGAATCTCAGCAAGTTTAACATCTGCCACATTGTAGACAGGGAGCGGTCTGCTGAACTGACGTGATGAATTTACTGTCAGTAGAAGCAGATAAGTGTGTCTTTTAGTATTCGTGTGGCTTTCAAGGCAAAGTCATTTATTTTGGATGATAAATCAACTTAAACTTTGAAATAGAATACATCACGGATCCTATTTCGCTCCTTATATGGCGGACTGAGTCGGCACGCATCGGCACACTAATTGACAACTGTAATTAGGGAGATGGATAATTGATCTACTTTTTTTATTTAAATAAATCGTCTCATTATTTTTGGTTTAATATTCCCCGACGCAAGCATAGTGTACACGGACATTTTGTTTGTCTCCGCTGTGATCCTGTTTGACACCTATTTGTATTTGTATGCTTTTCATCTCTATGTATACGACATATTTACATATATAGTGTATATCAGATAAGTAACACCTGTGGAGTGCAAGCCACAATCGGTCATCACAATAAACTTTACATGCACATTACAATTCCCTGCCAGGTTCTTTGTGACAATGATGGGAAATCTAGCAGACTCCAACTCCTCAGCCATACAAATGATGTGAGGTGCAACAGTTGATTTAAGTTGTGTGTGGGTGTCCGTGACATGTATTAAGACAATAAAAAAAAAAAACGGCATTGGATGAAAATTGCAATCTGTCATCGGAATGGGGTTACAATCAGTCATTTATCGC
Source organism: Syngnathus typhle (assembly GCF_033458585.1). Classification (NCBI taxonomy): domain Eukaryota; kingdom Metazoa; phylum Chordata; class Actinopteri; order Syngnathiformes; family Syngnathidae; genus Syngnathus; species Syngnathus typhle. Next base: position 7,094,214 of record NC_083756.1, read on the forward strand.
ATGGTTGATAAAAGCAAAATAGTTACAAAATCCTTTCCCAGGGCTTTCTTCCACGTGACGCATTATCCTCCATGTTGTATCCAAACATGTTGGAGCTCTCAAATGGAGGAGATTGAGGGCTTTGTGCCATGATCATCCTTGAACTACAGAGGTGGGAATCCTTTTATTTGATAGGAAAACCAAATCCTTGCACAAGCCCTTGACATAAAAAGAAACACATGAATGAAGAGCAGTAGGAGGTTGAAAAACAGAGGGAGAGGTTGGTGCTGATAAAGAAAGGCACGGATTATTTCTCTTCATGGTGGCCTTTTGCTTGTTTGTCAAATCTCTGACTAAACAAACAAAAAAAAAGATTGGTGTTGAATATTGATGGATTTTGGAAATTGATGATTGAAGCTTACATTTTTCATTCAACTAAAATATTTTTCTTCTACACCATCCATTTATTTCCAGCTTCACAGTGCCAAGTATCACTGTAAGCAGCCGATGTCGGATTTATATATTGACATAGACTTTGACAAATTATAATGGCCGCGTTCCAAAGCCAAGCTGCATGTAGGCCTCTGGGAACAGATCTGGCAGCTCGTGTTAACATACGTGTATGTCCCAGATGGAATAAAAATATGCCACTCCGCGTGCAATATCCTTGCAATTCACACTGATTAAATAACAGCAAGATCTGTGTCATGTGTGAGGGGACTGAGAGCTGGGGACACGTCCATCCGTTGAGACATTTGAGCTTAAAGTCATACCGACAACAAATGCCGTGCAGGCTGGAGAAGGGAAAGTTAAAACAAACGTGTATATTGATATTCTGATTAAAAGTAATGAAGGTGGTGAATCAGAAAGTCATTCTGAAATTAAATAAATATGTAAAGCCAATTTCTATACTGGTACATTTTATTTTTTAGTATGACTGTATTTTGAGTTGTCCCAAAGTCACCCCTTTTTGATATTTTGGCTGTGGGTTGAGAGTTGTTGTCCTGCAGAAAGATTAACAAGCGTAGCCCAGATCTGAGGTCAAAACTGCATGTTGGAGTAGGTTTACATGCAGGACCTCCTTTTTAGTAACTGCGTGTGAGTTTTTTCTTTTTTTTCCCTGGGGAACCTGCAAATATATTTATAACCAAGTCTTTGAAAGATTACACCTCCAAGATTCCTAACTACCCTCCTTAATCATAAACTACATCTAATTAAATCAACTGCCCGTAAAAAAAAGTCCAAAAGTTCCCTCCTTCCTTAGAGAACAGCAAACCATCAATAAAATATGGAAGGTGTTAGATTGACTCTGTGGGGAGGTAGTCACGGGTTAAAGAATTAATTAGCTTCCACTGTCCCGATGTCTTTCTCTCCCTGAGCTATGCTCTTCTCTGATCATTAAAGATTTGACACCCTTATCTTCTCCTTTGGCCGCTCTCATTATCATCGGTGCTTGGCCAGAGCAATTAGATGATGATTTGTCCAAAGATACTCCAAGGATATTATAAGGAAGTCACAAGCTTAAAGCCATCAGGCTCTCTTGTAGCACTCCGGCACCATCCGAGTGATCTCGTGATATGGGAATCTCTGTCATTGATTGAAGCTGTGTCTTTTGAAGCACCCTTCTAATCTCCAGCAAGACTCGATCTCGGCTTCTATGATATCAACTTCAAATAAAATAGCAAATCATCTTTTGTAACCCCGAAAAATAACGACGCTCCCTATTTGTTGACGTCTTAGAGGATATTCTGAATTCTGCAGGTAATTAATAAAAAGTCAACAATCTAACTTGAGTTTTACAAACAACCAGGAACGTGCGGCGGAATCCCAAATGTTGCTCTCTTTAAGAACAATTCAATATTTATGTAAGCCCGTCAACATCGTTTTTTTTCCCAGGAGTAAAGTAGCTGTCGTATCACCACGGTGCAGATTATCGACTTGGCATTTGTGACTTAATTATTTGAAGCTGTCTGCCTTATCTCCTCTAGCCCAACTCCTTCCTCGCCCACTTGCGTCTTTCACCTCCTACATAGATCAACCTTGTCAAACCCCCCTGGTCTCTTACACATATCACTTTTGACTGGCGAATCAATAAATGAATTACTTTTATGAAACCGCACGAGAAGTGATGAGGGCTCGGTGGCTGCCTCAAGCCAACCGCTTAACATTTTAATCTTCGCAGTGTCTCGTATGGATCAGCAAGTTAAGGAAAATCGGACACCGTAATGTGTTTTTTTTTTTTTTATTAGAAGCCATGTCAGCTGAGTCATTAACATTTGTCTGAAATTGTACAAATAGACAGAAAAAAATACTTACTTTAATTGGATAGGAAAGGAATAGCAAGAGTTGAGAAGCAACATTTAAGTTATGAAAAGCAAATCAGGCAATTAAAGCTTAGCAGAGCATGAACGCGGAAAAAAAAATCAACACTCTTCGGTCCGATGACTGAACTGAGCCGGAAGAAAAAGTGGTGCTTTATTCTTATTCAAATGGAAGCATTTGATGCTTCATTTGATAAGAATGCATAAGCCATGTCTGAAGGTTCTGACAACATTAGCAATGTTGAGTCAATGTACATTTAGAGGCACTTTGAATGATTTGCTAGCAAGCATATAAAAGGCTCCTCAAGGCATAAGACTGGTTGTATATTTGATTTAATTCACTCTGTCCCTACTGGCTAGTTTGATTTTATGACTGATGCAGCCTGCAGTGGTATGTTGCAACGTACATCTGTGTAGCGTGGCGCTCGACAAATTAATCATTGATCGGTGGACACAATTAGGACAAACAATACTATAACAACCCGCTTATGGAACTCGAGGTAACAAAAGCGTGACGAAACTTTAATTTAATTTATTGACGATTGTATGCGCAAATCATGACATTGACAATCCAGGGTTGAATAAGAGCTTTCATCATATTGTCTCTTATAAAGTGCAATTTGAATGTGGTTTTAAGTGAAAGGATATTTTTGAAGGGCGGTGTCAAGGCGATAAAAAAAAAAAAACATCCCTGCAGTTTTTATATATTTATGCTTTTGGCAGATTTAAACATCAACTTTGAGTTGGCACTTAGGTCAAGGAGGAAAAAAAAAAATCTGAAAATATACAATGGCCTAAAAGTTTAATTCCAAATAGCCTTGTAACTCCAAACATACCCCAAACAGAATTATTTGCTGTCAAGTAACCTGAAGACTCAATTAGGAAATAAAAGTCACACAAGCAAGATGAGCATTTCTCATCCGGCGAGCCACCATGAGGACAAAATTTAATCACGGCAAAGCAGCTTGATGACAGCATGACTCAACCGATTCTTTTAGAGAATTGCCATTCCAAATAGCGAGTGGAATTCTCGAGATCAGCTTGTGTTCTGTCATTTTGATTGTTCTGGACAACGGGAGCTGGCTCTCTAAATGAAGACAGAGCCTGCAGTTTGGAAATTCTCTTTGCACTCAGCTATATCCTGTGTCATGGTGTGCAGCTCTCACACATTCACATCCATGAAACGCTGACTTCTGAGCTCATCAATTAGAATTCCCTGGTTTATGACAATAGTATATATATTTATTTTAATTAAAGAAAAAAAGCTTATTATACTTGATGTAGACAGACAAGGAAATACATATTTTTTTCCTGAACCAAACAAAAACAAATTTTAAAAAATCTGATTTTTGTTCCATTTTTTAACTTTAAACCACCTTAAGATTTCCCTGACAATAATCCTTATAATTTACAGGAATGAGAAAAAAAAAAGGTGTATAATTTGCATCAATTTCAGTGTGTCGAAGTGAGTCTTCCTGTTTCTTCTTCCCTTGTTTCTTCCCAACTGTATAAGAGTTCAAGAGTTCAAGAGTTCAAGAGTTTTTTTATTCGCCATGTTTGAGCGTGCCAAACAAGGAATTTGACTTCGGTAGAAACACACCCTCTGTTCAACATTTAGGTGACTAACAACATTCAGGACATGTGAATAATGCAAAAACAGTGTAGACAAATTCAAGAAGGTGTGAGGAGCAGGATGTTATTGCACAGTAATGTCTCTGAGACTATGAGTGGTGTGAGTTCATCAGAGCAACAGCCTGGGGGAAGAAGCTGTCTCTGTGTCTGCTGGTTTTGGCGTACCGAGCTCTATAACGCCGTCCGGAGGGGAGTAGTTCAAACAGACTGCAACCCGGGTGAGAAGGGTCTGTAGAGATGTTCCTTGCCCGATTCCTGGTCCTGGACAGGTACAAGTCTTGGATAGATGGGAGGTTGATTCCAATGATCTTTTCTGCAGTTCTGATTGTCCGTTGTAGTCTGTGCTTGTCTTGTTTGGAGGCCGATCCAAACCAGATATCTCCAATATCACAAACATTATGCTAAATCAGCTGCTAATGTTTCATGCTGACAGTTGAATCTTAAACCAATATAACTCCAATAAGCATTTTCCAAACTGACAGCTTATGAGAGTGAACGCTGAGGGTAGCAATGTAATATTTAAATGTGGGCGCGATATATGAGACATATGGGCATTTAGAGACCTCGGAAGAAATAAACCAAAGATTGGATTTAATAACTTTCTGTTGTGACGGAAAATGCTTCCTGAAACTGAACTCTAGTCAGTTGTCTTTTCACAATTTAATCACCAGCTTTAAATTTGCGGTAATGTACATTAACAAATTGATTCCCAGCAGACGAGAATGTATTTTTATGTCTATCAATGGATAAAAAATGCCCTCTAGATATCAGCCTTGTTTTAAACAATTAGTGCTGCATATTAAATTTAAATGATTTTTTTAAAATTAATTTGGAATCACTCGTCCACTCTTCATAACAACCTGAATTTGTAATATCAAAGGGCACTCCAGTGAGTTGGACCTGCCAGGAGCCTATTTGACTCCATCCAAGCAAAGAGAGGCATCACATAACTGGGCGAGGGCAAAAGGATTTGTTAGGATTTATTGCCACGAGAGTCTAGCCGTGGTCCAATTGCCAGCATTGCTCCCAAGACTTTGGCTGATGAACTACACCATCTCCTCCAGAGAGTTCAGATTGCCTATTGTGAGTAATTACGGCATGGTCCTGAACAAAATACCTGTAAATCTTTATGGCTTATTTTGTGGAGCAGAAAATGAAGGCTTTAAATACACATGTAAGGAAGACATTTTGTAAATTCAAACAACGTCAACATGGAGAAATTTCTGATCACGTAAATGCTTGGATTTTTTTAAGCATACAAATAAATAACCTCTGAACACATAAATGAATGTCAAACAAGTCAAGGGCTGTGATGCCAATTTGAGAAGGTGAAGTGGCTAATTTAAAATAGTGAAGGGGGAGACCCTTAAAGAATGACATTGTCCATTTCGTGAGCAGACTTAACAATTCTTAAAAGCAGATGTGTGTGCATTTGTGTGTGTGTGTCTGCAGCCACCTGTTTTTCTTTTTAATTTTCATAATTATTTGAATTAATTGGCCAGGTAACCTTTTCTAAGGGGCATAGCACTAGAATAACATAACAAAATATTCATATTCACTTCCTTCATAACTTTGTCTTGCAGATCTTTCTAAAATACAATATTTCTTTCTGTTTTTTTCCCCCCTTCAATAGTCAAATGGCTCCCGCTGAGTTTCGTGTGCAAACGACCTACACAAAGGGAAAAAAAAAAGATAAATGTGGCTCACCTTCAGTCAGAGTGATTTGAGTGTTCTCTTAAAACTGCGTAGCTTTAAAACATTTATCTTTTGGCTTCTGGATATGCTTGCCGTGCTAGCTTTTGCATTTGCCTTATTGAGTGTGCATTGACATATTTTATCTTGCTGCAAGAGAGCATTCCCTCTTCTATATACTGGGGCCATAGCCCATATTTGACAGTGCCATAAAAGGCTCCCATGCTTTAGGAAGAAAAAAAAAAAGAAGTATAAAAACTACTTATGACTACCAGTATGGTAGGAATCCTTGTCTCTTTGTGTGTGTGATGGGGCCATTACAGTCCATGCATTTCTATAACTCTTCATCAGAAGTATGGAAGGCCACGCAGTTCAATGTGAATGGGGTGGGGAGAAAAAAAAACAATTGTATTTTATTTTTCACATCAGGAGGGGACTATTAGAAGCACGATCTTGTATTTGCAGGAGGCGGTGAATGTGAATGGTTGTTTATTTGTTCCCTGTGCTGAGCTAGTGACCATTCCAAGGTCTTCAGGAGAGAAAAAATAAAAAGTTGTTTGAATTCCTTGAGAAAGGCAGCTCTCTCATGCTTAGAAATAAAACCTGAAATGTCTATTTTATATATATTTTTTTCTTGTCCCGTATTCTTATTTTAAGGTCAACTTTAAATAAATAAATACATTTTTTTATTTTGGGGAATTTTTAAATGACTAAATAAAATCAAATAAAAATCCTAACCTACATTCCATAATTCCCATTGTGACTATTTTAGACTATAAAAGCGGTGTGCCTAACCTAAGCTATCAGCCACACAATATCTGCTTCTTATGTTAAGGGTCTCTTTTGAAAGGATTTTGGTGTTTTCGTAAATGCATTTGAACTCGCTCGGCAACACTTGTCTAACCCAATTTAAATGGCGTGTGAAGAGGAGGAATCAGGGGACATCGAAATGCAGCGGATGACAACATGTTTGCCCCCGCATCTCTCGACAATGTGACTTCTCTCACTTGGCTTTCACACCATGGACCCTCTCCTCTCTTCATGTTCGCTCTTGTCTCTTCTAAACATTCACATTTTCCCTTAGTTTCATCGCCCTCAGCCTCTCTCTCTCTCCCTCGACTGCCTTTTTTTTTTTTTTTTTCTTCCTCCGGTTGTTACATTAGCATAATGCAGCCTTTGCCTGCCAGTGAAGGGGAGCATATCCAGCCCACACTACCCTTACTGAACCAGCCGCAACTGTCAAGGCGCCACGGTGACAGCGACAACCTTCCTCACACACACACATATACGGGAGAGATGTTGACAGGATTATAATTAATGGATTCCACAACCCACAGTGAACTCACAACAAGTTAACTTTGGTACAGCTGTATTTGTAGACAAATCCCACACAGCCTCGTTTTGTGCGTGGAAAGATCCAGTATAGCAAAGTGGTTCATTTGCATTCGCTCTAAGAGTGTGTAAGCTCGTGTCATATTTCCAAGTAAGGCTGGAAGGTGAAGACACAATGAACCTGTCAGATTGATATTAAACATATATCAGTCATCTACAGATATGGAGGAAGTCATACACCTGAACACAACGCTCAAGATTATAAATATGCAGGACTGTCTCTGAAAATTAGAATATTGTGATAAAGTTCTTTATTTTCTGTAATGCAATTGAAAAAACAAATTAAATTAATAAAAAGCTTGCAATATTTCAACTGATTTGTAATGAATCCAGAATGTTTTTTTTAATTGCATTACAGAAAATAAAAAAACTTTATTCTAATTTTCCGAGACAGTCCTGTAAAACAGAAACATTTATCGTGTAGAATTTAAATGTGACGACATCGAAATAAAAAATTAGACCACATCGATGCATGCATAAAAGATTATATATGCTTTATCTTCCTCTACCGGCACCCTGTACATACTCCTTTACATATAATTTAAAAGTAAAATTCATTCATCATGTGGTTGATATGTTAGTAAAAGCTCATTTAAGTTTCCCCACCTATAAAATGGTTTGCTCTGATTAGCTTGTCGACCTCTGACAAAATTGTCAGGAGAAACTGTCAGGAAAATTTACTTCAATGTATGACACGTGACCTCAATATTGTCCCTGCAGATCAAGTGGTCCCGTTAGCTGTTATTATGAAATCACTCAGGGAGTCTGAGACTTTTGATGGAACCAAGTTGGTACCTTACCACAGATTTTTCTTTCTTTAAATAATAAAAACGATAATGTGCCGACTCAACTCCTAAATCGTCACTGGGATCTTGAGTCAATTAGAAATATTGTTTGGGAGAAGAGGTGGGTGTTGCAATCAGCAGTGGACTTGAACGGTGCGGTTAGCAGTGGCGTGAAAGGTTGAGGAAGCAGAGACATCACTGGTAGTTCTCGGGGGACTTCATTTAGGCTCGAGCTCGACAAGCCGGTGTATAGCTGTAGTCAGATACATGCCTAACAATTCTACCACAAAGGAAAGCAAGACAACACTAATCAAACATTTGCTAAATCCAACATTAAGTTACTCCACAAAGAAAATAGATTGAATTTGTAATAGTTCTTGCAACTATTTTGCAGTCCCAGTTTAAATGGAAATTTGGGCCTCTTCAAAATCGTTCTTCAGAATGACTCACTGTCGTCCATATTCTTCAAACGGCGAGGCTAGCACAAGAAATAGAGTGCTCACTTCAAGTTGAGTAGACCGGGAGAGTTCAAAATCAAACTTAAAAAAAGAATCTTCATTAGAACGTCACCTATGAAAAATCCTCCCACCGACAAGTGATTGTCCCTTTGAACTTGGGATTCATAAAAGCAGTCAAGACTTTTCACTGTATCGGTTTGAAGATTGAACTGAGATCCCTTTGTCGCACCTCGATGATAAATGACCTCTCCTTCAAGAAGATGAGCAAACAGAAGATTGTTTAACACGACAGTCTGGAATTATAACACGCAAACGAGCAATGTTGCCAAAGTTGCCATTATTTTATAAGTATAGTAATTTAATTTGCCCACCTATCACCTTCATGTTTTACCAGTACGGTGAAATGTCCTTCCAGAGAGGACAAGGCATGTACCCTTAAATTAGTTATGAAGGATCTGGAATAAATGGTCAAACTTTGTCAGACAAGCGTAATTACTTCACGTAACCTTCCACGGTCATGCTTGAATTCACGCTTGACATTCAAGCCAACCGCGGTGTTTTACGCGTCATGTTCGATTTAATTAAGTGCATAGACAAAAACGTTTTTGTCAAACCTGATGTTATGCGGTAAAATAAGTATATAAATAAATATTCAGCCAGGATGTTTTCATTGCGCGGCAAAGTAAAAAAAAAAAAAAAAAAAAAAAAAAAAAAGCATATCTTGGCAATGCAGCTTTCATTCACGCTTTAATCGACTTTATTATTTATTTGATGGGCACACAGTAATCACTGTGAATGATTCCTACATCCCCAGGAGCCCAACGGAAGCTTGAGGCGGTAGCCACGCTGCATTTGCGAATGAGGGTATTTGTTTTGACATCAATTTCAATCATTATAAGAATTATTATAGTCCTATTTCACGTCGTATCTCCTTTGACTTGCCATATGTATTTGAAGTTGGCCATTATCAAAATTAAATCGATTAATCGGCAACAAATCAATTACTACTTCTTATTTAGTTTGACACTTTACCATCAAGACAATTTCAAGTCTTTTCTATCAGTTCTAACTTTGGTCAGAGGTAGTCAGAGGAGTCCAATAATTAGGCAGGAGAGAAATAATAATAATAATAATAATAATACATTTAATTTAGAAGCGCCTTCCAGGTCTTTCAAGGTCACTTTACAAGAGTTAAAAACACATTAAAACAATAGCATACAGTATAGAAATGAGGATTGCAGAGGACATTGACCTGTTTGACTCATTTAAAAACACACAGAAACATACAAAAACCCTTTTGTATTAAATACAAATACATTACTTTTGATAATTTCCCATTTTCTTTATGGGAGAACTATTTACACTCAAATATCACCTGATTGAAACATTTATTTGCCATTTTCTTTTTAACTCGATGTGGGATTTGATACCACATTCCGTAAATGAGTCACATTCTCGGAATTGATGTTTTTCTATGCTGACGTCTCACTCCCCTTGATTTGCTCTGTTGGTTTAGAGATTGTGTGGCTGGAAAAATAAATAGTGTAATGACAAATGTTGTCACTGCGAGATGTTTGGTTTTGGGTAACACTGTCAAGAATGTGACAACTAAAATGAAGTGAAATATAAATAAAAAATATAAAATATAAGCATATGCTCAATGTATCCTGTAGAGACTTCAGCTGAATATTTTTTTCTATCAACAACCTACAGGTGTTTGAATTCCTGAGCAGAGGTGTCAAGTAACAAAGTAGAATGACCTTACTTCCATATTTATTGTTATTTTTTTTGTTTTTACCATCAGCAGCTGCTACAAAATCTTCACAGCATAAAAATTCTAAAAGACACAATTCTGATTTAGTATGCAGCTCCTCCAAGGAGTTTTGAAAAATGCCACACCGGTTTTGGTTATTTGCGTTTATTATTTACATGTATTATTTACCTACTCTTCTGGAATATATTTTGATATTTGATTCATATTTTTTGCCTCACAGTCTCTTGTCAAGTTCTGCCCATGCTTGCGGCTACATCCCGTATTATAAAAGCACGCGTGCTCGGGAAATGGAAGAGTACAAAATTTCTCATAGATGTGAAAATGTGCCCTGTAATAGATGTGAGCTGGGGTCATCTCCAGTTCTAATAGGGACAAGCTTTATGGAAAGGGAATGGTTACATAAATGACATTATAAATATGAAATATTCGGAAAATAAACAGGGAGGATTTAAAATGGATTTCTACTAGTCACCTTTTTTTCCTGTAATTCGACACACTGTAGTTGTCTTTCGTCTTGATCAGAAAACAGTGTGTGGTTTTTAGGCAAAACTCCCAGCGAATCAAAATCCAGCCAAAATCGATGTTCCGACTAACCAAAACGTAACAGGTGCAGAGCACGTCTTCGCTCAACGCGCACATGGCGCCACATGGGAACCATCAAAATCAGAAAGGAGGCTGAACTGAACAAAACAAAACAAACCTCAGCAACATGAGGGACTGGCTCGGTTTGAAACAGTGGACCAACGAGAACGTCTGCATTATTTAAATGCTGGGATTGTTTACTGGAGTTTATGCAGATTTGAATCTGGTTGCAATGCTTTGTGAAATAAAAGTTTATGGAAGGGGTCACCAATTTTGCGCCCACAGACATCATCTCCATTTCTAAATCTAGCTGGGACATTGTGATTTCCCCAGAAGGCTGTGAAAGTGATTCATTTGACATTTATTGTCTATTGTGTTGTGCTATTTATTTTCAGCAGTTCACGCTAATTGTGTATTTATAAGAGTAATTTTTTTTTTTTAATACTATTAGTCACAGCATTTTGATCTGGTATCATCCTCCTCAATCCGTTCCAGCTCACAGTCTCAAAATGATTCACTCGTTTGTCCGTTGAGGTTTAGTAAAACATTAGGCAGCTCATGGGCCCTCTTTTTAGAACTCTCTTTAAAATCCAGATAGCTCATCTTGGAGAACATTCTAGCCTGTTGCCATGACGATTTATCTCCTCTTAGTGTTGTTTACAGCTGAAAGGACAGCTAATCTGTAAAAATAAGAATTCACAATTCAGAGGAGGTCACTGATTCAGAAGTGGTTTATTTGCCGGACTTTTGTTGGGTTTCTACTGTTTTCCCGTCTCTTAAATGTGATTGAATGGCGATCAGATGGGATCTCCTGAATAGCATAAATAATGGAAAAAAAAATGGATCAAGAATAGTGGAGAGATGAATACATCTTTTTATTTGGACTTCCGTATATAGTAGCATGATTGATGATTTTGACAAGCCCTATTTAATTGTAATCAAAAGAATTTGCTATGCTTGTATTGAAATGATGTATTTGAAAAAGAAAATGGTCAATTTATATTTGACAAACCTCCGATAGTTTTTACATCCACCACACAGTACTGGCAAGAGAATGAGTGGTGCGCATTGTTTCCCCCCCTCACACGCACAGTTTAGAATTGAGGTCAGGGTTCAATCTTGGTTTCATTACCTGAGAATGTAGTTCTGGGAGTATCATTTTAAAGTGCTGTTTTCAAACTCTTTTCCAACTTTATGAGTTAAACGACTGTGTCAAGAAATGCACAGAATGGACTGACTAATGGGAAGGACAAATTGGCCACTCAAAATGAATCAAGAAGATCTGTGGGGATCGCTGGACTCTGAATGCCAATGCTATAAACACACAATAATAGTTGGGAGCTGACCCCCCCCCGTAAAATCTGGATCAAATGAAGCTAGCTGTAAACCTAAAATAGAACTACCAGTATTGAGTTGACACGTCTGAATTAATATATGTTGTCCAATTAATTTCATCAATATTCTGATTCTAGGAAACCGTTTCAGTCAGTTAATTGCTTTGTACTCAGAAGTCAGTGTTAATACTCGGTACTTTGTTGAATATAATCATCCCAGAATTGCTCCACTCTTCAAGTCAAATCTTTTAACGACTTTATAATGGACTTAAATGGCAAAACCATTTCTGGTTGCACGAAGAAGACATTTCACCTCGCCTTTAATAAAAAGTGTTTTTATGAGGTAAGTTCTGATAAACGTGTATGTTTTTAAAATAAAATAAAAAGGTTTTATTGAGTTTTTTTTTGGACAAACACATTTTTTTAAAATCTCAAACTTTCTGTCCATTAGAGATAATTGAAATCATAACCATTTGAAAATGTCACAAAGATACATCGTACTTTTCCTGGCTGTGCCAGTTTTTTTTTTTTCCACTACAATTTTTTACTCAATCTGTGCTATGTCATCATGATAATCTAACGCCAAGCCCAATCATTTAGAGGTAAATATAATCAGTGCTTGGACTTTCTCGAAATACATTTCCATTTGTTTTTCCCCATTTCTGTTTTGGTGTATTAGTTCATAATTGTGTGTGGTTTTTTTTTTTTCTTCCTCTTTCCGTCTCCTTGACTTTTTACCCACACGTCGCTGTGTTGGATAACACTGTTTGTGTTGCGCAAGCTCGACATCATTGCCAAGTAAATACACTTCGTCACGTTTCCAGTTGTGCCTCATGCAGTAACGAACGTCCTCCAATCTCCTCAGTTAAGGATGAACTCAAACGAAGCGAAGAATTGTAATTGCTCTTGAAAACACGACAGTTCTTCCCATCTTCTATTATTGTAATGAATGATGCAGGGAAAAGTAGTGAGAATGGATGATACCTTTGGACAAGCAGGAAAATAAGGTTTAAAAGTGAATGGTTTAAGAGGACAGCGTTTCACTGATGGACAGGGTGGCTAAATGAAATCGCGCTCGCCTAAATAAGGGCGAAGATGGAGCGTTGAGCTAACTGACAGGCGGCTCAGGGATGTCTGTAACCCAAAGCACATTACAGAGCCATCAGGCTGAGTGACACCTTACCCAGCCCTGCTGTATAACAGCCATGATGAATGGCAACTCCTTGTTCTCCCTCTTGAAATGACAACCGTAGAATATCAAATGCCAATTAAAGGGGAGACAGGCATGGCTGGAGGAGTGGCATCTAATTCGGCTTAATATGATAGGTAGAAAGGTGGGGGAGACTCCGGTGGAAAGGGTCACTTTGTGTTCACTCTGTCAATAAAATCAAAAAAGAAGCTGAAGTACACATGAAGTTAAAGAACAAAAGATGTTTTGAACGTAGTGGTAGAAGAATTTTTGTTTGAAGATAGCATTTAATTATTTTTTAGTACTGCTCTGTATTTTTTTTCAAGATAGTGTGACATGAACAAAGTGACCTTTACACTGATGGACTCATAGATTGAATTGTGCTCTATTCTAGTCTGTCATTGAAGCGAATTTAAGCCGTGCTGCTATTATATGTGACCTTTGTGGCCACTCACATATATGTGACCCTTACAGCCGGATACAGACTCACTCTGGTAGACTAAAAATTACAGTTTCAATTTCTGATTCTAATAAGCGTAGCTGGTACATCCATTCTTCCAGTCACTGGCCCACACTTGATTTTCCTTTGCACGGTTGTCGAAAGTTGAAACCTCAACAGATCATTTGTGAGAGATGGCATATGTACGGATAGAAGAATAGTTACCAACAGGCAATTTAAAGTTAGACATTAAAATGGATTTTTTTTTTTTAAGTTTCAAAAAAATATTATTTTCTCTGTTTGTGATGATCATTTTATTCAAGTGAAAGATTAGCAGACTATAAGATACTAAGTTTTCCAACAAAGAATTGCAACTGTAAATATTGCATGACATGAACTTTTTTGGCAGCTGTCAAAGTCTGCACAACAAATTACTGCCATTTGTCCTTGAATCACGCTTTGGAAAGTTAGCTGTGCCCACCTAATCTACGGAAGCAAACAGTCTGTTGCTTATCATGTGAGGCACCATTCCTTACTCGGCAGACAGAACGGGGCGTCTATGACCTCTGAGAAAAGTCCCATCACAAACTCTTGCTATCTTCGATAGCTTTTTAAGATTGATACGTTCATCCATTTAAGAAAAGAGATTTGCTAGGAATTTAATTCCATCAGGTTTGATGTGTGTGGGCGAGCGTGAAAAACAATGGCTGCCAAGTGATTGTTTATTCAAACCTGAGCAGAAGTCATATACTTATAGATTATATCTCTGAAAAATTAATAGAGTACTGGTAACAGTCGAACATGTCCATAGCAAGGATTTTTGGTCTTCCAGCTTTGCAGTTTGGAAGTAAATCACTTCAAAAATAACTTTCTTTGCTATCTAGCTATCAAAGAAACACTTGGATCAAATATTCATGTCAGGAGAGGACCAGGAGAGCAAAAACTAACATTATTTAATTTTTATTAGCCGAGAAACCAGAACGCATGACAGATTTCTAAAACAAATGAAGCTCCATGAATTTATTTTGAAGGACTTCAACTTATCACACGCTCCCTTCCTTTTATGGAGATCGGCAGATCTACCCGTCTCATTGAATGATTCCGATGTAATCGATAAATCCGCGGAGGATACAAATGAACACATCAGCAACAATCTCTCTGGATTTCCATATCGGCTCTGATCTAAAAGCCCATCTCTAAAACGTGGTCGTTCCTCTCCTCCAGCTGCTCTGCCGAACTATAAAACAAACACCTCTTCCATTTTCTGACTGCGCCTTGCCACCGTTAAGTGAATTACGATGCCAAACGTAGACAGATAAGAGTCGAGGGTTATGGAAAGCGAACCTCAGCGTGTCATACGTGAGCTTAAGACAATGCATCCTCTCAGCCCTAAGTGGAAAATTGATGGATGATGGAAGGAAAACATTAGAGGAGATAGACAAAAAGAGAGAGTGGACAAAGACCGGGAGAGTGATGCATGACCCCCAATTTCTCAAGGCTTTGTAATAAAAGCCTGCTGCGTGGTGTTCTCCATCTCTGTCACATTAAAAGTAAATAAGACTAATAGCATGATGCTAAAAACTCCACGGGGCTAGATTGCCCGAAAAGGGAACAGAGTGTGCAGGCTGTGTGCCTTCTGCTCTCAACTTCTATTCTTGTTTCAAGTCAAACAGCTCCAGTGGTATTAGGGCTCCAAAGGCTTGAATTATTCCAACATCATCTCCAGCGTACGCTCAGCTGTCTAGGATCTGTAGGCCATTTCTTTTAACTGCAAGCAGCTGCCTCAGCTTAGTTTGAAGATGGATGAAAGCTTGCAAATTATGTTGAGCCTAATTTATCACCAACTATCAGCACTTTTAATCATGCATGAACCTAGGCACAAGAAAATCATTACAAAATTACTTTTTTTTTTTTAAAAGGAGCATAGTTAAAGCCTTTTTGCCATTCAACTAACTGTTTAAATAAACATAGAGAATTGTGCTTCGGTAATCACAGAATGGGCATCATGGGTTAAAACGTGCAAACTGCCAGTGTGTGCATTTCTTCGCCCTAGGCATAAATTGCAAATGAGTCAAAAGGAAGTTCCTGGAATTTTTTAGGTAGGCCATAAAAATAAAAAATAAATCCTCTCGCATAGACCTACAATAAATGTTTGCAATAATCAAGTCAAGTCAAGTTTATTTGTATAGCCCCAAATCACAAGCAGTCTCAAAGGGCTTCACATAGACAGAAATTGACAATTATTCTCAAAGCATCCCCTGATCTTAAGCTCCCAAAAGGGCAAGGTAAAACTTAAAAACCCCTAGCAGGGGAAAATGAGAAACCTTGAGAAGGGACCACAGATGGAAGGATCCCCCTTTCAGGATCACCAGGTTGAAATGGATGCAGAGAGGGCACAAATGATACAACATGAAAATCAATTAAATAAAAAGTGGATGTCCATGTCACAACAGAGGGCTGCCGAAGGAGCCCTCAATTGTCCTGGCAGTGCTCTTCGAGGAGGTTGAGCTGCAGTTCCCCTTTCCTGAATTGGCCCACGAGAATCCAGATAGCCGCTGATAATAATAATAATAATTACTTTAATCCTAGAATAGATCTAGTACAGGTACTTGAAATCTGGCATCAGGGGCAACCCCGGAGCTCAGAAGATCCAATTCACTCTCACATATTCAAAATGAGTAACTTACTCTGACAGGGTTCTGGTAATACATTTTACATGGAAAATGCTGTATTTTCAATAAAATATCACATTTTGACCATGACTAAAATATCCCTACAGACTGGTTGAACAGTCTTTTACAGGTGCTCAGGAGTTTTTTGTTTGGCTCTTGGATCCCAGCAAAACCTGATCAAAGCGTACACTGAGATATTTCATGTGTAAGTTGTGCGCTTGTACAAAAAAAAATATAAAACAAGATCATTTATGAAACTGGCCACATGATCTTTTACTGGAGATTATTCAGACCAGGATTCTTGTTTGTTTTTGAGTCACACAATTCTTGTGAACTATCTGGTAAACAACATGGAGCATTAAAAATGAATTATTCTATGGGGGGAAAAAATACACAGATAGAAAAGAAAAATACAGCAAATATTTTTTCAAATTGGGATGAGGCAAGATGTATTTGGTTAGTGCTCAACTGCAGTATACTGTTTGTTGAGAGGGGGGGTGAGAAATAGAATCTCTCCATTGCAACTGCTCTCATCAGCCGTACATGCGTTATTTAACAAACAGATGACAACAGCAGCCGCAAACATTGCGTATTTTATTCATAACATATATTTAATATTTACTGTAGACAGTGCTTTTGTCAACGCTGGTCTCTTTCAAGTGATTATTGCTAAATGAAATGAAATCAGAGGTAGTGTGCAAGTGTGAAGCTTGTGGTTCTTTTTCATTATTCTCCTTCTGTCGTGAGTCGGGTTAAACACATTGAATTTGCCAGGTCTACAAAACAGAACCTTAACACAATGATTATGGTTGGACTGCAACGACATCGGCAATTTACCTGATTTGAACTCGAGTCGAGGTGCTGATCTTTTTCCTACTAAAACAAAGCACTGAATAATTGAATTTTCACCACTCCAAACGTCAAGTTAGGTTATCAGGGAATTGGAGCATCAACAAAACAATGCCAATGGTGTTAACGAGAACATTTGGGGTCGGGAATAATTACTAATATGTCGTTTTAATGTGCAAGATTTTTTTTTTTTTTTAAATTTTTATAAAAATGGCAAGTACATTAATTGGCATATTTCATATCCTCAATATCTGGTTTAATGAAGGGACACTGAGACATTTCACAAATCAAATGATTATGAGTCTATTTTGAATGATGGTGAATAAAAAAGCATCCATTTTTAGAAATGGAAAATGTATTGTCAAGTACAGAGCACCGACACTCACTTAACAATTTTAACCTAACCAAGAAACATTAAAAGAAAAACATTGATAATTCCGCTATCTTTCAGGGAAAGATAAATCATGAAACTGAAGTGCTCTTTTCGGAGAAATACAGTTCAGCCCATTGGAAAGTTAAATTATAAGTGTGTTTTAGTTAAAATAAAGAGAAATGTGGCTTTAGAGGAGAAAGTCGTGTTTTTTTCAGGGTTTCTTCGATTTCCTCACTTTAGATCAAAGTCACGGACCAAGCTGGATAAAAAACAAAACACTTAGTGTTGACTCAGCCCTGATGGGTTCAGTGCATCAGATGATGGTTAAGAAAAAAAGCTGCAGACAGTGTGCTGTGCGCCGAGATATCAAAATGCCTCCAGCTGATTTTTCCGTGTCCGATAAGAGTCCGTTTCATGCCAAACGCAGGGTTGAGGGGGAAAAAACAATATCAGATCAAGTTGTGTTCATAATCAGACAGGCTTGTCTTTTGCAAGTTAATTTAATGAGGAATAAAAAATAATAATCTTAGTCAAGTTTAGGTGCTAGCAAGGAATATTAAGAGTTGCCAAAGAGACGAGATTTCATCAGCTTGAATAAAAACAAAAAAAAACTTATGTGTTAATCAATTTCTTTAAGATTTAAAAAGATAAATACCATTTGGTAAATTACCTTACAATTTAATCTCAAATGAAAATAATTGAGGTTTTATCCAAAGTATTATCTATGGTTTCCCTAAGGCTCAGTACAAATAAGAAGCGAGGCTGTTCCCCCGAGGACCTCTGTACCATATGAAAGACAAACAGAGTGTGCGCCGCAGAAATTGAAAGAGAATGGTGAGGTGGAAGATTAGATAGTCTGAGGGAATAAACAGAGCATCTGGTGAATACATCTCAAGCGACACACTCGTATAACCTTTTTTTTTTAGTTGAATTACCTTTGCCTTTGGGACTCAAGTTATACACTGACAAGCCAAAGATGAGTTGCAACACTTTTGACATGAAGCATATTTTATTTCAAAGTTGAGGATTGGTGGACTTCTTTTTTTTTTTGGAAGGTTATGCAATAGAATCAAAACTCCAAATAAGTGAAAGCAAAATGTAACCAACATGAGATCTTCCATTGAACTAAC
This sequence comes from Syngnathus typhle, assembly GCF_033458585.1. Lineage (NCBI taxonomy): Eukaryota > Metazoa > Chordata > Actinopteri > Syngnathiformes > Syngnathidae > Syngnathus > Syngnathus typhle. The sequence goes on from NC_083756.1 coordinate 7,112,815, forward strand.
GGTTTTAAATTGTGCTCAGGATGCAAACTGTCAGGTCCTGGTCACTCAGTCAGCAGTCAGGTGGGAGGCTTCTCTTGTCAGTACTGATTGAAAATAATCCTGCCGGGCAGCTCGGTAAATTTAAACAAGGCCCATGCAATGGGGATTAAAAGAGAAAATGGTGCCTGAAGAAACCAGTTGCAGCTTGGGGAGCTCTCCCCTCAATTATCTCCGATAAGTGCAATGTGACAGGTGGGAAGCAATTCTTTCGAGATCTCCAAGTTGGCTTTGAGGATGAGGCATATCAGTATCAAAGGTAGCGGATAGGTGCCAGATGATCAAGGCAACAGGAGTAGGATTATTAGATGGTGTCTGAAACATCTGGATTATCACCAACTAAATGACATACCTGGAACAGTTGCGAGCTTTTCAGTGGATCTCCATCCAAGCATGAATACTGAAAAGTGTTGACTTTTCCAAATTGACTTGTACAGGTGTTGCATTCAAATAGAGCAGGTTCAGTTTATACCTCCCACGCCGATTTGGCAGGCTGAAATTGATTCTCCTGGTATGTGACTGTATAATCATGTTCAGAACCTCCTTCACCTTTCATGTATTTTTTTTTTCTTACCCATCTTGACAAACTTGCCAGAAATGGAATTTGTTTTGGGTGAAAATCAAAACAAGCATCCAAGTCCTGTATTGTTCCCAGCAGTCTTTATCTAAAGATCAATTAGGATTCCAACAAAGCCAGTTGCTTATTAGCATAAACTTTCCCCGAGCCTTCCACCGTCTCTACATTTTCAAAAGAAGGCTTACTCAGCAGATCATGCACAACACTCAGCGTTCCCGGCAACAAAGAAAGTGCTCAAGCGAGCAAACATGAATTTCCATTGATCACTCGCGACAGGAACCTTTTCAAAGAGCGCTGAGATCTGTGTGTCTCTGAAAAACATCAACCGGACGGATATCGATTAGGGAGAATTATGTGCGGGTCATCTAGAATACATCACACGAGGTGGAATTACGGACAGAGAAATTAGTAAAGAATCAAACCCTGAATCTTTTAACTGTGAGGCGAACGTGCTGCCAAATACTCCACTGTGTCATTTTTAACTTTAAAAACTTATTAGCTTTTTTCCCCCCTGTCTAGATCTTTGATAAGCACCCAACTGTTTATCTGCCAAAATGAATTACTGTGGTCTGATGTTTTTATGTGCTGTCAGGTCCAATGATATCTGGAGCCTATTAATACTTAATCTATGAGAAAAGCGTGAATATGAATGGGAAGTAAATATTGCAGTGAGGGTGGAGTCGACGTGAGGTCAGTTAAACAATGCAGGAAACAATCATATTGATGAAGTATTTTATAGCCAGTTTCATCGTAATGTTGAGTGCAGAAGTGCCAATTTTCAGGGTCAAACTTCAAAATCCTTACCGTATTTTCCGCACTATAAGGCGCACCTAAAAACCGCCTTATATATGGGCCAATATTGAGCCACTACAGCAAGCGTGTCCCAAGTCCGGCCCGCGGGCCAAATGTACACTACCGTTCAAAAGTTTGGGGTCACAAAATTGTTTGGGTGACCCCAAACTTTTGAACGGTAGTATATATTTATTTAGATAATTATTTATAGATTATATATATAATCTTCTGTGTAAAAAAATCTTATAATATATATGTATACTTATATTCATAGATTATATATAATCTTATACAAATATAAGATATCATTTATAATATTTAATTCATAATATTTTATTATAATAATATTTACACTACCGTTCAAAAGTTTGTATATCCTATATATGGACAAAGTTTTAAAATGGGCCATTTATCAATCCGGTGCGGCTTATAGTGCGGAAAATACGGTACGGTAACTTATTATAGAGGTGAGTTAAATTGAGGGCGTGCATGGGCAATGACGCAACCTTAAAATCAAAATAAGTTGTAAGCGGGGGAATATGCCATTGAGGCGAGATCACACACTTTTCTCCAATCGTTTACAGTTTGACATCTTGTTTCATGCTTCAGTGATGTTGAAATGGCCAGCTGTAACCAGCCTCTCAGATTCCTTTACAGAACTTGAGTGTTAGTCCTTTGAGTGCTTTTCTAAATACGTGGCGTTAGCACCTTTCCTACGCCCGACAGTCCCGGAGGCTGCATTGCAATCTTTTCAGAACTAATTCCAGAGTGGAAGCAGGCCCCTTTGTAGCGGACATTAACAAGGGTCTCTACATGAGTATCCAGGGAGCATTTCTTTTCTCAGTTCCCATTCGATATATGCAAATCGATTGTATAGGACGCTTTTGAAAATAAGAAGCTCCTTTTGGAAAAGCATACAAAAAGATGGGTGTGCTTCTGCTCAGGATAACCGTGGGGACTGGTAAAGAGGAAAAAAACGTTTTATGTTCTTGGGGAAGGATCATAAACGGGAGGAAGGAAAAAAAAAGTCGCATTTTAATCAAGGGTTGGGAACATGCAGTCATTTGTATGTATCCTTTTTAGAATGACAGCACTAAATCAACATCATCAGATATGATTCAGACAGAAGTTTTACTCGTTTCCAAAGGAAAAAAAAAGAAGACGAAACTAAATGAGACTCATTAGCCCATGAGAGCCAGTTGAAATAATAGCTTATTTTGCTTATAAAAGGAGAACAATAGCAGTTGATTTTATGTGAACTTAATTAAAAAAATAATATCTACATGTGTTGCCCTGCTTTTTGTGTTCAAATATTCATTGCTAAAATGCTTTTAACACCGCGACCATCAATGCTTTAGTCTCGGGCCCTTCGAATTGAAATCCATTTATTTCCTTTTAGTTCCCCGCTTCCAATTAATTGTTTTCATTTCCCAATTATTCCCTCTTAATCAATTTTCACTCTCACTGTTATTTCTATCAGTCTTGCTCGCAAGCTCCTTTGCATATTTTTCACGCGCCTCTTTGAGAAATTCTGCTGAGAGAACATCTGGCTCCCTCTGGGAAGTCCTACGGAGTGACATGACATCTCCAAGACATGAACACGACTGAAAGCCAGATGTCAACAATGCAGGGGCTTAGTACAGGTGGAGTTTGTGGGTGGTCTAATATATTGACTGACTGCAATATCATAAATATGCATTATGTATAGGCCCACTGTAGTAAAATAAACTCTTGAGCGTTTTGAACGAGTGTTTATGGATAGAAATATTTACTTGATGTGTTACCTGCTTGGGATAATCAGCTCAAGGTGCAGCAAAAGATATCCCACCCACTTCAACACCTCCAGAGGATCAGTTCAGCTCATTTTCACGCCGCTGTTTAAATAGGTTATTTATTTCTTGTGTCTTTTCTAAATGCGTTTTGCTTATAAATAGGGTTTAGTGACATGCAATGGATCAGGAAAATCTTGTAAGTACAGGTTTATTTCGTTTTTATTTTAAAAATATGATTTACGTACGAGGTTCAAATGATTTGAAAACATTGCGTAGGAAAATATAGTCAGTAACCGTTCAATGCTTGACAAAGCAAACTGAAAAAAAATCAGGGATGGATAGATAGACAAATAAATGTATAAATAAAAAAATAAATAAAACAAAATAAATGAATAAATAAAATAAATAAATCACATACTGTATACATAAACACATAATAAATATGAAATGAAATATTTGATGTCGGATATTTGTTTTTTTTAACAGCTCTCCCAAATTCAGGTGGTTATCCGTGACCAACAGTATCCGACATTTTCATTTAGAGGATGGCATTCAATTCCAAACTGTGTAGATATGGAACTGCCACCGGCTACAGAATCTCATCTGGAAATTTCTCTGCATTGATCGGAGATGTGGATGACATCCTACTCCATCAAACCGCCTTTACCAAAAGCTGTTACTCTATCAGTACAGCAATCAGCCCTCGTGATCTTTACATGCTAACTCTGCAAGGTAGATTGCCACACCCCGGGGGTACTGCAAGTTCAAAACAACAGTCAGTAGCAACACCAAAGAAGTGACATGGAGCATTATTTCAAATGGGTTGTGTTAGTAGAAAACAAATGTATTCACGGTTTATGTTAAAAGCTCCACAGACCTGATTTGAACCTGAATATTCAACACACCAGTGAAAACATTCTTAACTTCCTCCAATTAAATTTAAAAGTTGAAATCCAATCAAGTGGCAACAAATGCTCCAATCATCTGCGCTGTGTACATGCCATATTGTTCTATTTAACCTTACCTAACCTGTGTCACCTAGCAACAGTCTGCTTGAACAAAATGTGTTCTTGGATCTGTTGCCTAGCGCTGAGTGTGTTCAGAAATTTGTGTGCAAAACTGTCACTTGGCAATCAATACAAATCATTTCATTGCATCTGTAGAAATGTTTTGATGAATAGAAAAGAAAAGCCCCCGTGGGGAATGACGTTGGTATGTAATTATAGGTGAACATTCGAAATGCTAAAAACAAAGGTTATGACTAATGCAACTGTTTTGATGACTCACATTTGTTTGACTAATACTGTCTTGGGCTGCTGTTGACTTTCCTGTTGTATTTTTGACTGCTCTCGTATTTTTTGCTGCCGCAGTCAACTACACAGACTTCTATTAACTCCGTCCGCATCATCCAAAGCATAAATTGTGAAAGTGAAAGACTTGAACTTTGACAAGTTGTCTACTTCAACCTTTCAAATATGCCTTTTTCAATGCACTTTGCCTTTTTGGCCTTTCCTGCGAATTTGACAGCCTCTGAGATATCAGCTGAGGCGTAACAACAGGTCGGGGTGTGACGGTGGGGGTATAAAATAAAAGAGGAAAGCTCGGACCAAGGTGTGGAGTGTAACACCCAAGACTTATGGTATTATTGTTTTGAAAGAATTTGTCGCTATCTGACAAGTATTGAAAACATTATCAAACCAGACAGCGGCGTTGATAACGTCACACATTGAATTATCGGTTTGTAGGAAGCTGATTTGATTTTTGAATTTGAATTCAATTCAATTTCAAGGAGTGTAACAAATGGATATAAATTCTTTTTTAGACCTTCATTTTAGAGATCTTTTAGTCAACTGGGGCATCAAAAGGCAAAACACATCTTCTATAACACAAATGAGCCAGTCCGGAACATGGGGAAAAATAATTTTTTAAAAAAAGTGAAACATTCCTGTCGAGTACAAATCGTACAAGTGACATTAGTGACTTTGATGTGATTCGTCACAAGGTCGTACTTGCTGCAACACATCCACTTTCACTCACCACTCGTTGTTATTATTCCATACTTGGGCAATGTTGGCACAATATGTTCTTAGCAGACAGTTTGTGTCAAAACATGAATTTTAACATCAGGGATTGGTGTCTGCCTCATAATCAAAGGGTCGCGACGTCTCTCTACAGCTGTCACTTTGTGCTAGCGTTACAGCCTGCACCCTCGAAAACATCCATCATCAAAAAGGCAGACATACCAATTTCTGCTGTGACAGTAGCCTCAACAGAGCTGACTCTACTGTAGCTTACGGGTATGTTGAGCTTTCTCTTCCAATATTTAGGCAGGAAAGTCTCCTTTTAAAAGCATCACTACCATTCCAGTAGACTCGAGAACATCCAATTGCTCCATGGAGAGGAGCATACGAAAATGTTTGCTCCTGATAAATCAACCTTGTTTGTAAAGCAATAGGAAATACACAATACATGTGGAATTATTGTTTTTATTGTTATAGTTTTCCCAATGGTGCCCTATCCATGCTTTGTGCATCACTGAATGACTGAGAGACAATACAAGCAAAATCTCTTTTTTACTACCAAGCAGTATATTGTTCTCTTGTTATTCAAACATTCACTATTGTCTTAAAAATCACAAACCGCATTTTCGATCTGACAGCCAGTTTACGGCGTGTGGCAGTCATATTCTAAAATCTTATTTACATAACAATTTTCCTACTCCCCCGCTGTCACACTTGACTATTTTTCCCCCCTCTGTCTCATTGCAGTACACAACTTTCCACCACAGCGCCCCCTATTGGCTCCATCTATCACTCTGATGTTGCTGTTATCCAATGCAAAAACAGCACAAATAATCCTTGACTCCATCTGCCCCTTGGCATTCATGCCAAGCCTGCATATCAAAACAAACTTAACAGTTCACAACCAAGCCTACACTGACCACCTCGGTTATAGAATAATCTTCTCAAGACAGCCAATTACCGCACATCTCGTATATGGTGACTCCCATAACCCCAAAAGCCTTTTAGCCATTACAAACAAAGTTGTTTAATAACAACTCCACACCCTTCATTTCTATTCTTCCAAACAAAAATCAACAAATCTAGAAATTGTATGTAAAGGGAGGGCAAGTCCAAAGATAATAATTATATTTAAAGCCTGCAGAGATATTCTCTTTTTTTCCCCCACATGTCTGTTTGTCATGCTTGGATAGCAAAATAAACAAATGCATCGTTCATTTTTGGAATGTTTTATTTTAATAACCAGTGGCAAGCATTATTTCGAAATCTACGGGAGCTACAAGTGAACTAACAACAGCAGAGACAACCAAAACATGATTTTTTTTTTTTGGAAACTCCATTTTATTTACAAAATTGCTGACTTTGAGTTGTACTTGCTGCAGTGTGGTTTTATGGGTCCTTGTGGGATTGGGCTAGTAAACAGGAGATGAGACAGTAAATTCTTACACTGTGAAAGCGTCAAGTACGTGACTCGCTTAGGGTTGTTGGGTTGGAATGCTGCTGGATATACAAAACCAGATAGATGTCTCAGTGGCTCGATAGCAGGATTGTGAGACATCTTTATTTAGTTCTTTATATTGCTGGTTTTGGACTCTCCTGAAAACAAAATGGACAGAATAAGACATAGATAAATCAGATTACTACCTTCTCTAGTACCTGAGTGTATTGAGTCTGATTTTGTGTGCATGTGTGTGTTTATTTATAATATTAGCTATTTTATTTTATCAGAACAATTGTATGTCTTCACAACTGTTCTGATTGTATAAAAAAAAACCAAGTATGTAACGAGTTTTAAAGTTTGCTGATGCACTTGTTTCTGCAAAGTTTAAAGTTTTTTTTCCAAAATATGTAAATTTTGCAACCCGCGCGGTTTCGGTGGAGCTGTTTCCGTCTTTATCGTTATGCAAGAAATATAGGCCACCACCATATGTTCAGTCAAATTGTTTTTTCTCAACAGAGCTGTTTCAGAATTTAAATCTGGATTTAATTAATGCAAAAAGTAATACATTGTTAAATGAGTGTTGTCAATGTATTTCTAATTTGTATAGTTAGAACCAAGGATGCTTAAAAAAAAAAAGTGTCTTTACCATTATTATTCAAATCATATAAAAGTAACCTGTATACATAAATAAAGGATTTTAAGAGAATATTTCCTTACTTGGTGCATGTGGTGCTTATATTCAAAGACAACTTTAGGCACTGCTTGACCGCTTTAACCTTGCACGCTATTTATCCCTCGACGCCGATTCATAGAATTCCATATGCACCCATCCACACTGTATCATTAGTCAGCATTACGAAAGCTTTTTGTATCCTGCCGACACATTTCTTTGCCTTGCTCTCTAGGAATAAACTGGTTGAGATAGTGTCAAAATAAAAGTCACAGTGCGCGCGTGTTTTATAGATGGCAAGACTGCATCTCGAGTCAGTACAGTAGATCCATCATTGTAAGCAGTAAAACAAAAGATATACCGCACACGCACGATGAATAGATAGGCAGTCTACATTCTCACGATAATTTCTCCACAGTACCGTTAACCTTTTCAAAGTATTTGAATAAGAAAATTGTTCTGCGTTAACCACCAAAATATCGTATGATTAGCAATAATTTGTCTTTTTAGTGTCAAAACGTTTTGCCATTACAGTGCTCAAATCTTTTTTTTTTTTTTTAATTTAAATATCATTGGAACAACTCTAATCCAACTGCATTGTGACAAATTGACTTTAAAAATAGGATCCATTCACTAAAACGCAAAAAAGGCAGAAATGTCAATTACATTTATCCGAACACGTCAACTCACATACATGAGACACCTTATCCCACATGAAGAAGAGGATGATGACGACATGACATTTAAACTGTGTCCTACATAATATTAAACTGCAGCACCGTGTGTGTGTGTGTATGCTCCCTGTGATTCCATCAATCAGTCTAATTACTCATCAATCCAGTTAATTCTTCATTATCATTAACCTTGACAATCTCCCCCCCCCCCCCCAAGAACATTGGCATCTGCCAGTTCTTTCCAAAACCATTTGCGTATTACACATCCACCAATTGCATCATTGAACCTTTAAGTAAACACAAATGCAAACGTACTCATTCTAACTCCAGTCTGCTTCTCATTAGAAGTGTAGTACGTCTTGAACAACGACAAAAGTAGGTGATGCTCACATTTAGCTCGGTTAATGAACCCATGCTGCTGAGTCCCTGTTAATGGATTATCCATTATGATTAGGCTATGATAGCCTCTGTGCCCCGTCAAAGCCTGACATTTGTCATTTTACATGGCGTAGCAAACCTTCCTGATTACTACATATGAACCAATCAATCATGATGAAATTCTTTTTTCATTTTTAATTGCAAAAAGACTGATGAACATGACACATTTTTGGCAACAGGATTACAGAAATTAATTATATTAGCACTCAGTCAGGATCCAGGCCAAACAATACTGAATATATTTTATCAATCCGCATACCGTATTTTCCGCACTATAAGGCGCACCTAAAAACCTCCAATTTTCTCAAAAGCCTTATATATGGACCAATATTGAGCCACTACAGCAGGCGTGTCCAAAGTCCGGCCCGCGGGCCAAAGGTATATATCTCATGTACGGACAAAGTTTTAAAACGGGCCATTCATTGAAGGTGCGCCTTATAATCCGGTGCGCCTTATATATGGACAAAGTTTTAAAATGGGCCATTCATTGAAGGTGCGCCTTATAATCCGGTGTGCCTTATAGTGCGGAAAATACGGTAATGTATAGCACCTCAGACACGTGGAATATCAAATGGAGAAATCTGAGAATCCACCAGACCAAGACTTGAATGGAAGCATTTGAGGATAACATGCGACATAAGAACAGATTCAACACTGGTACAAAACTAACTTGAAACAGAAAATAAAAGTGAGCCAAACTACATCGGCGGAATCAATAACACACTTGGAAACTATTATTTTCCATTGATCACCGGCAGTTGGGAGAAGCACAATCGGATAAACGCAGCTGGATTAAATAAAGCTATCCACACTCAATGTTCCAAAAGGTTACAAGCAAACATGGTGCAGCCCATGATTCACAAATTTTATTGGCAGCTTGACGGGAGGCTTTATTTAAATTCCTGCACCTTTTCTGTTTTTGCAGGTTTTTTCTTCTCCCGCCCCCACCTGTGCTTAGCCATCTGTACAAAAACTCCTGTGTGTTAAACCTTATTGGAGCTGCAAATTAGAAGAAATTACAGTAATCGTTCCCATTTTAACCCATAATATCAGAAATTAGAGAATAGACTAGAATTGACCCAGTTTAGGACCAATAAGCCGTGAAATTACCACCGAAATTGCGCAAGCACGGCTATTTGATTAATTGCTGGAATTCTGCAGGTGCAAAAGTAGCTGCTTTTTCTCACGACTGGTAGAGAAATCCATTTGTAAGACCTAGGTGCCAATGTTATTTCAAACAGACATTTTCTTGCTTGTGTCTGATATCGCTGAGACTATATTTACATTATAGCAGGATGTAATTGAAAACTTTAAATTGTCCGCAGGTGAGAATGGCTGTGATTGGTTTAGGATGTACCCTGTCTTATCCAAAGTCTGCTGGAACAGTGAGGATAAGCGGCACAGATAATGGATAGTCAGGGTAATGGTGAGTTTTATAATTAATTGTTTATTTTCATCTGTTTCTATGCCCCACATGAAAAAAATGTTTTTCTAAAAAATGGTTTGTTTAAAAAAAAAAAGAAAACCTGCTGTATGATAGATTCAAATTCCATGGTACCTGCAAGCCTCTCATTTGGGTGAAAAAAAAAATATATATATATATATCAGCAGCTTTGCATCCTACAGTACATGCTTTACATGGATATCACAGTGAGTGTGTCACATGTACTGCCTAGTTTTCATCCATCTGAAACAGCATTGTCACTGATAACTTTCCTGCAATTTGTCAAGGTTATCTCCTGGCAAGTTGTAAATGCTCAATAAATGCAAAGACACGACAGTGCTATATCTAGAAGCATACCAAGTGCATATGAATTAATCATGATGTATTTCTTTACCCTGATTGAATTAAAGTTAGAAAGAAAAAAAAAAAAATACAACAGGTGAGGAATCCGCAAAGCTCTCCAATGCACCAGATCGGTCATGTCAACTTGAAATTGGAAATAGCCACTCATTGCTTTGGAGCCTATCCTCGCCTTGTGTTTGACCTTGTAATTTCTGTCATTCAGTGGATTGCAACAATCTCGTACATCAAACAAAATGGACAAGGCACTTCAACCAAAAAGTGGAAACTTTAACCACAACCCAGCTTTCACAAATCACATAGCTTCCCCCGTAAATCGGTTCAATGGATCCGAGCAACACTTTTGATGACTGTAATAATAAAAGTTATGGACAACAAAGCAATTCAAAACATGACAATAACACAAACGAATGAATGAATAAATACATTTTAGATAAATATATGTACATTTCAAATAAATACATTTTAAATAAATAAATAAATAAATAAATAAATAAATGAATAAATGAATGAATGAATGAATGAATGAATGAATGAATGAATGAATGAATGAATGAATGAATGAATGAATAAATAAATGAATAAATAAATAAATACGTGAAAGGGCTTTCAGCCTGGCTCTTGAGTCTTCCAAACAAACCTGCACTTGCACAGGAAGGAAGCCACTTGTCACTTGACATTTTCTTTCTTGAAGTGTCCATACAGACAGGAAGCCTGTCACTTCTAAACAACATCGCCGGCTTGCCCCAAAATGTGCCAAGCAAGAGTAAATCCAATCAAAAGTGCCGATTTATAATATACATAGAAGCACTCGTTATTTTTTTTTTACCTCAGTTAGATATGGATTATATCCCATCATATGGATTCTTTGTTATACACTACAGTTTGAACGGCAGCCCCTGTCTTTGTAATTAATACAACTGAATTCATTACAGCCTATTAAATGCCACTTTAGCACGGCAGAATATCCAAAGTTTATGAGATTTCACTGCAACTCCACTACAGATGCATCACGGGTTGCCAAGAGCTGGAATTCCACTTTGTCACCACCGCTGGCTATTCAAACCAGCGTTGGCCCCGCCCGCCGCTCCTTGCAAAATCACCTCATAGCTGCATCTTAACAGCTTTTTAAGGAGCTTCATCCGGTAGCATAATGGTAAAATATGCTGCTGCAGTAAAAGGTAAAAATGAAACCAATAACATCCATTAAAAGTGGACCGAAAACATCTTTGGCTGGCACAGACAGGGATGAATAAAAATGCTTTTTATTTTTTTTAGTCTTTATCCAACACTCCTTTTATGTGCGGCTGAGCATAGGAAAAAACTAAAATTACTTAATCAGAACCTGAAGTTCTTAATAATGGTTCTAATCTAATTTTTGACACCATGACAAAGAATAAATCCAAATTTCAAATAAATGATGAATAATAGGCTTTATTTCCGTTAATTGTTTTTTCCACCTAAGTATAGAGAAAACACCTAACCTTTCACAGAAATCACAAGAGTATTATTCGTAACAATGAATGCAATAATGATTCAATTAAGATGTGGACTTACTTCAGGGACTAGCTTTCAACCAATTTAATTGCAAAGGGTCATAAACAAGTTGTTTAGGGATTGATGTGCACACTGCAGCACTAGACAGGCATGAAATCATAATGCTGACATTCATTTTAATGGAATTCAATCAAGACTTAGTTTGGCACGTCTTTTGGATTAAATGCTATATGTTATTTTGTGTTGATCAATCTTTACAATTTTATCAGAGAAAACAAGTCGTAGGGACGTTTTTATCCTGCATTGCCAAATATTTGTGTGAACCTTACAAGTAAGCACCTTTGGGACACAGAAACTCCAATGCAAGTCTCCCCCGAGGAACCAAAACAGCCCTTGTATGCTGTTGATGACATAAATAGCGATTGTACCTCAAGCATGCGGCTCTGTTGACCGCTTTCGTAGCGAGACTGAGCAGCTCTGGGATTGGAGGTGATAAGAAAGGAGACAGGAATATAACCGAGGTAAAAAAATCAAAAAAGCTAGCAAAATAAAATTAAAAAAAGACCATGAGAAGCTAACAGAAAAGCAAGATTTTAATTAATGACATTCTTGATCTACCCAACTGAACATTCTTACCACCCCGTGGGAATTTCGATCACACGGTGTTTCGTGCATTGTGTTTGTCATCAGAGGAATGGAGAGCCATTGAAAAAAAACAACTATTATACAACCCACATCTCTGCAGTAACCTTTCACCTCTTATGATGGTGCAAATAATTGATATCTGGAACAAACACTGCAGCGAGTCATCTTTGAAATGTGTTTCTGTTCACCACCCACCATGTCTAGCAGTAGATACCGCCTATTATTATTATGATCTAATTTCTTATATTTGTACAAAATCACATCTAAAGCACAAAATAGTTTCAGGAAGGCTGTTGATAATCCAGTCGGTTGTTTTCTTCTATTCACAAGGTCAGAGTTGATGTAAAAACATCCTATTCCTCGGGTACGGTAATCAAGCAACGATAATGATGCATCTCTAAGTCCGACATGATAAATTAGAAGATTACACATATACAAAGAGATCAGTGACAATTCCCAGCGTCCTGGCAAACAGGAAACAAGAAATTAAGAAGGGGTGACTCTCCTCATCTGCAACGGATATTGCACACAAGCATATGTCCTCTCTCCACCGCTTAAATTTGCAGATGACACGCCAGCCATCTGTCTCATCCAAACTGGCAGCATTTTTGCACATCATTTACAGACAGGATACCTGCATTAAGATGTGGGATTAAAAAAAAAACAATCAATATTCTTACACAGATGCCGTAGTCTCGGACAATAACGCTAGTTGCGATTCGGAAAGTGAAATTCTTGTGTTAAGTAGTAAAAGGTAAATGAAGCTTCATGAACCAGTTGTAACTTTTTGACTCTGTTCTTTTTTGCCGATTTTCAAATCCCTTCATTTAAACCCCAAAAAATGAAATAACCAATTCATGAAGCTTCACTTTCGAATCTGATTTTATGTGACACAACTCCAATAATAATAATGATAGAAATATTGTATACAGCAACTAACTGGATTTAATTCAGCGCAGGGTAAACAGTATCACGGTGTGTGCTCTTGTCCAAAATGTCTTTTTTCTGTTTTGTCTTCTTAAAAAAAAGAAAAATGGAAATCCGTCTTCAACCAACTGCGTCATCCTCTTGCAAGATAAGCGAATCTAGCATTCTGACACCCGTCATGACTAACCCGGTGGTAAGAACCTGAAATAATGGTGAATAATGACAGCGAGCAGCACCCCTTAATGAGGTGCGAGTCTCTCCATATGGGACTCAAATTTGCACTAACCAAGATGTGATTCATAAAGTGCTCTTCGCATGAAACAAATTGATATTAAAGTAGACAGCATCCTCATAGCGCTGCACGTATAGGACAGCTTCCATCAAACATTGTCAGATGTCGTTTGGCTCTTGATGATTCACCCTCGAGGCTGCTATACAGCCACAAGATGCTTTTATTCTCATACGGGTCAGCTGAAATGTTGTTGGACTGAAATGTTAGAACCAGAGAGAATCTCCTTAGTAGGAGTGGAACAAAATATTCATTGGGATAAATTGTCAGACAGTGAGATTTTTTTTTTCCAGGATGATGCTTTGATTTTTTCCAATGGGAGTCTCAATTAAAAAAAACAACACATAATGATAATAAAAATACTACTAATGAAAATATAATAATAATGATAACAAAAGTGATAATCCACACTCCGATAATTAAATCCACATCCACCCATCTAATGTGGACGACAATACATATGCATGAGCGTTCTTTGCTCGTCAACAATGGATGGGTGGGCACACACGAACGGGGCTAAATGGACAATGAGATAAACACGGCGAGCTGACATGTCTCTATCGCCATGCGTCATCTTAAATGAGGAGATAGCTGCGTGTTCCCTTTGTATCTCTCACGGAACACTGGCAACAATACCGTTTTTTTCCGTGTATAGTGCGCCCCCATGTATAGTACGCACCCCTAAAAATGGCATGCTGATGCTGGAAAAAAGCTTGTACCCATGTATAATACGCACCCAATTTTTATGAATTTTTTTAAAAAAAAAAAATTTTTTTTTTTTTTTTTTAAGTCCCAATGACAGTCACACACGCAGGGAGGCAATGGGTCCCATTTTTGTAGTCTTTGGTATGGTCTTAACTAGGCTGGATGTAATTTTTTTTGTTGGCGTTGATTTCTCCGACTGCCCGTAAACGCACCACCGCGCTCCGTGCGCATGGAGCGTGTTTGAAGTGAACAGCAGAGAAGAAAGGAACAAGGCAAAGTGTTGTGAAATAAAATATTACCTGTAATACGGATTTAGGTAGAGAACTGAACTCTCGCTCTTTATATAGCTGACGTGTCTTGCTCATCCGTTCTGCGCATCTGTAATGGCGGCCTCCGTATGATATCCGGTTTGCGTGTGTGCGAGAGCGAGATAGAGCGAGAGAGAGCGCGCGAGAGAACGCTCAACCGTAGCGCGCCGCCGACCGCCCAACTGCACCGGGCTGGTCGATTATTGTGACAGAGCCGTCGCTGAAATTTAGAAGATATTTTTAAAGTCCTGATGTGCTTTCTAAAATTTAAGTGGACCTCAGTGCGCACTGCGCAGGGAGCTTAATTTGGTGCAGCGCGCCGGGCGCTCACTGTCGCATTGCTTAAAGAGCGCCTTTGTGTTTTAGGATGAACAGCAGAGACGAAAGGAACAAGGCAAAGTGTTGTGAAATAAAATATTACCTGTAATACGCATTTTGTTATTTGCTGATTGAAACTGCTAATTAAACTGTGAATTGAAACTAATAGGAAGAAAACAACTCTCGCTCTTTATATAGCTGACGTGTCTTGCGCATCCGTTCTGTGCATTTTATTTCACAACACTTTGCCTTTCTTCTCTGCTGTTCACTTCAAACACGCTCCATGCGACCGCAATGCTCTCGTATCAGACAAGGCTTGCTCGATCACCTGCTCGTTTGCTGTCTCACAATGTACCCTACACAAATCCGAAACATTTCTTGCGGCTCCGAGTCACGACGAGGGGCAAGTTTTGGTTTCCAAGGGTGTTTTTATTCCTCTTCAACGTCTCTCCCTTACAGAGCCGCCTCTTTCCCGTGCGCGGTGGTGCGTTTACGGGCAGTCGGAGAAATCAACGCCAACAAAAAAAATTACATCCAGCCTAGTTAAGACCATACCAAAGACTATAAAAATGGGACCCATTGCCTCCCTGCGTGTGTGACGATCATTGGGACTTAAAAAAAAAAAAAAAAAAAAAAATTAAAAAAAAAAATTTTTTTTTTTTTTTTTTTTGTACCCATGTATAATGCGCACCCCGGATTTTAGGACAATAAATTAGTAAAATTTTGCGCACTATACACGGAAAAAAACGGTAATCAATCTGACATGCCATCTGCTTCTGCCTCATAACCATCTGTATTTGCAATCACACCCATGATAATTTGTTCACTTTTTCTCTTTATTCCCGTCTTTGCTCCCACGCAACCAAAATCATCTCCTCTAAAAATGTCTCCTCCTTCAATCTCTCAATATTGTGTTCCTGCTATCGACTGTGGCACTAATTGATGTAATTGTACAAAGAGAATGCAAAGGAGATGACACAAACAAATATAATTGCGTGTGCAATGGTGACACGCTGCAAAAATTGCTCTAATAAAACTGATAAACACAACTAATACCATTAATAAGAACCACCTGGAAAACAAAAAGAATCCAGAAAATGCATCTCTTTTTATCCCCTTTTGAATCTGTTCCCTATTTTGGCTGCTATGGGTGTTTTCTGAAGAAATAAGAGCACAGCTCTTTTAACATCTGGTGCCAATTTGCAATATTGATACACCACTTGTCACTTTCTTTTTGTTTTCCTGTGTGCAAAATGTGGATATTCATCCAATTAAATCGGTTCAGCGGAAAGTTTAGAATAGATGCTACATCAGTTCCTTCAGTCGGGAGCTCTGGGATTTTATCTCACTCCAAAAGAAATTAATGGTAATCAAGTCTACGGCACAAACAAGCCCGCAGACGGAGCAGTGCATAAGCGTAGAGCTCCTTCATCTGTGCAAAAGCATCTCACGTGACTCGTCTGGAAGACTAATTCACCGAGGCTGTGCTTCACTGTGTCCTCAGGGTGTCCTCAGAATTCATATTGAACACGAACTCACTCATTGAGTGCAAAATAGAGACACACATGGTTTGTTGTAAGTGGACGATGCCGTTTAGGTTTACGCACAGATGGTTGCCAGCTAACCAATCATATTCTACTCAAAATAAATTAGGGATACAGGTAGCTCTGGCAAAGCGAGGCACTCCCCCAAACCCTGAAATATGCGCGGACCCCCAGGTGACAAACCACTTAATTGACTTTTGGGTATTTTCCCATTTCTGTGTGTCTTTACATTTCTTAAATTAGTTTATGGTATGACAATATATGTTAATAGTATATACTGTATGGAATTTTATTTATTTCATAAAAATTAAAATATAAAAAAATGATTCAATTAAACAGACATTTTAAATATACTTAATGTGTCTGGACTTGAGGAATACTAATAAAATACAAGATTCAAGTATTTGTGTGCAGTGTTTTCCTCCCAATGCTTTCTTTAGTACCCATCAGTCATTATTAGACACCGGCAGGATCTCGTGACCCAAATAGGAAAGTCTTTGGTCCGTGCCAGACCGCACTTATCTACACGTGATTGCGCTCATTTGTCTAATGACCAATCACTACTTAGTATGAATTCAGCCTAGCACGTCTGAGTGTGTGTGTGTGTGTGTTAGCGGCACAAGAAACTGTCTAAAAAAAAAAAAAATCAAACTTTCTATGCTACTCATACCTTCTTAAGATTCTGTACTCATTAGTGCAGGATGACTTGATGAGCAACTTGTGAATAATTCATGTTGTGTACGGAGCAGTGTTGACGGGTGTTGAACATAAAAGGAAGTGAAACAACATCGTTCAGTCATTGCCATTAGGGGACTTTCTTGTGCGCTGGATGTTTAAATTGAGGCCCTCTTGATGGCAACAAATCCTGCCTTTTGAGCCTCATTGAACTTTAGCAATCAGTATTAGTAATAGCTTTGAATGTGAGAACGTAATGACTTTGCAAATAGGTGTCAAAGTGCAACACGGGCTTCGATTCCACTTGACTACAACGTAGATTCGTAAAACTGACAGGAAAGGTGAGGTTCCATGAATGCAACTACTTGGTTTGGATTTTTCACAAAGGCAGATACACATTTTTTTTTATCTGTTTTAATTGTCGCATACGGATGGGTCAAGTTTAGTAGAAATCATTTCACCATTAAGTGTCAGGACTGTAAACCTGAAAATGATCAATTGCATTCAACTGATGACAAAATTTAGTTTTTTATGAGAGCTTGAATGAAGGACTGGTCGGTGGCACGCAGAAAATATTTTTTGTAAAGAAGTCTCGAGTCAAAGATTCCTTGAGTACTCTTGAAAAGCAGAAAATAATTTTAATGGGGAAAAGGACTGAGTACAGATGAACGTACAAATAAAAGCAAAAGACCCATTTTGCTGCTGTGAATTATTTCTATTCACAGACATCAAAACTGAATGTGCTTGCAAAGATAGATGAAAAGAGTATAGTTTTGCTATTTTTTTTTTCTCCACCACCTAACTACTTCCAACTAGGACACAGACACTGTGTGCTCTTGAAATTGTTCGATTTAAATTCCATCTCAAATTGTACGAATCGATTGACTGCAAGTGACGTGCTAAAGTAACGATTACGCAATCTGACTCACAATTTTATTAATCTTTCCAAAACGTACCTACAGGGGATAAATGCACTGCTTGTATACAAAGTTTTTGCAGTGTTTCATTTTTTTTACTGTGGACTTTTATTTTTTTTAGTCCATCTACACTAAAAAGCGAAGTTCAGGTCTCAGTTGACTACTCTGTTCACCCTCAGGCCATGATTGACCTTTACTTGTGCTTTTTGCTGTAACGACAGTGCAAAACTGGCTTTTTGCTTGAACAGGTCAATAAAGTCTGCTTGGGTGCATAGATTGGTTTTACAAGACAGTATGAAAACAAATTGACATTCTTCGCTTTGCAATCAGTTTCTTTCTATTCATACTTTAAAAAAATAACTTTCTCTCACGGCAGCTGTTTTTCTCAAACATGCAGTGACACTGTCCAAGGTCCTGAAATGAAGTCACACAATTTTCTAATTGCTTTACTGTTTATATTATTTCTTTTTTCCAGTAGACGAACAAAAAATATATGGAAACGCTTTGAATCATTTAAATTGAAATGATCTGCAGTTTAAGGGTGTTGTACTAAGAGCGCTAATGAATAAATCCGGGAAAAAAGAACCACAAAGTTCCAATTACATAACATCACTTAAGTTCAAATATAGAAGGTTATTCATTACCCATTGATGGAAAACTTTAACTTGAACCACTGTGGTTCACGCAGAGGTTTAATTACGTAACACCACCACTCAAGTTCGAATCAGGGTGACTGTGCCTCCCAATCGCACTCGTCCAGACTACATTCTGCTAAGCCGGGTATTGAAGGACACTAGACTCGTGGTTGAAGTATGAAACTCTGGTCTTCTTTGGGTCACAAGTGCAAACCGCCGTCAGAGAGGCATATTATACCTTTTTAAACTTTTTTTTTTTTTGTCAGCCTCAAGTGTTACCTTTCCTATAACTGACAAAAATTGACTTCAAGGAGACTAGAAGTAGAAATTAAAAACTGGAAGTATAGAAAATTAGCAATCATTTCACGTAATTTTTAGTTATCTTAATATTCTTCTTAATTATTTTTGATTATTTTTATAACCCTATTTTATTGCCATAATCAATGCACAGTGATGCATATCCAATCTAACAATATCATGTCACTGACATCAGAACTCAAGCCCCAGACCGACATACTAAGGAAAGAAAAAACACAAATTAATGTCAGTTTGACATCAGTGAACATCTGATGCATTTTCGCAGCTTTCGTGCCTATTAGTGCTATAATAAGAAAAGGCCTAAGGGCTGATGCTCCACATCCAGATCCATCACCTCACAAGAGGTGACCTGTGTTATCCAGGTATCAGTCTCTAACAATCCTGCCTGCTTCAAAGGAGCTGCAACTATTGGAAGCGTGTGTTGCCGTGAATCCTCACAGATATCATGAATATTGTATTAAAACTCGTGAATTGGATGAGATTCTATGGAACAAGAGGAGACTGTTTGCTTTGATGAAAAGGAACGTGTGCCGGACTCCCGCTTTTTACAGCAATTACAGTCATCGTGATGGCAAGTTGTATTTTAATCAATTGCTTTTATTTATTGATAAGAAACTGGTCCATGTTACAAAGAAGCTTGGGCAACAACCTGTTGAAAAAATATTAATGACCTCATCATTTTAAATCAACTCGTTACATTCTACTCATCCAAATAAAAGCGATATAGTGCAACATGCATTTTTTACAAAAAAAATTAGACTACAAAGAAGCACAATTCAGATTCAAAGTTTGTCTTCTTTTGGAAAATGAACCCTCTCATTCAATAGCTA
Source organism: Syngnathus typhle (assembly GCF_033458585.1). NCBI lineage: Eukaryota > Metazoa > Chordata > Actinopteri > Syngnathiformes > Syngnathidae > Syngnathus > Syngnathus typhle. The sequence continues at coordinate 7,132,648 of NC_083756.1, forward strand.
TACATTTTTAAAATGGTGTTTTGGATGTGTTGACATTGATTTTATAGTTCCATTCAAATGTCAGATCTCCCTGTCAACATAGTTCATTGACAACCTTTTAGAACTTTTGGAGGTACTGCACCTTGTTTACTGACAAAAGAGACAAACGCCCGAAAAATAGAGGGAAAGACTCAATAACAGGTACGGCATAGAAAAGGGAAAAGGCAATTCCATGCCACTCTCCCCATTGAAGCTGCTCTTGTCAGATCCACAAATGACAAAATGATGTCTACAGATGGGCATGAAACCTCTACTTTGGTGTGCTGTACCATTTAAGTGCAGTCTTTGATACTCTAGCTAACAGTGTACTCAACTTTTCCTGACCACTCTAATCTTGTTGTCATTGTTTTTCACGTCACACTTACAATTAAAATTCCCATCTTATTTATTTGCCTTACCAATCCTGCAGTTCTACCACCGCTGTAAAAACACGAACCCCATTTTTAATTGTTGCAGATGTTACAAAGATTTGAAATAGGTCAGCTGATAATGTTGAGGGCCACCATGCATGCAAATGCACCAGACAGCTCCAGGATCATTTGCCCGCTGGTTATTACCACATCTGCATTCAAGACAGTCTCAATGAGATGTGACTCCAAGAATCAGAGGAAGCTCTCTTAAATGCTTCATTGGGTTCTTCCCTCTTCCTATCCTGTGTTTCCGATTAAAAAGACTTAAATAATTCTATATATTTGATTAAAAATGCTGTTGTATTAAAAAAAAAAACATAATGGATGTTCCAGTTATACTTATCCAACAAATTTTGGTTATTCCCATATGGATGGTTTATTGATTGAACTAAAAGGGACTGCTAGACCTTGGCATGAGATGTTAGCTCTGCTGAGTGCCATTGTAGTCAGACTTATTTAATGTCTTTTCCTGAAAAAGGCATGTTGGCACTTTTCCTAGACTGCTTTTATTGTATAGTATTCAAACCATTACTGTCAATGTTGATCTAGGAAGTTTTAATCTTATATCTATAAGAAGCATCCAAGACGTAAAATGAAAGGTCCAAAAGTGTTCAGTCATCTTCATACAACTGCATGGAAAGTTCTTGTTTTCTTTTTGCTCTAGTATTTGTTAAATTGAGTGTATTGGCCATTTTAATAATATATATAATATTGGGAGATATTTCATCATACAGCAAGATAACTGTCAAGATGTGGAATATTTGCTCAATGTTCAAAAATATTTTTTTTAATATTTAAGTGAGTGAAGTTCTCAAACAGCAATTTGAGGGTTGTCAGTTGTTCATAGGGTTGCTTTCACACTTGAACGTAGTTTGCCTGCTTTAAATCCTTTGCTCAGCGTCTCAAAAAAATAAGAAAAGCTTGAGGGAAAAAAAAAAAAAAAATCTACAGTTAAAATGATAACTTTGAAACAATTATGGTTTGACCTTGCAGAAGATGGGTTCCTTTTTACATCATGTTCTGCAGAACAATAAAAATAATCTCAATGGCACCACGTTATCTTCGACCTCATTGTACCAACACAAAAAATTAATCTCAAGCGCAAATACAAATCTGTTGAAAAGATCTTAAACCTTCTGGCGCATCAGTGAGCAGAATGCTGTCTGACCTCAGTGTAACAATAAAATGCACTTCTTAAATGAAAGGGTCATTTCTCTTAAAGATCTTAAAAGCTGACACATCCATCATTTATGGAGCGTAAATGAAATACGGAAACATCAGTTGGGTGTGATGTTAAGCCAGAAACGTTGGCCGGCGCAGGACCTTAGTGATAATGTTGCTAAATCCATCCATTTTAACCTTCTGACCTCTGCTTTGATTCCCCTCATCAAGCATCCTGCCACCCTACTGTTAGCCACGTTTTGTGCCTGTCCTACCATGGCACTCCTACAATAATTCTTCAGTCTGCCAAGTTGTGAAAGGATGAACTATTAATTTAGGTGAAGTGCCACTGTGTCTGTACCTGCTGTTCAGCTCAGCCAAGCAAGCTGGACCGTGCCCTGAATAAAAAATAGATAGGCTGCCTGTCATCTTTCACCTGTCTGGCATATGCACACCTCTGGGCTTTCATCGCACGCAGTCAACTTCCAAAAGTATCCGCTGTGGCTGGTCAGACAAATTACAATATTACAGCATAACTATCAGCGGGACATTTACTGCGGCGACGAGGAAATCTGGAGTCATGAGTCAATGCCTAGAGTGAAGGAGTACGGGGAAGATAGAGATGGAGGAAGAGGAGAATGAGTCGAAACGATGGCAGGGGGGACAGCTCAGGCAGTTGAGCCTTAAAAAATATCACGTCTCAGACGATAGGTTATATTTTGTTTATATGGGAATAATTAGGATTTTCTTTCCTACTTTTTTTGGAGCCTTTTAAAATATCACGTCTAAGATGATAGGTTATATTTTGTTTATATAGGAATAATTAGGATTTTCTTTCATATTTTTTGGGTGGAAATTTTGTGTCACGAATCGAATCAGTAATTAGTATCGGTATCGATGACGACTCAAGAATTGGCCACTGAAAATCTTTGAGCAAATAGGTTTGTTCAGATAAAGACATATTGAAGGGGGCGACGTAAAATGATGTGGCGGGCCGTATCTGGCTCCCGGGTCTTGTGTTTGACACCTATGATCTAGAATCTAGATTCTAGACTGATGAAGTTCTGACGAGTTGGCGGAGGGCCCGAATTTTCCAACAAGGCCATAATGCTCCTTGTTGATCCAGCCTTTGCCCTACCCCTGCTGGATCATGAAGGACTCATAGTGGGAAGCTTACAGACGACAGCTTTGTTTAAATTTCACAGACGGCTAAGCCAGGATGACAAGTGAGTGCGCAGGATGGTGGCGCTGCCTAATGATCCGGCTGGATGTGGACATCATGAATGCACTGAAAGGAATTACAGTCTGTTTCACGCTCTCCCGTCAGAGATTTAGGGAGATGTTTTTGGGAACTTCATAGTTAAGAGGATGATATTGCATAGAATGAAGATGCAGGACTGCTGGGAAATGTTGTCTCAAGTGTTGCCAACTTAACTACCGTATTTTGTCCTTATATAAGGCGCACCGGACCATAAGGCGCACCATTGATGCATCATGTCAGATTTTTAATCCAAATCAAATCATTCTCCATTTTCGCTTTTTTATTTCAACTTCAGACGCAACAAATTACTTTATAATCACAAAATAATGATCCATAGTCTTTTTGATTCATGATTCATAGTCTTCAGCGCGCCACTTATGATTGATTTCATGACACAATGCTTCGGGCCAGTTTAAATTTAGGAATTTGGTCCATATATAAGGCGCACTGGATTATAAGGCGCACTGTCGGCTTTTGAGAAAATTTTAGGTTTTTAGGTGCGCCTTATAGTCCGGAAAATACGGTAATTATTTGCTATAATTAGAGACTTTTAAAACACCTCCCAAATTGATTTATTGTTCTCAATGCAACTCGTCACGCCAGCAGTGTTCCTTATACAATTTTTTTGTATGGTGGAGATGTTTGGAAGTCCCAATGAAGACTTACCGGTGTTCAAAATGTCCCTTCTTGCCATTCGCCCACTTTCTTTAAAAAATTTTTTATTAACCTTTTGCCATTGTTTTGCTGTTTGTTCCTCTTCTTTGGTTCAGTTCTGTCTCCTCAGAAACCTTGTTTGGATGCTGTAGGATTTCCAGGATAGATTGCTAGCGAGCCATTCAATACTCTGAACTTCAAACGGAGCACAACACACACACAACCGCGCACTCTTCTGACTAAAGTAGTCGTACACTAATGAGAGCAGACAGTTCTTAGCTTTCTAAACCCAAACTAAAGCAGTAAAGTTCAAGACGCGCCTGGTGCAGTGAGACCTTCATCAATCGAAGGAAGACCTGCTCTTCCAAGCTTCCTCTGCGAAATGCACCCCAGGTCGCTGCTCCCGACAGCTGCTCTCTTGTTTGAACATCAATTTCATTTTCAGTGCCCTTTTACGTCTGCCTCACTAAATCTTTCAGTAATTATGACACATAGAAAGTGCTCTAAGGGGAAATGCCGCTAATGAAATTTGGTCTTTAGGGTCTCTTTTGTACAGTTAGGTGTCAATGCAGTGGAATTGCTTCAGGCTAATAGCGAGGGTTGCTTCTCTAATTGTGTGCTGGATGTGATAAACATCCAAAGCTATTCATCTTGGAAAAAAAGGAATTTGAATTCTATTGTGCTCTTTGAGGGAATGAAAACGGGACTGCTTGTCTGCACAGGGACGTTCATTTTGCTAGTTGGAATTGATTAACTACTTAACTATTTGGTGTCACTGTGCAATGTAAATCAGGGAGCCTCAACCTGTAACATGCTGTGGACTGGTATCAGGCAACTGATTAAAAAAAAAAAATCAGGACGTGGAACAGTAGAATACATTGAGGTGACAAATATCAACATTTAATGATCTCAACAAAATGTCCATTTACAACATCCAAAGCTGTTTTTTTTTGGAATAGCTGCAGCAAAATAGCAAATAGTACAATTCATTCCTTGACCTAATTCTGAGTTAGTGTCTACAATCTAACCAAATAGATCATCATCTCAGATTGCCTTTAATGATTTACTCACTTCATTACTTTGAATAGGAATAAACTGCATTTAAACACAGCAAGTAAGAGATGATGGCTTGTTCTTACTGCTCCTGTCACTTGTACTGCCCTCTTTTTACCAGACGCATGGCAGGCACCTGAGGCTGCATTCTTTTTTCTTTTTTTTTTTCTTTGTTAGGCTGATAGGTCGCTGTTACGTACAACTGATTCATCGGTCGAGTAGCCCCTTCCCCACTGCCAACCCTCTGAGCAAACTTGTTTACGTCAAGAAAAATAGGACAGACTTCACATAAATAGCCCAGAGTCAAAAATCACACCACATCCCTTACACACAGAGAGGTCCAGCGAGAAGAGAAAAAAACACACACAACAATTTAAAAAATATATTTGTATTCTGAAATGAAAATGCATCGTTTTACTATATTGAAATAGATTTTTTTTAAGCATCTGAGGTTGCCTTAAATGACAACATGCATATGTTGCTTAGAAAGACAAGATGGTGCACTTAGTGTATTTAATTTTGTTTTTCCTCCAAGGACATAATTGCTAAGGATCTGCCTGCAACTGTGTAAACACAGCGTAAACCTTTTTGACAGTCGTGGCCAATCTTTTGACAATGGTAGGTGTTCTGGTTGTTGCAGATACTGCAAAGTCTTCAGTCCTGTCCATCTTCTATTTTGGTGTGCTGCAAAGATGATCGAAATATAGTGAACCTACCACTACCCCATCACTGACTAATGAATTGCAATGAATCACTTCAGAAACTCAACTTGTAATTAGCACCCTGAATCCTAAATTTAATACAAGGCAATTGAGTCTTACCTGAATAATTTAACTTTGCATTAAATTGAACGTGTTAAATGTAGTACTTGGACTTTATTAAAGACCGTATCTAATTAAAAGAAGACTTTGTAATGTGACCCAACTAATAACATTTGAATCAAATAAAGCAGTTGATGCTAACATTAATATGCTGCGTCTAACTTGTGCTGGCCGGAAGCACACCAACGATGAGCGGTTGGTGAATAGCATCCATTTCGAGCCATTTAAATCGAAATTTATTTTCCAATTTGCACACGGACTTGTATTTGAGTCAGAATTAAGTCCATAAATGAACTAAGTTAACCACTACCCAAGGCATTCATAAGGTTACTGTATTATATTTCTTTTTGGTCACAATTTAAGAGTTTAATAGAATTTTAATAACATGTCCATGGCATGAAATTTTCAAAATACCCCAGGGTTCAAGATTTTTTTTACATTTTTACAGCCATGTTAAAAGCAGCTCATTTTAGGCCAGCTTTCATTCAAGCCCACATACCACTGGGCCAATGGAAATCCCAATTTTTGACAGATTGAAAACCAGCAGACTGTATCTCACTGGCACCTTCCTGTCAGCATTTGGCGGATTCTATTTTGGCATGATTCGTGATTCATCTTTGCCTCTACTTCAGGAAAACGAGCCAAGATTATGGAAAACAAGCCACCACACTTCAAGGAAATCGAAAGATTTGTTTGAGATGCCTGGACACATCATCACACCCAAACACATTCTTCCTTGCCAACAACTTCACACAGCAATCTAGTAAGTGTTGTTGAGCAACCTCAAAATAATCTACACCATCCAAAAAAAAAGATATCTATTTTATTTGAAAGTTACATATTACTCCCTATATGGTTCCATTTTAAAAGCCCCATTTGTCTTCACAGCACATTTTTCATACTATCGGTCCCTCTAGCTAAATTACATTCTAGATGAGACCCAAATTTGATGGATTGTTCTTTGGCTGATTATCCACAAAGTTTCCTCGAGACTGGCTCATTACTTTTTAATTACACAACACAAAAACAAAGAAACGCACTAACAAAAAGAATTTAACCAGAAAGGTTTCACCGCTTTTCAAAAATGTTGATTTCAAAGAAAAATCACAAAAGCCAAACGGCATAAAAAGGTGAAAGGACGTATGGTCTCGAACTACCTCAGATGACAAATTGCCAGTTAATGCACCACTCTGCATTGGATAAGCAACAATTACAGCTATACAATTCATGAGTGGCTCATGCTAAATACCAAATTAAGTAGTCCAGATTATCGTCTGGACACCACTTATCTCTGACTAGCACGTCACAGAAATACTATGAAAACAGACTTTCTGTTCAAATGCATTTGGCCCTTTTGTGTTTTTTGGGGGGGGGAACACTGTCGCATTGTATGCGTTTAATGCAAAGACTACAAAAAAACAAAATGGCAGTAATTGTCCAATGTTTTAAATGGGTGTCTGAGCGCCTGGGCACTCAAGCTGCCAGATGGCAATGATTGAAACAGACCCGTTGAGCTGGCTGTGGTTTTGCTAATCCAATGGGCCTTGATGACCCACTTTCCACATTATGTATCCGGGATGCAAAATGAAAAGCTTCACGACATATATGGCCGGGAAAATAAAAAGCCAGAAGTCTATTATTAACATCAGGAAAGCAGGATGATCACTAAAAAACATTCCAGTGCCATCAGCTTCCAACAATAGTCCTTAAGTATCCTTCTGATGATACCAGCCTCGGCTGCTCTGCTTGAATCTCCACCCACCGATGATCACCAAGGAGACCGCAACTTGGACAGCTTCACTTCTTCTGAAAGTGTTTTCCACAGGGTTTATGATTGCATGTTTTAATTTAGGTTCTCAGTGTGAGCAATGTATGTGTATCCTGTAAAAGGAACAGAATTCAAAATAAAACAGTTTGTCCATTTGAGAGAAGTTGATGCAGACGCGGTCGAGCAAATTAAGTCAACCTTTTAGTCAACCGTGTGTGTTCTACCTAGAGGATATCTTGTGGTTTTAACTGTTTCACTATGTATTCTATGTTCTAAAAGAAGAACCGTCTCGGTGGATGTAAAAGCTTTTTGGCTCTCCCTTCCTGTTTCATAACTACAGCGAAGTAGAGAATTCCCAAATGCCAGTGTCCTTGAGGAACTGGCTTATTAACTTGGTGCTCAGCTTAGTCCTGACATTTTCTTTTCGTTCTCAGTCAAACTATATATCTAGACTGTTGTTACATGGGTAACACATTGGTGGATTTTTTTCTTTGGTTGTAGGGCAATGGCGTAACTGCAAAAAAATGTGAATTCTTTTAGAAAGCCTCAACATTTTCGTAAGGCGCTGTCTTGCAGGTTTCCATGGAGGGGAGGGCCAGTGCCCCTGCGGCCCCCCTCTAGCACCACCAGTGGTGTGATAACATATTGGTCTTGATGACGCCACTCCAGAAATGTGCACCAGCAAAGACAATTTACATTCTCAATCTCAATTTACACTCGAATTTTGGATAAAAAACAGAATCCAAGTCGTCTGTGTGTGGTCATGGCGTGCAAATGAAGTACCTTCAAGTATTTTTGCAGCTACAGCAAAAAGATATAAAATATTTTTTGACGATTCTCTTTTATTAACCACACACTGCAAAGTCATCTGTTCCCACACTCATATTTTGCTGCATAGAAAACACGTGTATGACTGTTAAAAGAAAACTGACCCTGAATTGAAAAAAGCGAAAAATATGAAGGTCAGGCCATCACCTTTGAAAGTTTATTTTCCTGTACCTTTGAAGTAAAACAGCAAAAAAAAAAAAAAAAGCCTTCCTGGAAGTGGACCAACTTCTCTAGATGATGGCAGACTGCTTAATTTGTTTTCACTTCAACTGCTCAGGGAGAGACAACAAAGTAGTCTGAATCAAATGGATGAAAGAAAAATTATTCTGTACTGCTACGGTATTGCATCTATGATGAGCCTTGATGGATGGACGTCGTACATGTCTCTCTTTTTCTCTCCCTCCCTTCATCTAAGAATGGTTGGTGCAGTGGTGGTGCCACGATATTGCACATTATTTTATTTATGTATTTGCAACAACAAAAAAACATGCCAATCCAGGAATTTAAATGTGTATGCCAAGAAGCTGTACAATAAAACCCAGCACATCTCCTCATTCCTCCAGAGAGTGACATTTTTTGTAGGTAGCCCTCTGGAGAGCATCTGTAGCGAGGCTACGATAGAATGTAATGAGTCTGTCGCCGACATGGCTTCCAGATTGGCCTCAAGTTAACAATGTTTTGTGCTAATTAAAATGTTAATTAAAACATTGCTGTAGCTAGTTATGGAGTAGCAGTCCATTTGTTGAACCAGATTTGATAAAAATGTATTGTCCTGCATGAGCTCTGCTCTTGTCTTATTATCTTGTTCGTCTGTTTTTCCAGTCTGAAGAAAAGATGTGCGTTAAAATATTGACATTACAGCCTACAAGAACGGCAATTTGAATTTGAGAATCATCCAAGAGGCTGCCTTTGCAGTATGAAACCAAACCAGCAGGTCAACCACAGCACGCAAATGCAAATTACAGTACTTCTGACTCAATCAAACCCGTAAAAGCTCTGTGTTCCTCGCCGAGCAAAATTCTGTGCGCATTCGAAAGCAACGGGGTGAAAGCAATCTGGAATGTATGCACAGAACTGAAGATAAATATAGATAAGTAGTGAGTAGCGCTTCCCGGCATGTGCGGCTGCTGCCGAAGGAGCTTTGCTATGTGTGAAAATAACTCGAACCTGAGAACTGCCCTCGAGATTGGACACCTGCTGTGCCGCTGAGAGGATTCGCATCTTATAATGGGAGATGGCTCAGTCATTAGCTTTTGGGCCCCTCCACCCCCCTGCTCTCATTTAAATGGAAGATTTGGCTGACGTCTATACAAAACTAGAAAGTGCCTATACTGAGTTTGTCCATTTCACCCCGTCATTGAAGTTGTCAGTCATTGTTTGGGTTAGCTTCGAAGCTGCTTTGGATGTTTCCTACATCACAGCAGTCTCCAATGCAGAATTATTACTAATACCCCTTCCGCCAAGTAAATGTGTTTAAGGCAAAGCGGTTGAAGTCCATGGAGTTTCTTCATTTCCCTGGTGCTTCATAAGATATGTACATGTCTTGTGAATGCACACATCATTTGAAACTTTGAAGCCCAGCAGGTCTGCAATGGGACTTGGCTTTTCTGTGAACGAAAGCTGTGCATTCCCCGGACAATATGCTTTTCAAATTTCCCAGCTACTTCAATGGATCGTGAGCTTGGCACGGACACTGAATTTTGGTATAGCGTCACCGACTTCCTCAACTCAGCCAACTCCATGTCCACTCCAGTTCATCTAAAGTCAGTATATTAGTCACATTTTTCTCACTGCCAGATTGTGTCGTCCTTATGCTTGGCCAGATCTTCTGGTATCAACCTGTCTGTTTCTGATTACTCTTATTTGTATGCACCACGGTTGGTTTCCGTAGTTCTGGTCTTCTTGCCATGATCTCTGATGGAAACCCTCCCAGCTCCAAATCAAGGCACAGAGATTGAAGAGTTTGATTCTTCTGCCTCAAGCCAAACAAGCCTACCAAAGATTCGCACTATTTTCTTCTCTCTTACTATTTTACACACTAATGTGGGTTTCTACACACCCAACCACACATACCAAAATCTTGTGAGGAATGAGAATACTATTTTTCTCTGCTTTAACGACCACCCAAAAGCAAGGGACCGGCATCCCACTGCAGTATGGATACGCAGAAATTGCAACGCAACTCCATAGAGGCTGAATAATCCCTTGCCCCCTCACCTCAGGCTATAGTATTAATACCCAGAACTTCCCCTGAGCTCTCGGATATAATGTCAGTCTTGTATAGATCGCAAATTATTTTCAATGCTAATGGAACTCTCCTCCAGGAAACACATTGCCTAACAGATCTTCCTTAAGCTTTTCCTGGAATTTCAAAATTGCAATGATGAAAATATTCTGGGCTTGGTGATAATACCGAGAACTGTTGCAGTCAGGCCGCATTTTATGGGCCCTGACCAATCTCAGTCGTACAACCTTCATTTATGGAGCGTATGAGGAATTTTAAAAGGCGACCAGCCCGACAATCCTGGTACAGTGTATTCTCTTTCAGGCTATTTACCCCAAAGCATCAGCAGCCTATAATGATTAATGTAGCTGCTATTGTAGACATCTTCAGGCCAGTGGATAGGGAGGAGAGTAATGCTGTAAGAGAGAAAACAGAATGTAGGGTTGGAAGATCACAAAGAAACAGATGTAGCATCTTATATGCAGGAGAGAGAGGTACGCTTCACCACACTTAAGTTTTCCTCTTAGGAAACGCCCTGCTTAATGAATTAATACAAAGTACACACACTGGAAGAAAAGTTGAATGTTTTATCGTCCAGCTGGTTGAGTCTGAGCAAACAAAATTTATTTTGTCTGTCTATGGGTCGGTTGTCCAACTGAAAGAAAGTTGATTTATTCCCTCAGTCTGAGGTCAAGAGTTCTCTGCAGTTGTTTTTTTTCCTAGGATATCTCTGAATTACAGTCTAGACTACTCTCACAGTTCCTGTCACTGAAAAAACATTTCCCAGACACGAGGCTGTCAACAGCACACTTCACTTTCGGAATGGTGTCGGCCAGCTGATTAGCCAATGTTTGGTTTCTTCCAACGGGTTTTGCTTTTCCCTGTCGCGGATAATGTAGTCGGCTTCCCACCTGACGTGAACTCGGGCTACGGCGCATCTGCAAGCTTAATGAGGATAAGCAGTATAGAAAATGGATGCATGGAAGAAAATAAGCAGCGTCAAAACAATTCCCTCGGAAGTACTGCGGAACGTGTCTCAATGGCAACATTGATTAGTACTTTGAGTGTGTGCAAGGTCAGACAAAACAACTCTTGAACTGGAATAATCTTGAGAAATTGAAAATGATAACCGCAGGTAATTATTTGCGCTGAATAGAAATGCATTAAAAAAAAAAACAATATTGACACGGAAATGCAAAATTTTATTCATGGAGTGCTGTCAAGGTGGGGACTCTAAAATCAATTGTTTGTTTTTTATTAGTATGTAAAGCTATTTGTAGATGTAGATGAGACGAAGCATCCCTTAGCAACTGCAGACCCTTCACCATCATGTCTGACACACCCCACTTGAGTCAGTTTGCCATCTGTTGACAATGTTTGCACAGCAGCTGATTTGCTATTACAAACACACACACAAAAAATATCTTTAGAATTTAATCAACATTTTTAATATCCACCTGTGATAGCGCATATTATTGGACGAAAGGCGGACATTTCCATGGTACATACAAAGACGAGCACTATTTACATTCACAAAGTGGAAATTGATTCCAAGCTGGCTTTTTGTAATAAAGCAGCGAACCAACACACATATAAGAAGTTGGAGTGGTCCTACACAATATGGCTCAATAGGCATATTGAAGAGAAGTGTTGGCAAGTGCTGTTGAGGGATCACACTCCAATGATATGCTGCTGAAGGGGAAGAATCTCATTTTGTATGTATAACTTCAAAAAGGTCATGAGAGGAGACGACGGGCATGAGAGAACCTGGCAACCATCAGGAGACGAGAAGTCTGAAGGCAATGTGTGTTGCTCTGATATTCTCACCTAGTGTTAGTGCCGGAAGACATTCGGGTGCCACTATGGAGTTGATGACTAGAGTAAAAAAAAATATTTTCTGCATCCATTCGATTTATTACAGCACAAAATTTTGAAAATGGTCATCACAAAAAAGGTTGTGCCCCCCGAGGGAATCATTTTCCAAAGCCGTTATACCTTATCGCAAGAGCAACTATAGTGCAATATTTGTTTTTAGTTTATAATAAAATGGTGCCATCTCACTCCTACTAATGTGCGGCTTTGCAGTCTGAGCAGCATTCATACGAGAGTGTTGAATGTTAACTCCGCCACGGGATTGAGTGTTCATGTCTGTACAGCTGGAAAATTTATTGTCACATTGTGGAGAGATACGGGGGAGATAAATCCTTGCAAATAGGAGTCAGCGAGATGAAAGTAAAGCACATGCAGATTGAGTTTGCCTTTTATACATCAGAATCTAACCGAGAAGATCAGTAGTCAAGATGAAGATATATATACATATACCGTATTTTCCGGACTATAAGGCGCACCGGACTATAAGGCGCACCTTCAATGAATGGCCCATTTTAAAACTTTGTCCATATATAAGGCGCACCGGACTATAAGGCGCACCATGTCACATTTGTAATCCAAATCAAATCATTCTCCATTTTATCTTTTTTATTTCAACTTCAGATGCAACAAATTACTTTATAATCACAAAATAATGATCCATAGTCTTTTTGATTCATGATTCCTAGTCTTCAGCGGGCCACTTCTGATTGATTTCATGACACAATGCTTTGGGCCAGTTTAAATTTAGGAATTTGGTCCATATATAAGGCGCACTGGACTATAAGGCGCACTGTCGGCTTTTGAGAAAATTTTAGGTTTTTAGGTGCGCCTTATAGTCCGGAAAATACGGGACTATATATATACTATATATGTATATATAAAACAGGCATACATAGCAAGTAATATCAGCTCATAGGCTGCAATAATATGAAATATTCATTAGTTTACACTTGCATGAATCTTCCCCTTCTGTAATTTGCAAATTTAACATCCTATTTGTTTTGGACAGAGATTTGTGATATAAGTAATCTAATGCTAATGAAACCCCTTTCTCTCTTTCTTCGACATGAATTTAAGTCTTCCTCTAGGCATACAATATGGATGCAGCATATAAGTATATCTAAAGCTTCAATGCTTTGACTTAACTCTCCAAAGAAACAAAACAGCTAGTAGGACATTTGTTTTGCCATCATTTTCTTTCCACCATATTGTGCAATATCCATCAAGATCGTTACCCTCAAGACCGGAATTGGTGTTCCCTTGCGTAGCGTCTTGAATCGTATTTGACTTCAATTCCACTTGAAACTTAAAGCGTTTCCTGAACATGATGGTAATTATTCAGCCACAGAAACTTTTCATCTGTAACTCGCGTCACATCACATGATGTGACATCTTTAATTGATGTCTTCATGAAATGATGACATCGAGACGCAACCGTTTCATAGACCTCCTCACTCCTGTTTCTTTCTCCGACGCAATGGGATCTATGACGGGAGGTGGCAAACATTTCAATAAAGTAATGAGCAACTCAAACGTTTCTGACATTGACAGTCAATTATTCGTTCTGTACACAATGGTTGTCTAAGACAAGTATTCACAAAATGTAAACAGTGATATCAGATACGGACTCCTTAAATGCCATGAATGTCAGCTTATGTAAATGAATATAAACAAAGGCATTGGATAGACGCAGTGTAAATGCAAGAAGAGCAATTAAAAAATTATCAACATAAAAAATAGATGAACATTCCGCGTGTACATAAATTATCATTCATCATAGGAAGAATGCCAGTAATAATTATGTGGGTGATAAATTAATTCCTTCTCCTTCCCATGCATTCTACTTAAGTAGCAAGACATATCTTATATAGATGAAAAGAATGCATAATAAAAACTTTAAAACATGGGAAGGAAAAAAAAAGGTTCAAACGAGTGGAAAAACGCTAACAAGACAAGTGATGTTCCCAATCAGAGGCTGCTCTACATGGACCTCCCTATATTAGCGGAGAATCTGCTTATGTAACACGCATCTCTGCTCACCAAATTTATATATTTATTTTCAGGCAAAAAGTACAGTAGTTAACATCAGGGCCATTGCCAACATTTCCCGAATCCAAATATTGTTCGGTAGTTTGAATGCCTTCTGCAAGCTTGTAATGCATCCATGAGGAAGATTCGTAAAATTAATCCTTGATATAAAACTAAATAAATTAACACATGCTTAGTCCTGATAAACCCAGATATTAACTTTTGGGTATTTTCTGATTTTTTTTCTCAGCCATTCCTCAAAAGGAACTTGTAGCATATCTTTATTAATATTTATGAAGAACGTTTTTATTTGTGTAAAATATTTTAGTTTGTTCTACGGAATCCACCATAAAAAAAAAAAAAGTCCTAGCTCTGCCAGTGCTAATGGAGAGGTTAGATAATATCAAATCAAAACAATTGAGTGGATACACATTCATGCAAGAACTCCAATGCAATTGCATCAACTTATGCATCCTCACACCATGCAGTTGGAACTCAGCATGGCGGCACAATTTAGTGATAGAACACCATCGGGGGAATCAAACGAGCCTCGGTGCACACAAATTGCTACATGACAAAAAGTTTCTTGTTCTTAATCGTAAACCCAAGGTCAAGTATAAAGAAGCTACCTGTAAAAATATGCATTTAAATATCGTATATTTTAACCCTCCCCCCTCCTTATTAAATCCATCCCGACTTCAACTTTTAAGCCTGTTTGACCGAGCGACGTATAATCGTAGATAAGCATCTGTAGCATCATTTCTCAAACAGTGTGAGAACATTGTCCCCCCGCATTGATTCTGTCCCCAATGTCCTTATGCAAAGGACTCTAATCTAAGCTCTTAAATCAACTCCCAACTCTCTACTTCCATTTCAGCATCCTACTAAATGTCACTCGTTATCTCAGACGCTTTTAATACGCGGTGTTTTAGAAGCGAGGTAATGCCAGATTGAACAAACATGTAAATCTGGATTTTTTTCCCCCCCATCTATTACAGTTTATTGTTGATTTTAAATGTGAGGATGCATACAGACAATCAACCTATGGACAATCAAACACACATTTTTTGCATGTCGATGGAAGACTTCACTGTAGTACAATATTTTTTTTTTTACCCGAATGAATGGATGAAAAGTGTGGTGAGTTAATGATGTCCTGAAAGTGAGTCGTCACTCTGTGATTTTTCCAAAACAGGCATGACATTACCACGATAGAGAAGATAACACATTTCCACTTGACTGACCTGAAACATAAACACTTTGCTGCATGACAGGTTTTCGGGTCGAATGACGAGTCTTGTTTCATGAATCAATAGTGCAGCATGGTAAATAGAGTCAAACGGTGCACAAGAGTGTAAATAATACTGCAAAAATGAAAACCCTCACCAACTCGACAGCATAGTTTCATCCAAAATCGAAATACATTTTTGAAAACGGTAAAGACTGCAACAATTCAATTCGCATCTTGCTTATTTGTTTTAAAATATGACCATTGACTATTTTGAAGGCAAATCAGTCATGTGATGATGAGAAATTGAGCTCATGATAAAGTTTCAGCTTGTGTATATATTTCCCAGCACCTGAATGCCCCAGAGCAAACTGAACTTGAACTAATCTGACAGCAAGGTGTCACCATCTTCTTATGTGCATGCACTCGACTTCTTTCCTGGTCCCTGAAGGTACGAAGAGAAATGAGAATTTTGTTGCGGGGGTCCTTGTTATTCCATGCTATAAACAAACAAGATTTGACTAGTGTTTTTTTTCTTCCCCTTCAATTCCCATACGCAAACACATTTTTGACTGAATAATAAATAATAAATCCAGTCTACTTGCCACTGATGTCAGTTCTGTATAGTCGCTGAATACTGTATATCTGGACATTAAATTAAATAGTCACTGAATAATGTATATCTGGACATTCAATTTCCTTTTTTTGTGTGTGCAAAACAAAGAAAATGGAAAAACAAAACTCCAAGTTGGCAGTCTTGCACATAGCTCTGTGCCAGTCAAGCCAACAGATTCCTTCAGGCAATTCCAAAAGCCTAATCTTCTTCTGGTGAAGCCATTCTTTTGTTGACTTGGATTTGCATTGTGTTGGAAAAAAAAAAGGAAAGTGAAATTGCTTCTCATGTACATGTTGAGATGCCTGAAGGTTTTTAATGTGAAACGTTCATAACTCAGTCTGACACACTTTTGAACTCAATAAAAACAATAGCAAGAAATTGCTTTACATTAACATATTGACATGGTGTGCTCATTAAGTGACAGCCATCTGCATTTTTTGGCTTTGCTGAGTCCACGCAATTTTCTTCCACTTCATTTGAGTTGACCAAATCCCAAAGCAGCAGTGAGGGGTGCTTAGGATTGATGTGTCCATAGCAAAACACATTCTCATTCATTTAGGCCTTTTGTGGAACAAAACAATCAAGCTGGGCTCAAAAGTCACCAAGTACATTATACTGATGGATTCTGGAAAGCCCAATAAAGAGCCTTTTATCAATGCCCGTTCCAATTGATTACTTTTAATGAGTGTGAATAAATAATGCAGGTTGTGCAGGCACAGGCACGCAATGGCAAAGGAGAGGATCGAAAGGAAAGCTCGCTTTGGTTGCTTTGCCCTTTGTTGGAATTTCTTTAGGGACTTACTTATCGGCACTTTGTGATTCATGCGAAAATCAACAGTTAATCAAAATGGTCAACAGTTGAATAGTGGAAGCGGCCTATTTTATTATTAGTCAGAAGTCAGGTAAAAATTTGTCGACAGTATTCTAGCTAACCGGCACGACTAAGGAAATTTCAGATTATTATTGGTAGATTACAATTTGTACGCAATGCAATTAAGCGTCTTAAAATTACAAGAAGGCAAATACAATGATGCCATAAAACACACAATAGATCAATAATTGATTCAATTAAAAGCAGGGGAATGCAGCTAGAAGGCTTTCAGAAAAAAATTTGACTATTGTAGAGATTTATTTATTTTTATTTAATTTTTTTTAGCTGTGGCGCTATCCGGAATTCTAGAGTAGTGTTCAATGTATCATTTAAGTCCTCTCAGCTCCCTCAATCCAGCAAGCTTTAAATGCGACAGAAGTCAGTTGCCTCATCCTCTCGGGGCTTCGTGTCATTCACGGCGATGATCGGTCCACTTAAAGTACTTCAAGGCTTGCTTTGTAAGCAACTTTGATTCTTACCTGCTCGCCTCCTTCCAGATGCGATGCTGACACGATCGTGCCCTCAATTGGAACTTGCATTGCGGGAAATATATGGAGATGACTAGAGATGTGTAATAACGGAAGAGTTTTGGCTTGCCAATTTGACAACCACATAGAGGACAATATTTTTGTCACTGGAGTTAAAGAGAAAAACAGCTTGCGGTTGTTGCAGTTAGATTTCTTTCTTTCTTTCTTTTCATGCCTAAGGGTTGAATGAACTAAAAACCCTTGTTCTTTCTTTTGTTACTAAAAAACAACACGTCAAATAAAAGTCATTTGATTTGGGCAATCTTGCAGTTCCAGGAACTAAAAAGTATCAAATATGCAATACAATTGAATTGCTGGGTAGAACTTTTTTTTGCTGGAGTGAACATTGATTGAATAAACGTCATTATATTTTAGAACTAAAATATCTGTACATCCTTTGAATGTTTTTGCTGCTTTTATATGCAGTTAGTCGATTTCTCGCAAGATCCGAACGACACAGTACGATATAAAACAAACGGAATCCCTGAGGTTTAAATTTCATCTGTGAAAATGATTTATTTGAGTATTAGTCTGATGCCTTCGTTATACAAAATGTTGCAATGTTTCAGTACAGATGTCACACACAACACCAAATTTAAAGAGAATACTCAAAACAGCTTATCGGACAAGACTACATTGAAGTGAAGTACATTCTACTTTCAAACACAACAGAAACTTAGATGGGGAAAAAAAAAGGCTTCCTGAGCTTTTACACTTTTGCTACAAACAATTTCCATCTTTGACCATGTCCAGTCACAGGTCTTTATCATTCAACACCTATTTGTCATTCATCTGTACCAATAAGCCCCACAGTCAATAGATTTACAATAGATGAATGAAAGGAAATATTTCTATATATAATTGGATTTCCTTTTTCAAATTCATCTTACTCAATTTGAAGAGATGGAGGAAACCCACTTTGAATTGAATGTCTTACATGGCACAATTTATACAAGTACAATAAATCTCGGGCCTCCGTCTTTTCAAATAGAAAACAAAACATGCAAATGTACACGTTGTACAGACGTTATTCTTTACATTTGAATCCAAAGCACATTTTCACCACCCTCCTATCTCCAAAAGTTCTAAATATTTAAACGGTGATTCTATAGGTACTGTTTGGAATTTGAGGGATGAGCTAGGCCTCCCCTTCAGTGCCCACACATCATGCTCCCAGGCTAGAAGTCTCTTGATGAGCAGCCGTCTCTGATGTTTCCGCAAAGCTTGGCACGCTATTAGTCTTTGAACCGCTGTGCTAAATCCAGTTCATGTCCTTCTCCTCTTTTTGAGAATCCAGCTCAACTGGTTAAGCTAAAGTTGAGGAGAAACTCACAGGCAAAAAAAACAAACAAATAACCACGGGTCTAAATGTTGAGCACCGAGCAAGTAGGACAATATGTGCTTATCTCCTTGCATGGCAATTTATTCATTATTAAACTTGGCTTGACAGTATTGTGTGAACTTAAAAACCACTAGTCTGCTCAGTGTGGTTGATTCTGTCGGATGTGTCAACTAAAAATTGAAGAACAGCATCGTTTAATTAATAAACCCTTTGCAGGGTGCGGTCAGACCACTTCCGCTCCGTTAATTTCACGATTTATCTATGTCGTTACAAATAAGCCGCAAAACCGATAGCAGTGTAAGAGAGTGAGGTACATGTTTGTTTTACTAACAGACATACTTTTAAGGTAAAACAAATTCCATTAAAACACCTGCAGCTTATAGTCCAGTGCGGTTTATATAAGAACAAAAAAGGATTTCCCCCTAATTTTAGTTTTAGTCTTATATTCAGGTGCGGCTTATAGTCCAGAAATTATAGCAACCAAGGGCAGCATGAATTCTATTTTCAATTATGAAGGAGTGACTTATTTCGGAAGTCCAGGACCTCTCTTTTGAGCATTTGGGGTGAAGGAGTCTGCCGTCGAAGCAACTCCCGAGTACTTGATGGTAGTCGTTGTCTATCAATTATTCTCATCTCCTCGACTCTCCTGCAATGAGTCCAGGGTAAGTCCCAGGACAGACTGGCCTTCCCGATTAGCCTGTACAATTTGCCCCTGTCAGCAGCAGTCCTTGTAAAATGCCACAAGTGAGTCATGCACGTCC
This sequence comes from Syngnathus typhle, assembly GCF_033458585.1. Taxonomy (NCBI): domain Eukaryota; kingdom Metazoa; phylum Chordata; class Actinopteri; order Syngnathiformes; family Syngnathidae; genus Syngnathus; species Syngnathus typhle. Next base: position 7,152,112 of record NC_083756.1, read on the forward strand.
TCAGGAGGGCCCACTGAATGCCGTAAGACCCGAGCCTCCTCAGCAGAATCAATTTGCGCTTGTCTTTTTCGCGCAGTCACAGTACCAAAAAAAACCCCAGACGAGTCTTGTTTATTGTTCCGGTGAACAACTTATTTGCTGTAAGACCTTCCCTTGGATGTTCATCAGTGTTTGGAAGGCTGTGTCTCTTTGACTGGGCCTGTAGAAATCCGCCTCCATCTTCTCCGTATCGATGTAGAGCCGCGCCACTAAATCGGTTCTCTGAACTCCCTTGTGATCGTCCTCCCTGACACGACTGACAATAGCAGTCGTCACAGATCTTCTGCAGGTGGCAGCAGTCAGAGCTCTACGTGAAATCTGTAATGTACAAGGTGAAGAGGAACAGTACAAGGACTGTTCCCCGCGGGGATTCACTACTGTCTCCCTAGAAGTATGAGAATGTGAAAAAATATGATCGGCTTGCTTCTAGATACATTATCGGGGATATGCAGCTTTAAAAAAATAATACTCCCTTTGATCGGCTTGCTTCCAGAAACATTATCCGGAATAGGCAGCTTTAAAAAAATAATACTCTGCTTAGTACATGAACATTTTTCCATTAGTCACCAATGTAGATGCTTTTTTTGTGGGTACTTTGGCTCCGTCACACCTTCTAAAAACATCCAACTTGTCCATAGGTGTGAATGCGAGGGTGAACAGTTTGTACCCCGCCTCTCAACTCAAGTAAGCTGTGACAAGTTCCAGCACCACCCTGAAGCGGAAAATGAAATCTTTGCAACTATTATTTCTTTGTTTATACCTTATTCCATAAGTGAAGCAGAAATGACGATACCCTCTAGAAGAGACAAAGCGGAAGTGGTCTGACATGATGTGAAACCGTCCTTATCTGGTGTCAAAACAGTTTGGCCCGTTTGTGTCAGATTGTCAAAGCGATGAGTTTAGAAATGTTCTGCATGGATCTTTATTACTTTTTAGAGAAGCTGCTCCTCCCACACAGAATATTCTGTCATGATTCACCCAGGCGTCCGTTTTATTATGCAACGTGTGTATCAGCAAAATTGGCAAAACTCATTATCCCTACTGGCCAAATACTCTTTGTAATGAGATAGTTATCACACAGGAAGGCATACAATTTAAAAACCGCTTCTTTGATAATAAATGTCTTGGTGAGTTTAAATGAATTCTTCAGCGGTGACATACTGGGAATTATTCATGAATTGTGACATCCATTTTATTCATTCAGAGGGTGCAATACAAATAAAAATGGCAAAGACATGTTTTTCTTTTTTGTTCCACATCAAAGCTAGCACATTGAAATAAAGCTAAATCTGAAATACGGAAACACTGAACTCCAAGTGCTGACTGGTGTTCAAATCATGTAATACACACCTCCTCTCCTTTAAGCCTTGATCAACAAGCATGCACATTTGTATCACAAACGAGACGTAAATGTATGCACACCAGATCATTTGAACAGCTTAAAGACAAATGAAAGAAATGAGGGAGGGCTAATGGTAACAGTCAATAAAATGAAATTCTGTTTATATATATCTTTTTTTGTCGTTGATCGGGGCCTATTCACAATGAAAGGCATGAGCCATCCGGTGTCAGTGTCAGCTATGTATATACGGCACAAACATTAACGCTAAGTGTTTCAAATTAAACAGATGTATATATAATTTCATATATATATATATTTATAACACAAATATAGATTCTTCTTTTTCCTGGTTCATTTTGACCAATGAACACATGACCCGGAACAGCGAAACCATAAGAAAGTGATTCCTCCATGTGAGTTATCTAACAGGAGTTCATTTTCACATTGGAGCATTGCACCTTGGCTGATGTAACCATGACCTTTGTACAAAAGGTAATCCATCTGATTCTAAGGAGGCGATTATTTTTTTTTTTTTTGTAGTGGCTAATAATAATGTGCTCGGTGCAAGAGTAGTAGTGGCTGGCAAATGAGGCTATACGGTGAAGTCCGCATGGTAGTGTCGGAGGAGGACATAAAACAAGCAAATCTCTTGTTCGCTTTAAGAGCAAACAGAGCGAATGTGAGATCTGGTTTCAACCAAGTCAGTTCCTCATACATATCCCCTCTGCATTTTATAACAAGGCCTCCCTCACCAAACCGTAAGCCAGAAGGATGACAACAAGTTGGTAGCAGGCTGATATTCTTGTACCTGTGAAAGGAAGAAACACAAACGTTCAATTAGCCACACGCTAAAAACAAGATGTGAGGAAATGCACAAATCCTGGAAACACGTCAAGCATCTTCACATGAGTTAATTGGAATTAATTTTAAGGCAAGTAAAGTTCACCTCTCCGGCATCCCAGGGCTAACATTTTCTTCTCTTGATTCTGACCTGATTATCATCCGAGATACCCTTTATTTATTTTGCGAGCCTAGAGGTTTGCACTCACTAAATATTCATGTTAGGACTAAAAGTTGTTTTACTCTAGAAGCACGTCTGTCTCATTATTTGCGTGCTGATTCTGGCTCAAAAGCCAAACAAACAAACAAAACGGAATTATTTTTCGACATCGTCGAGCTGTTGAAAACTCCCAAATACACATCTGAATGTCTTTGTGTCAGAGTTGCATCTGTGTGTGCTGGGCTGGAACATATATTTTTAATTATTTTTTTGTTCAACTTATATACATATTTGCAAAGTTCACCCAAATGTTTCGGCTCAGTGAGACGCTACTGGGAAATATCGAATTCGAGCCTGCGAGGCAACGAGACTCAACAAGACAATGAGGTGAATCACCAGCAACCTCCATGGAGAGCTCAAATTGGTTTCGAGCCACATTGATCTGTCCCCGATGGTCCCTGGCTGGCTGAAGAGCTATGTGTCTCTTCAACATGTTTGCCTTATTGTCTGGTGACTTTGTTGAAAATGATGCTGTTTGAAGTCTGTCTCCTTGTCTGGGCCATTTGTTAATTTTTGGCTCTGTCCAACTTTGTAGTTGAAGGCAAATTGCTTTCAGATGTGTTCATCCATATGTCTCAGTATGTGTACATCTGTGATGTACCGAGGCCTGTAGCCTAAATTATTTCATTGACTTCCTTTTTATTTTGTTATCATATAATTCAACAAAAGCAATTCATTCGTGTCGACAGGTTTGGAGATGGGAGGGATTGTTGGGATTTGTCAAGGTTATGCCTGGATTGTTCCCCGTTGAAATAAAATAAACACTTTCATTTGCTATTTAACACTGAGACATTAAGAGGCTTATTGTAAAAGTTCAACAGCTGGAACAATGATTAAAAGGTACGTGTGTGTCGGGTACAAAGGTGTTCTGTGGTTCGGTTTGTTTCAAATCAGTAAGTCGAAAACGCAAATGGCATCGCTGTCGCAGTTTACTAAGAGCAGTACAGAATACCGTATTTTCCGCACTATAAGGCGCTTCTAAAAACCTCCAATTTTCTCAAAAGCCGACAGTGCGCCTTATAATCCGGTGCGCCTTATAGTGCGGAAAATACGGTAAGTAAATTGTGTTTAACAATGAAGAATTGTTTAACCCACACAAAACCAATCCAGCAATCGTGTCATAATGACCCATAGAAGAATTCTGATATACATGAAATGACATAGCAGTCTGAAAAACAAGCGGCTTTGAATCGCTGTTGACATTTCTAACTGGCAAAGTGACTCATTTGTGCTCATCTGAAGACAAAAGGTTTCATTCCACTCTAGTCGCCTCTGAAATTTGTTAGGAAAGGAGGAACGATGGAGGGCAGGATCAGATCAGACAACAACTGACACTGGGTTGGGGGGTGGTGAAAAAACCTCATGTTGTCATGTCAAATTTCTGTAATACTTCCAGACTCAGTATTGAATGTCACTGCAACCAGTTCATGTAATGATGCTCATCTTCCCAAAACGTGATAAAAACCGTAATGGTTCCACCTTTCTTCCTCTTAGCCAAGGTGCCCACGGCTGAAACGGGGGCGCAACCCACCGAGGCGCATTTATCAGTGTCAAACACACAGCACAAGCGATACACCGCAACACAGTTGTCAGCATATTCTTGAGTCTGATAATCTCCGACAACGCAGCCCTGGGGTTCATTGAACTTCTTTCCATCATTGGGCAATAATCTGCGTTTTGCTTCAGATGCAGGAGGTGTTCCCAGCCCGGAGCAGGACTGACAATGTTTAAACGGCCTGACCGCTGGGGAAATGATTGGCATTTAAAGGTGGGCCACTAAAATGACTGAAATTAGTTTGATAGGGAGAGAAATGAAAAATATGGAGGTAATGAGAATTTAATCTCCTGAGGATAAAATTGTGGACTATCGCATTACAAGGGCAGCTCTGCTTTGACAGGCTGAACGAGAAAAAATAATCGACTGCAAAAGTGACTATAAAAAAGGCAACATTGCTTTTCATTTATGAGTCAAATTTGAAAATAACTTGTGAATTGAAATCATTACTGAAGCCACTTTAACATCCAAATGTGTCAAATCCAGATCCACAAAGTTAAAATCCAGGCACAGTTCTTCAAATTAACCGGCAGATAAACGAGTTCCCGTGTGCTAACACATTTGTTTTGATAAATATGATTAATATCCTTCTGTCATTGCTTTGAACTGTTATTTTCTTCAATATTGTTCAAATGTATTATTTTTTAACATGACCACCGTGTTCTGCAATACATATTTTCTTGCATCTGTCTCTGCCTCCGAGAATTTATTAAGTTCACGTACATAATATAGGTCATATCATAACAAGTATTTACTTACGCAATATATGGTTTCTTTTCATGACGCACAATATATTCTATATCCAATGTAAACAAATTGAATACGCATTCAGACGTAATTAACATTGAAATAAGTGGCGGTACAGCAAGCACATTCACCTTATTGACAAACAGCCTTGGGTGAAGATGGAAAACACAAAGAATCACTCGAACTCAATAGATGTACTAATAACGCTGAATGTGTTTTCTTATTGTCCGGGTCATTGTGCCTTAACCTGCCCATTGTATCGTCTATGTACACGAGTTGTCTTCGCCATCTGGTCGAGAGAACGGCTATTCAGTTATTTATAATCGTTTGCCAGATTGCATTCGTGCTACTCACAATTCCGAGGTCCTATTTACGCAATATCGTAATGAGTCAAAATGGATCGTGGTTGGAATATTTTTATCTGTGGAGGAGATGTCAATGTATATCGTTGCTGAGGTGTCTGAGTTCATTTGGAGTGTCTCCATACGCGCATAAATAATCACTCTGTTTTAATCTGGATGACTGAAGTGCGGAAACCCTTCGAATTGAGACATTTCCATTTCGCTCGCCCGGACTCAAGCGTGAGACATGCATTAATCAGACCACACAGAGCTCCCTTTGTTCTTATTTTCGGCACCTATGCACACTATCTATTCAGCTTGATCAAGACTCTCACTGATTTTGACCTACGACTGTTTCCTCATAAGTAGATCTCTCCTCATTTCTCGCCGGGTGATTGGGGAAATTAAGTCGATTGAACTGTTAATAAAAATCGTTTTGTTCTTCCCTCTGGATGTTTAATGAAATGACACAATTGATTTAGTGGATTCCGACCGTCAGTCCGTCTAGACAATTGACTGCTGTCCATCTTCTCTGAGCCCATGTAAAATATTTAAATATAACCAAATTGCTTTGACTTTGTCTGGCTGAGTGGCAAAATAAAATATGTTTTAATAATAATAAGCAGTCCTCATTGATATACCTGAGCTGGGGTTGTGTTTATCCGCATTGGAGGATGTGTGGGAAGAAGACGAGGAGTCCACCCTCTGATCTGAACTCATGCTGTCTTGACCCAAAGATGAGACGGACTTTCTCGGTTTCTTGTCTGTCAGGTGCAGGGGGGAGCTTTTCTTGGGAGGCGGCAACGGACGTCTCGCTCTGGCGGAGGCATTGACCCTCAGCCAAGCTTGGGCTTTGTAATCCACAATCTCTCCATAGTTGGCCTGTGTCACACGACACTCATACAAGCCCTCATCACTTTTGCCGACTCTGGAGATCTGGAGCTTGTGGGAGATATCGTTGCCCTGCACTTTGACGGTCTGGAAGAATAAGCGGAAGAAAACAAATGTCATTACACTGAAACATTCTGTTCTACATATAGCAGCACAAAGATTGGCAGTTGCAATGCAACTGATTGAAGGAATGGAAGCTATTTGACGCTAATAACACCCTGGCTCGATCTTCTGCTGATTAGTTCCTTTGGAAGGTGTTGGGAAATCAGTTGCTATTGTGTGTTCGCTGCATGCATCATTGACGTTCTGATATCGTTGCTGTTTCCTGCTCATATGCCATTCATTTACTTCCGTTAGTTTTAAGTTTCAAATATATTCTAGTTTTGAATTGTATACTAATATCATGATAAATTTGGGATTTTTTTTTTCTTTTTTAATGTGTGAAAAAATAGAATACTACTTTTTTTTTTGTACCTTTTCACATTTCATCCGCCTTGATTGTCAGAATATTTGAAGGGTGTTGATGGGCAGACAGATTTGAAATACTCAGCCGTTACGAGAGGTTTTAGAATTGGAAATGGAAAAAAAAAAGTTTTTTTCTGCCTGATCCAAGCAACACAAGCAAATTCCAATTCTCAGTCTGACAGTGATGACAAGAATTAAAATGATCATGAAACTGAATGTCACATCTATGAGAACATGATGGATGGATGGATTCTATATCATGGCAAAAATAATTGAGCTATACGTCTTCAAAAGTGGCTATACACTCCCTCTCATTTCATTAGAACATAGAAAAATAATCTCAGGGCAGTAAACGAGTTTTTTTTTCCCTCCCAACCATTTAACGTTAAGCATCTACATAAATACTTCTAAATTGTCCAATTTCTGCCAATCACTACTGTGATTGAAATTATAATTGGACCTTGAGAAGCACTGGCTTAATGGTTTTGGACTTACACTGATTTTTGTCCCCTCGTCATCAGGATGAGGCTCTGGTGTTATCTCCATCTGTGAACAAAGAAGCAAAGACTATTAGGATTGTGAAAGCAGCCAATCCATATAACCAGTAATGGCTACATTATTTTGGGACTAAATGTAGCTATCATTAATGACAAACCTGATACTCCAACATCAAAAGCTCTCTCCATAATTCCATTGCAGAAGTTGGAGAACACAAAGCATAATTATGGTTTTACTGCTCAGAGCTAATAAGTCCATGTTCTCTTTGGTAGCCATCTCCTTAATTGCCCTCACAGGATATATAATAGTATATCTATTTATTTTGCATGCAGTACGACTTATAAAACTATAAAAACAATAAGGGGGGGAATACTAAACATAAATCTTTTCACTGCCACTTAAAAAACAAAAAAAACACTTAATACAAATGTTCTTGCATGTTAAATACTGCTTAGCAGATTTTTTTTTATTATAATATTGTTGTATTCACGATATCATAGTGAACCTATGCAATTAAATTTCGATTAACACTGAGTCCATCAACTTCACGATATTTAGATGTGATAAAAAAACACGACTACTGCCTCCCTGGACTGGAATGAAAAGAGAAGGGCAGGAGAAGGAGAAGTCGACTACTTATGAGCATTTGCTGCAGTGAACACTCTTTCAACTGCCGTGATTAGCACACAAGAAACTAGTGGCGCTCTCCGGAGGATGCTCTATAGACAGGTGATTAATGAGCAGAATTACTGCCGGATCCGGTTTTCTCTGTCCGCGCGTAGCGTGACTCTTACATCTTGATTTCACAGATGGACTTGACATCCTCCATTGTATTGAAGAGATGTCTTTAATGGGGAAGCATAATTCATTGCCCTCTGCCGTGGCATTAGACCGTTTCATGTCATTAATTTCAGCTTCCCCTTTTACAAACTTCTCAGCAGTTTTATGGGCTTGCTATGCAGTCTATATTTGTCACATGAGAAGGATAAGCAAGTATTTCATTGGAGGGGAACTGGTCTACCTGGTTAAATTTTTAGAAGGCATTCGACCTCGTCTCACTTTGAAAAAAAGAAGTTTCATTCCAAATTTGCGATTCCTAATTACCGGCTCTTGTTTTTTCTTCACATGAATTAAAGAAGCGAGGAACACGGTACACCGATGACTCATAGAAGTCACCATTAATCACTCATCATCCATCATTCTAGTACCCATTTATAAGAGATATTTCTGGATGCGATGAAGTCTATTTTCGCTTTCAACCTTTTTCTGTGACTCAAGTCATTATTTCCTCCTTTCATTTACGTTTCCCTCTATTATCACACCAATGCTTTTTTTTTTTTTAGTCAAAGCCAGGACCACTTAAAAGTATCTCAAATTCAATCTGACGTCTCCGTGCTTTGTGAACACTCGGCCATTCTTCGTGAAAAAAAAATGGACTCCTCGTAAAATATGCGCTACAATCACCGGGCGTAAAAAGCTTCAACGACATCCTGAAACTCAATTATCATCCCATAAAGAAAAACTGCCATCACTTCAATTGGAGTCGAAATGAGACAATTCGCTCTTTCTGTGATTTGTTTTACAAGCGGTACATGATGATTGACATCCACGGCCAGTTAAGTCTGTGATCAGAGTATCACTCGGAAATATTACACGACACTAGCGCTCGGACAAACTGTTTTGTGTATGCAAAAACTCCTCAGTGTGATATCGGGGGCATGCGTCCATGTTAATTCAACCATACCTGTCCAAAGAAGGGAATTAATGTGCATAAATTTGTACCGATAGGACGTTTTCATGTTGGAATCTAATCAGGATTGTAAGTCAGCTAATGAAAGCACTTTGATGTGAGCCTTGACCCGCCTGAATAAATGGAAGGATAAGGCAAGCATTGTTCTTCCTCTGGGGAACTCAACACCGAGGGGTTCCCTTCTCTCGGGGTTAACAAAACTAGAGAGGAGGGAAGACAGATCGACATCATCCTGAATCAAACAAATTAAACAAACTGCCAAGTGCCAAACTTTAAGACAAAAAAAAACATTCCGCGAGCCAGATGTTCATTTCCAAAGTAAGTCATTTGCAGTGACTTTCAAAAGCCCCCCGGCCCCCCGGGGATGGCATACTTAATCCAAGTGTGTCATACCAGTGTGCTTAGGTTTGTGCTTAAACAGAATGAAAAGGCACAAAGAAGAGAATTAATCACATTAATAGAACATTACCAGGCGATGGCACAAAGGAATGTATTTAGAAAGCCGTTTGGGAGAGAGGATTTGTTGGAATCTTCCATATTTAAAAAAAATAAAATAAAAAATCCACAAACACACCCTTTTCATACCACAGACGGAGAATAACAAGTGTAATGTTAATCACAGTAGAAGTGAACTGTAAAGAAATGCCTAATTACAGTGCTCACTGATTCCTGCTTGAAGATGTTTTTGGGTCTAAGCTTAGTTGTTAACCCTAATTACAGCCCACAGTTGACAGGAGTTCTTTTCACATGCAAACACTAATCCTCTTCACAGCCCATTGGTTTATGACAAGGGATATGTTAAGCCTAGCCTTCAAAGCCTTCAATTGTACATGTAAATACATGAAAGGACACTATTACTTTATTCCGTGATGAAGAACTGTTCCCCTGACGACTTGAATATTGGAGAAAGTTAAGATGAAATAAAGTCTCCCGATGATACAAGTCAAAGAATGGCTAAAATGATGTCGCGAATAATTCATCTTCTTTAAAATCATGATTGCCATCATATTTCATGTCGGAAAATAGTTTTGTGTATATATGTTTCTAATTTACATTTTTTTTCTAAATTCCATCAAATGAATAGAAAGATAAATGAGCCAATTTAATGTGGATCCTTCAACATCCTTTTTATGACACGCTATAGGAAGTTTTGTATTGAATTTGCATAACCAATAAATAAATTCATTCACTCAACATCCTTTTATTAAATTACCTCCTATAAAATAAATATTGAGTACCTTCCATAGATGACGCCACAATTTTTTCCCGGCAATATTATTTCGCTGTGTGACCTTGCGTATGCTATTGCATGCAGATGCATCAGTCCCTTCTGTATCCAATAAATTATCCTTCAAATAATTACATTAATTAAAGCACACTAAGATTCTAGCTTGTATTTACTGTAAGTGAGCTGCTTTTCGCTTAATTAGTTCATTAGCAGCTTGCCAAATGAAATGGCTATATTCACATTAATTAAAGGCAACCATGCAGTATGAGACTCAATTAACAAGCCTGATTTTTTTTTTTTAAGACGACACTTAAATAATACACCCACAGGTATCCAGTTTTGATACATTCCTTTTGCACGTGCAAAATGTAAATGTCCTTTTCTATTTTGGAAATTCTCACTGGTGGCACGGTGAACACGTCATTTGCAAGTTTGAGAGGTTTGGGGTCTCCCAAATCTGCATGTTAGGTTAATTGAAAATCTAAATTGTTCATAAAGTGGGTGTGGATTTGTGTGTGATTTATTGAGACATGCCTGTAATTTATATCACAGATTTTTCAAAATTGTTGTTAAACCAACCCACACCTCGCTTTAAAAAATACAGCTCCTTTGTTTTTTTTACAAGGCACGTCTGTTGGCAGCTTTATTATTGCGCAAGGCAAAAGCCAATACAGCTTCTGACTATTTATGTTTGTGCCAGGCAAGGCTAGAACATCAGTAAATATGTCCAAGTTTGAAGGAGAGGATAAGAAATAAGAGGGGTATTAACAGTGTTTCTTAAAAGGAAGTTATTGTTGCTCATCATTTAAAGCTGGCGCCAACTGCAAAGTAACTGTAAACATTCTCAAGACAAAACAGCACAACAGCAAAACCAAAGGAAGAATATTCAAGGATGGATGGTGACAAGCCTGGGAAAGCATGGAAATCTCCTGAACAGATGAAAAAATATTTATTTTTTTCCTGATTGGCTAATTTGTTTCTATGGTGACAAAAACAGGCTATTCCTGAGCCTCAGCTTTAAGTCACGCTTTATGTTTCATTTCAATCAATCTTACCATCTCATAAATTATAATGCACCAGCATTATTTAAAAATAGGGGTAAATCATTTGGATTCAAGGCCTCCTGATGATCTTGCAGGTGATATAGATTTCAGGAGAGGCGTTTCAAAGCGCCACACGAGGTTGTAGTCATCTTACTGTAATCTATTATGCAAGGCAGATCAAGAGAACCCCAAGGGCAGGTAAAATAAAGGAGCAGTATCTGAAATAAAGCCTTTGAAATCATGAATGAAAGTGCCGAAGACGTTCATATTTATTTCAAATCAGAAACAGTGGCAGCTGGTCAATAGAGGGCGCTAAAACGCAACTGCGTCATCTGAAATAAGACAAAAAAGGAAAGAAAAACCTAAATGCAGGAAAGCGAGTGGTGCAGTTCAAGAATAATTTCATTCAAAGGCAAAGCAATGCACTTGGATAATCCAAAACATTAAATCCGCAGAAGCACAAAGTCACCAGGTTCAGAGTAGCAAAACAACACTTGACACATGAACCGACAAGAACTGAAAGGAAGCAGGGAACAAAATACAAACAAACTGACGGCACAACGAGAAACACCCGGATAAGAGACAAATTGTCGGAGGCAGCACAGGTGGACGCCGTAACTTAACCCGACAGACATTGACGCAAGGGAAACCGGAAAAACATGAAACTAAATTCCAAACAAAACCGAGTCAAAGACGTTAAGTCCGGTCTTGAAAATCTAAATCCTGTCTTGCAGGTTTCCAATTACCAAAACTCACAGGAAAAAAAAGATGCTTACAGTTTGGGGAGTTTTTTTTTTTTTTTAATTAAGATTCTCTAAATCTGATTTCAGGCTTTCAAAAGTAATAATTCTCTCATTTCTCTAGTCCTTTATAAACGCAGACTGATTTATCTTTCATTTTTAATCGAAATACGATATTTGCAGCTGTAGTTTTAAATTTGTTGAAATGCGACACATGCTTCTTTTTGGAAACTAAATACTGCTTCTTCTTTTTTTGCCACCAAGGTCAAGAGGCTTAAAAACACATTTAAAAAAATGAGTCAGTCTTTATCATTCCAAAGACCGGAAAATGATGAAATAAAAGGAAAGGAATTTTCCGTCTTTTGATGAAAAAAGGATGACCATGGCGGAATATTCCACGGGACATTTTCTCAAGACCTCTCAAATATTTTCAGACGTCTTGCTTTGAAAATCCTTGTGATGAAATACAACGAAAAGCAATGAGCGACTAACGAAATAAGATTTTGGCGTTCTGAATCGTCACAATGGTGGCCTGTCTGATATGTTGCTTTGGGGCGGTCCCGATTGATCTAACAATGACGGGCGCTTATAACACACGTGTCCATATCGGTGTACGATCACTGTTATGACTGCTCGACTGCAACAATAGATTACATTTAATATCCTCGGACTGCTATCCAGCCAGCGGGCTTAAAAGCAATTAACGGCAAAATCAATACCCCGAGTCAAAACACTGTGACAGCTCTATTATCCCTGGATGTAGGAGGCCGAGTGGGGTCCTGTTTTTTTTTTTTCTCGTGTACACTCGTGTATGTATCACACTTACTGGGAACAGTTTTACTTGGGAAACTGATTTTTAGAACTTCTTGTTGTAAATGGGAAGCTCTGAACCATTTGGGTGTCATTCCAAAAAAAGATTGCAAACAATAGATGATTATCATCTGAAATTTTTGCACCTTGTTTAGATGATGATTATCATCTGAGATTTTCCCCACCTCTCCAATCCCTAATTCCTTTCTTTTTTCCCCTCTTCCTTTCTGTAAGCATCAGTCTTCTGCTATTGAAAAGCAGCCCGTCATCACATCAGCACTGGCAGCACTTTTATCTAATCACACTTTCTAATATGCTGCAGCTCATCTAGCCCTTAGATGAACCAAAGGTCAAAAAAAAAAAAACTTTTAGTCTGCGTTTGTTCACTTTGACACATCATCTTGCGCTCCATTGACCAAGTGAAACTGCACTAGGCTTTAAATGAGCAGGAAGAAATATTTCGTATTTTGTGAATGTTTTTTTTTTCCTGGCTGGCTTGGAAGAAAACCGCTATTTATAACAAGCTCCCTTCCCATAAATTCTTTATCACACATTGATTAATTCAAACGTAATGTTGGAAGGACAGCAGAGCAGACTACCAAATCCGGACATGTCATCGCTGTGTTTACCAAAAACATAAAGGTTACGATGCATTTTATTCCGCGAGTAGTCTGGTTCCCCCCCCCAATCCCCACTGAAACAACAGCCTGCCATATCAAGAACTACCCCTCCATTTTCTATATCGCTTGGTTTCATTAAAATTGCAGGTGACCTGAAGTCTATCCCAGATGACCTTAGGCAAGAGTACATCCTGGACTGGTCACCAGGCAATAACGGGGCACAGATAGACAAACAACCTTTCAGACTCACCATTATCCGGAACTATCATGGCAGTTTGATTTGGTGAAATTGACGCCATCAAAACCTTCATCCCTGCAATTCACTTGAATCAGAGCTGGCAGAGATAGTGTCTGACTGATGAGGACGTTTTTCCCCTGCATAAAACCTGTAGTCATTTATATTTTTGTCAGTATATATTGTATAGGAAGTCTTGGCCTCTACAGCTACGACGACACGTTTTGCACTTTTCCCTCTGCTCTATTACCCTAGAAAATTAATCTGCATGTGACATTTATCATTCCACACAACAAAATAACAGCAGCAAATCCAAAGTTGAGGCATCCTCTCATGACTAATTTGTTTTATTCATTTTGATGCCATCAACTAGGGGAGGATTAGACACGGTATAATTAATTTTCAAGAAGTGCAAGGCATCTCATGGGTTATTATGACAAGCTATGTCGTGTTATTTTGGAGATGTTTATTGTAAGGAAGGTTCAATAGAGAATGAATTTGTAATCAAATTCCAGAGACACCCTGATAATCAGACTATTGATATTACATGTCTTGTAAATGTATCATTTCGCTGTATCAAAAAAAAGGTTAAAATATTAATTTGCTGTACTAAAGACCACAGAATACAATCCATATTTCATATTAGACAACGGTGATTTAATTAAATGTTAAGATGAATCCAAAAGCAGCAGATCATTAGAAAAATGAATCATGATTGCCCATAAAAGTCATCTACATGAGATCTCGCCTCCTCAGGCACAGCATTATGGGGCTGACAAATCATCCTCTTCACTTCTTTGGGGCAGGAGCCAGCTGCCATTTAGAATGGAAAGGATTTTCCCTTGTCCCACATTCTCAAGCCATCTTGGGTTCCAACTTGTAGGTTTGATCAATCAAAGCGGAAGTACAGCCACTTTGGAAAAAAAGAAATGCCCAAATTCATAAAAAGTAAGTTGAGGAGCTTCATTTAGACAAATGTAGTCATTTGCCGCCATTTTCCGGCCTATTTCAGCAATAACACTACATCATATTTGTTCCGGCGGTGACAATGATTTTTGCTATTCATGGCAATAGTCAGTCCCGCAAATAGCAGGTGGTCCATTTAAAAGTCTAGCCATGTAGCCCAATGATTAAATACATGAATTAAGTATTTGTCTCTAGTGACTGTCTGTTTTAAATGTTAGTGTAATTTCAGATCAGTCATTCATAATGAAGACCCTACAGACAATTATAATCCGCTGCGAGTCCCTGCTTCCAAAAAGGTTTATTGTGAGTTGAGGTCCTGACAAGAAGACGATCCTTTTGATGCCACTATTACGACTCATCAAATATTGAATATGTAATTGTATTATATTCCTTCAAACAATGATCAATCAGCCGAGTGAAAGGTCGCCATCCCAAGACGGAGGCATTCTGTCAAATCCGAATGATTGTGAAAAGGAAGTCCTGTGGATGTGACGAGTCGGATCGTGACACTGCATTGGATGAACTTTCCTTCCGTTGACAGTGTAACCGCGGCGTCAGGACTAATAGTGGCAAGATAGGTCGAATCACAGCTCCGAAATGGTCTTGTCTAGCGCTTAGATCTGCTTTTAGTTGGAACGCCGTCACTTTCTGACCCCTCGTATGTGACAAAGGTTTTAACCCCTGTCACGTACAATAGGATGGAATGCAGACTCGAAACTACTATATGTGCCCAACATAATAGGAAAAGAACAGGGACGGAGAATATTGTGTTATACAACAAAAGGTCAAAGGTTGAATATATATATATATATATATAAATATATATATATATATATATATATATATATATATATATATATACGTCTATAGTGTCAGTGGTCATAACACAGTACATGTTCCTTATCGTTTTCATCAGTGCCCTATGTCAAAGCAAGAAGCGTAGAGGTTTTATTAAGACAACTGAGACACGATGATCAAGGTAGCTGAGGTCAAACATCATCACTTGCTACATGCTTCTTATCGCTACGCTGCTCCGTGCAATTTTTCACCTGCTCCTTTTTTTTTTTTTTTCTGTGAATCAGTGTGGGATGCACACATTCTGTTTTTCCAACATATATGGGTGTGCACACTTATGCAATCGCATTTTTACATGTGCAGTTTTAGAAGGTTTGGTCTTTTTTGTTTACATCAAGAGCGTAGGAGATAAGAAGTGATGACATCATGGCCATTGTTTTCCGTGAGTATCGTGGAGCCTAACAACAAGTTTCCAAAAAAAAAAAAAAAGCCATGAAGTAATTCTTCAGAGCCTCTTTTGCAATGTTTACAGCTTTATGCAGTGTGGTATTACAATGAGAAGAATTGATCCATAAAATAATTCAAGGGCTTTTACTGCACTCTGAGGAAATAAGTCGTTCGTGAAGAATGTCAACTGCAACCTTCAAACAAACCGCAGAGTCACACTCCAGCAACTGTGAGACAATAATGGCCAATGCGCTCTTTACTAAACTGTCAACAGAACGAGCGGTGAATTATGGTAAAACGGGTCAACCTCATTACATTATAGGAGATCATTTGGAACCTGAGAAAGAATATCTTTTTGACTCTCCTGTATATCAAAAGCAGCTGTACTGCATTTGCAAGGTAATTCACCCTTTGTACATTGACAGCAGCACACCAAGAGGCTTGTGACAAGCAATTGGTAGCTCAGTGTCTCACGCCATGACACCCGTCCGTCTCCGGAGGAATGTAAGGTTAAACCGATAACCTTCAATCTCCTTTGCTTCCTTGCCCATCAGGCCATGCAGTTGAAATATACACTATTAATGAATAATTGAGCGATAACAAGTCGATATCCAGAACATTCTGGTTCACTTGTGTTTTGGATGAAAGTGTTTTGGTTGCATTGCATATCAGGAAAAGTGAGGCAATGTAGTTTTTCACTTAACTTGGGCCTTTTTTTAAAATGTGTGTTTATATTAAGTACTCTTAAACAAATTGGTTGACCCTTCGGATTTTGGTTGGTTGTTTTTTCTTAGGTGCGGTGGTTTGTTGTATGTCAAATTAGATGCACATTTTTTTTATTCCCCACATCATATTTATGATATAGACCTACTGTCAAATGGTAATATTATTGTGAATCTCAAACATGATACTTTAAAATGAACAGTGGTGTCCCTTACTCTTATCTAATCATCATCTTGCTTGAATGAATCTCAAGCGTCAACTGTCTTCATGTCATTGTCCGACCAATAAAGAACCACCGTGTTTCGATACACATGGGAAAGTAAATGTGTATTATTTTGCACGCACGTATGAATCTTTCACATATTTCCCTCGGGGCTTCAAGTACCCTTGTTGCGTCACAACTCCCATATGTTTCTTTCCATCTGCTCATCCCTTCACTCCACCGTCTTATTCATCTAAATGCAGATAATACATGGGTCAAGCAGGCGCTGCCTAGAGAAGAATGCCATTTTAAAATGTTTTAAGTTTTATTGGCACGTACAAGAATAATTTGATCTTATTGATGAATGGCACCAGGTGAATCGCCATCATCATTCCGAGGATGATTCATTTTATGCCAAAGATGTCCAAAGGAATGTTCTTCCCACCCATTTCCACTCTGAGCTCATCAAAAAGTGATGCTCTTGATGTGACATGATGCTGCTAATAGAGCTTTGATCCCACGGGGTCAAACTGTCACACATTGTGTTTCAGGCGTGGAGCCAATCGCACTAAACTAAGACAATCAGTGTGACTTCATGAGTGCTGCGACGCACTGCAGATGTAACACCACAGCTGCTGTCCCCTTTTGTGTTGCAATAAATTGCTTATGTATTTGATAGAAGCCACATCAATCTGCACAAAGGAAATCAAGCAAAGAAAATCAAAACAAATCTTGTCAGTGAGTCCTTAAAAGGGTGCACATCTGAATTTCTTAAATTAAGGCTTCACTTGAAATACATTTTTCAATAAATATATATATACAAATAAATAAATAAACATGCAGCGAGGAAAGGCAAAGTCTTGAGTGCTAAATATTTACTGAAGGCCCCGGTATAAAGCTCGTATTCTAATTGGGTCTGTAATTATTCAGAGTCCGAAAGACCTTCAGACACAAACGAGCATTTGACTAATTAGGTTTATTTTGAAAGTGGCATTCTAATGAACACCTGAACTGAGAAAAGCAGTTAACATACTTGCAAGCAGTACGTTTGCTCATTCTTTTTCCTTCCTTATCAATAATTGGACTAAAAATAATTTATATACGTGCACCCTGAAACGATTGGCAGTCAATGTTAGTTCATCTATAGACAGGCATGTTTATTATTACAATCAACTCATTTACATTCATCTCTGGAGAATATCCTCTCTCAAAATTACTGTCCGAGTCGATACGAAAGTGATTGGTTGGATACGAGAAAGCAAGATCAAATGATCAAATTGACAATATGCACCTAGATCAATAAGCAGTCATGGAAATAAAAACAAGTCGAGGGTGATGGCAGTTTTAGTCATACACTTCCTGGGGCAAATGGTAGAAAGTGCCACTAAAACATTATTGCCTTTAGATGCCACAAAATGGCACCAAAGCACTTTCGTTACATTAGACATGGCTTTTTATAAAGACCCGGATGGAGCTGAGGAACAAAATGGCCAACGTAGGCACTTACATCATCTTGCATCAACCCAATAAATCTTACTGAAAATGAAATAAAATGAAAAATTAAAGGCGATTCTCCCAACTGGGAGTTAGAACACAGTAAGAATTTGCACGACAACGCTGTAAGAGTAGCTGCCATTTGAAAAGAACAAAAGCTTCTGTGACCGATGACTGACCAGAGCTTGGAGAAGTCTAATAGAACAGGAAGCACCTGTGTGTGTGTGTGTGTTTCCACCAAAACCCAAGCAGCACCCTGCAGAGAGCTCATGTTCACCGCAAAGCATTTGGAAAAGCATTCTAATCATTACCGACCTGTGTGGGCTACGAGGCTGATGGCAGTAGTTACCGGAATGATGCATTGTACATCATGGCTCCAGGTGGCGTTAGATGAGTTCAAGCACCAGAGGAGCCTCCAATCAAAGTACCAGTCCAAAAGAGCATAATATTTAATGGATTCCTTATTGTTACAAAATAAAAATGGCTTAGGTTACATTTTTTTGGTCAAAGAATTCCAGCGCGTATTTTAGGTAATAGTCAATTATAACATATTTTCATTTTAATGGCATGAGCCAGTTTATCCCATACTTAGCTGCAGGGTAATTTTGCATTATGTCTTCTCTGCTATTTTATTTTTTTATATGTATCTCGCTTCAATGGAAATGTACTTTAACATAGCCCACATGATCAAATCCAGCCTAAGCGTGGAATAGACTTCGTCTTAGAGATATTAAATGTCGAATATTTTTCTTAGAAAGTCAATATTACAAATGTGCATGTTTGGTTCAAGCGAGTATTTTTTCGTGTTTGGCTGTTATTTCATATTCTGCAGTGCTATACGTACTGTCAATAAAAATCCAACACAGTTATTATTCCACAAGGATTATTTTCATACCCAAATAGGGTTGCCCAAAACTACAAGTGATATTGTTTTATTTATGAACTCAGTGTTTTTATTTGCACACCTCGCAATATTTTATAAAGAATTACATTGATTCTTAAGCTTCACGAGTACTATTTGAAAGGATCAGGATTGCTACCTTCCCATATATAACTCGGCTTTTCTTGTTTTTGTTCCTTATATCCCAGCATAATCCTAAATCAAATAGAATTAGTTGTGGAAAGGGATTGTAAAGATTGACTTTGTGTATCGACTTCATAGCTAAGGGAAGAGGTCGGATTAGCTGGGAAAAAGAAAGAATGGGTGATCAACTTTGACATCAGTTGAATCCACACCATCAGAATAGAAAACTCACAGGTTGGGATCTTTTTTGTCTTTTTTTAAAGTCAAATCCTACAGTATGTAGCAGACCTCAATTATTTATCGATATGTGATAAACAACAACTCGAGAGCCCACTGAATGAATTTGTTTTTCATATCCAAGCCAGTTTTGATATTGATTAAAATTAAATGACTGAAGTTCTTCATCCACGCACTTTACTATCATCAAGGGTATTCTTGTACGCATTCCATTAAGCAGTAGCTTTGCAGAGACATTTTAATATAGCCAACTGGGGCTATATGTAATACTGTGTTTTGTTTTGTTTAGGAATATAGAATACATTGATTTAGTGGCAGTTTGAAAAGAGCCATGGCTGCCATACGCTAAGTAATGAAGCATCAATTTGGTCGTGTTTTGCAACAGCAAATATTTTGCTCATATTATTTCTTCGCTTTTGCTTTGCCTTGAATCAGCATCATCATTGTTGTGGAAAATCCTTTCAGCGGTGTGACGACTTTTTTAAGGGAGGGGGTGAGTCATGCCTTTTTCTACTTGCGTGCGTGTGATTATGTACTGGCAGCATCTCATTTTAAATGCAAAAGAAAAAAATGAGTTGTAAAAGATGAGTTCTAACAGCGGAATTGTTTTTTTTTTTTTTCGTTTTAAGTTGACTGCATACAATATGCATCTATTCAAATTCTTCTCGGGACATATTCTGCCATGACAGTTTGTTTCTGGCCATCTATCAAGCGAATGAGTCACGCCAATCATGGCTCCAGAATTAAGCTTGTGTACACTCGGGAACAATTTGTTCACATTTAGTGAGGATTTTTCAACAATTAAAAAAAAAAAAAACATTTATCAGTTCTTTGCCACAGCCCCCCGGGTTATAAACTGCTCTTCTGATGTGTTATCGGCCCCAAACAGGCCCATCTACTGGATGTTTGGTAAGATTTAGCTAACTGTCAGAAATAAGGCCAGCACCCACTGAGAAGGACTAATATTTTATTTCAGAATATTTAAATGTAGCTCTCCTATGTTATACAGAATAAGACTTTATAACAAGAACATTTGCATTTACGTTTTATATCGTAGCTGTAGGCCACGTTGTACTCAATGAATAAAGTATGCGGTAAGGATATCACTGGCATTGTGACATTTACCGAATTATACATATGGAAGCACTTTTGTGTGTAACCTTTCCTAGTGAGCGGTGATCATCATGACTTAGTAAAAGTCACATTAAGTATTTTAAATGTGAAATGAAATAAACATTCTCCGGTTATGTCATGGTGCAAAAAAAATCACGACATACTAATGTAGCTAAACTTGAGGTGAAACTAGCTTTGTTGTTTCAACGACTTTTTTTCCATAACATTTATTTTGACAGGGGGCGACATATACACTACCGTTCAAATGTTTGGGGTCACAAAATTGTTTGGGTGACCCCAAACTTTTGAACGGTAGTGTATATATTTATTTAGATAATTATTTATAGATTATATATATAATCTTCTGTGTAAAAAATCTTATAATATATATGTATACTTACATTCATAGATTTTATATAATCTTATACAAATATAAGATATAATTCATAATATTTAATTCATAATATGTTATTAGAATAATATTTACACTACCGTTCAAAGGTTTGCGGTCACCCAAACAATTTTGTGACCCCAAACGTTTGAACGCCAGTGTATGCTATGCTAAAACTAATATGAATAAATAAATATTTATGTTTCTCTATCCAATACCAAATGCCTGGGACCGGTACTGGGCCACAAACCCAAGGTTGGGGACCGCGGCAGTAAAACATAACGAGTGTTGTTCTTCTCTAATAACAACCACAAAAAAAATGAGGTCAGAGCTTGTGGGCCAATGGTCAAACTTGGTAAAAGACTGCAAACACATCAGGGCATGAATCCATCTTCCCTTGTATCACGTATTGGCAGGCTGATGTGGAGCAGTAGTCGTTATGTAACAACGATAGGATTCAGGGGCACTGGATGGCAAAAATCTGCATATTTGTAGAGAAATATCTGAAGACGGTGACATAACATCGACCTCGCCCTCGTGTTTGAAATGCACTGCGACAACACTTTGCACCCTTTTGAAAGAGCAGCATTGCATGTTGTGCATGTTCACCTAATGATGTGTACCTAATGATCTGGCCATTATGTGCAGTTAAGTAACTCGAGAGCAAATCCACCATATTTGTTGACTTGCTCCAAAAAAGAAAGATGCCCTTGGATGTTGAAAGTAAACGCATCAACCCACACGTTCCGCTGTCATCAACATTTTGCACTCTTCTAATTGCTGCCAGTTTGCTCCTTTCAAACACATTCCTTATGTTGCGATACTTTCGATAAATTCCACTCTCTCTCTTCCCCTACTGGACAAACAAGTAATAAATGCTGGGTTACAGTAGGCCTCTTAAGCCTAACACCCAAGAGTCATGTGGGATCAAATCCACATCAAAGCCCGGCCAATGATGCTCTAAGAGCTGTGCAACAATGGAACAATAATTAAAGCCTTGTGGATTTCCAAAACATTGTCACACACACACACGCACATTGTATATCACTGCTTCTCGTCATGGTGATTGAGAGAGCTCAGCTTGATGTTTGCCACCAAAATACGCCAACCTTTTGTGAGTCTCGACTCTACCTGCCGCACAATACGTAAGCCGCCGTTGCCGTCCGTCTTGAATGCAGCAAACATATTTAAAACACTCTCATCCGCAAAGCTCAAGATCAAGCTGTCATAACCAGCAGCAGCAAAACATAAGACGCTGGGATGCACTATTTAATGAAAGGAAATGTCCAAATGTGCTATTTGGGGCGCTTGTAGGAATTGTTTGGCTCACTCATGAGTTATGTGAATATCCTAAATGAGGAAAATGTTTGTGTTTTTGGCTTGTTTTTGAATCCTTGGATTAATCTTAAATTGATCAATGTCATTTTGCTCAACATGAGGTTGACTTGAAGCACAAATACAAACTTTCAAACCATTTTTACATCATTTCAATGTCACATTTTAATGTCCTCTGAAGGTTAGTAGCGTGGTTTTTTTTGTTTTGTTTTTTTACATGCCTTAAAGCACAATCTTTTTTTTTTTTACCTCTTCAGTATCCACATCCTCCACGGCCTCAGTGGGTTCCGGCACTTTCACGAACCACCATTGGATCTCCAAATAAACTGAGGTGGTTCCGCTCTGGAACGCGCACGCCATCTCTATGTTCTGTCCCTCTTTAACCGTCATGTTAGAGGGTAGATCAGTGAAGCGACCTGCAGAAGATTGGAAGGGAGATGTGTGGGGGCGGGAGTTGCAGAGATAATGAGTGAA
The DNA here is from genome assembly GCF_033458585.1 of Syngnathus typhle. NCBI lineage: Eukaryota > Metazoa > Chordata > Actinopteri > Syngnathiformes > Syngnathidae > Syngnathus > Syngnathus typhle. The sequence goes on from NC_083756.1 coordinate 7,174,677, forward strand.
GGGAAGATGGAGAGCAGGGGAATGAGAGAAATCATTGTGGGGATCATTTGGAGATGTCTACACGCATAGAAATAATCAGTAATTAAATATCGAAACATTTTTTTTCACGACTTTGCCTCTCTCATCTCCTCGTCCAATGTTGAATAAATCCACACAATCATAAGCTGTTCACTGTTTTTGCATGTCATTGCAAGTATTGCGCAGAGAGACAAATGACTTTTGAAGGAAGCCCTGAAGACATTTCGATTAAGAATTTTAGCTGTGGGCGTCTATAAGCTCGTTGTGTTTAATTCGAATGCCCACGAGAAGCAGTGAGAAAGTGGACTCCAATGCAAAATGAAGGGCAGATGCTTTTCAGGACATTGGACAGTGACACACGGCCGCTGTCCGTGGTGCTGTATGTTTTCGATGAGGTACATTTGCTTGATCGACGGAGTTTTCCGAGAAATTATTATTTGTATGAGCGTTAAGGACTCAAAACAGCAGTCACCAGTTGCATTTTTTTTTTGAGGGGGGGGGGGGGGGGGGTCGGGGGTGGCGCCGTCTAACATTGCGATGCCGTTGTCTGGGACGTTTTTATAACCCGCGTCAATCATAAGATTGACTGCTTTCCTCCTAAAGAGCCGCTTTATAAAACACTGCGCACTTTATAACAGTTTCTCAGACCTCGTAGCCTTTTCAAGTCTTACCTTCAAAGGAGAATCCAAAATGCACACAAAAGCCAGCCAGGAAAATAAATCCAGCGGTATCGTGAGAGGTCCACATCATTGCTGCTAAGAGATTTCTTTACATCAGCTGGAGAGGGCAAGAAAAAGGCGACGGAAAGAGCCAGGAAAAATAAAAAAAAATCAAACAATCAAACAGTTGCTGGCTCGGCGTTTTGAAACGGAGGTTGCCGCAGGTTGAACATGCCGCAAAGTAGCGCTGAACTTCTTTCTTTTCTGCGTCTGTTGCTGCGACGACTGGCGACTGCTCGGCTCGACTCGAGTGTGCAAAATAAGCAAGCGGCGAGCTGCGGGACTTGCTGTGCAACACCGGAGAGACGTCAGTCAGTCTGCTGGTGAATCACTGTGTGGCATTTGCGCTTCACTTTTTTACCGAGCTTCTCCTGAGCGCTCCCCGTACGTCTTCGGGCTATTCATTTTAAATATCCTCGAGGTTTTCCATGCAAATAGACACGGGCCAATTGATCTGGTGAAATGTACTTCGAGCAAATGACAGTTTTGCAGATGGACACCTGGCACGTCCAAATCATTTAAATGTTAATTTATATTGAATAGTGTTTAATGCGACGTGGGCGTGGCCAATATTGCAGGGTACTTGAGCTCTGGAAAGTCAGTCTTGAAGCATAAAATAGGGGCGGGGGGGTACCGGCAGGGCAAGTGCACCAAGTCATAAGTCATTAGTATAGAAAGGATCCCGCTGGAATATTATTAGTCTCATGGGCAGACTGAGAACATGCAGTCCTCTTGCATTATGCACACTTTGTGCCACTCCTTGGATTTGTGGAAATATATTCAGAGTACAATCTGGGCGCATCCATCTGGATAAATCACCTGTTCGCTTTTATTAACAACACTGACTAGTAAAATGAAGTGGAATACTCCCATGTTGTTGTTTTATAGGCATGTTTGGAGTGCTTTTTTTATTTAAGAGTAGAAATACTTAATGTCCCTTACCGATCCAGGATTATTTTGACCCGATTTTCTTGGTTGTATATACAAAGCTATTTTTTTTGCAAGAAAATTCCCCAAAATTATTTTCTTGGTTGTACATACAAAACTATTTTTTGCAAGGAAAAAAAAAAAAAAAGGTCAAATCGACCCAACCTCTTGGGTCAATCCAATTTTTACACTTTAGAAAATGCTGGGTTGGCTTTTTTTTAACCCAGCATTTTCAAAAGTGTAACCCAACGTTTTTAAAGTTAGAGGTTATACAATTCGGAACGATTTTTTTGAAAATATACACTCAGGGACTCGTGGTAGAGTGTAATGCATGTTCTCAACATCATCTTGGCATTTTAATCTCACTATATGGTGATGATATCCCTCCTCTAACATTTAAATGGGATTATGGGTGGATTATGACAAACACTCAACATATTAGAAATAGACAATAATTGGGTTAGTGTTGCTCATGTCGGCATGGACTGCGATAATAATCTCTCTTCCTTTCCGTTGATGAAACTGAAACTTGTATAGGTTATATATATATATATATATATATATGTGTATATATATATATATATATATATATATATATATATATATATATATATATATATATATATATATATATATATATGCAGTCCACTAGTGTAAGACTTTCAGATGCACGTGCCACAAATGCAAAAAATCCGCCAAACGCATTCTTGCATACCGTTTTGCTTCCAGACAAGTTCGAGTTTGGTACCGCTAAATTCTTTCTTTCTTTGCCAGCCAATCTATGGCTGTGATTACATCATCAATTTTATTCCATTCAAAAGAAAATGACTGTTCATGGGGTTATTATTCTAATATGGGCAGGATAAATTAATTGTATTTCAGCTGTCGCAGGAAGGACTTCCCTTTCGGCGTATTTGTATGAATATGCTACATGGGGGGCTCTTTTGAAGTGCAGTATGTGAAGGACTCCCCGCCGAGCTTAAACTAGTGGAGGTGGTACTGGGGAATGGATTTCAAGGAGTGCACCTTTGTAGTATAAGGTGGTGAACTTACCACCCAGTAGGTTACAAGTGTATTAGAAAGATGGGGGCACACAAACTGTGAGAGAAAGAACCTTGTAAGCCATGTTTGGACTGATGGACTGATTTGTTATTGAATTAACGTTGCCATGACGTTCTACCATAATACTTTGATCATTCATCGGACAGACAAGAGTAATGGCGTTGATTCATTTGCGATGAGGTAAATCTCAGTTCACCTCGGTGCATGACCAAGACCATCTGGTCTGCCAGTACAATGGCCATTAGGCAGTGAAACCACACTTAAGCTGCTTCCCTGCCAGCATCCATTTTACCAGCCTGAGCACACTCCATGATGCTCTCCAAGTGCATCAGAGTGCAACAAAAAATAATTAAACACTTTTTCCAGGGTGATGATGCAAACCGTAATTAATTGCCTCCGCGTTCAGCAATGTTCATTAATGTGACTGCCACAATAATAATGCTTTCCGCCAAATTCTCATCTGTCCTTATCGCTCCGCCCTCGGTTTCATGGTTGTGATATCTACGTGTGGAGTGAAATTTCAATGAAAGGTTGAGGAGCTACACAGATGAGGAATTTAGGTTTCTTTTGCGTGCACCACAAACACCCCAAAAAATGATGAGGATTCTTCAATTCATGAAATGTATTTAACTCATGACAGTGTCACATATGAATTAAGAATCGGATTCTCTCTCAGCTCCCTTTTGACAACGGACGTATTTGTGTGCCTCGCTATAATGTTGTCCCTGCAAGTCCTTCATCTTATCAACAATGATTGAAGCAAACACAATCAGCGGTGAGAGCAACCGTAAGCCTCTCCAAGGCTAAATTGCAAAGCCAGTCACACATCAATGAAGACATCTAATCAAATATTTAAGCTATCAGCTCCACGGCAAATCCATTTAAATGTGTCGAGCCTCAGGTATAATTACGACCCGTGATGATAAACAGCCTCTTCAGCAAAACTTGGAGGGACACATTATGACAATGTGCTACTTCCAGCCAGGTGATGAGGTAAATGATAGCAGCATGACAATCTCAACACAGTTTCTTGTTTAATGATAATTACCTGCCTCCGGTGGATTTTGTTACCATCTTTAAGTTGATGTCACCTTTCCTGCTCAAGCCCAGCTCTATAAATAAATCATAAAGTGCAAAGGGGAGACAACATGTATTGGCTGAATTATTCGGCGGTCTTTTCATCAAGGTGTTGAATAGAACGAGCATTTCCACCGCCTCTATAATTTGGGCCCGGTTGTACTTAAAAAGCCATGATGGTCAGCCAATATACAGAAAAGTCAGGCCCTGAAATGTGAAAATGGAAGTCCAGCACTATGTGCAAGTCTAATCTGTCACACTAATTATCTCGTAATGGGCCCATAAATGAAGCATATGTCAAGGAAGGACCTTTCAAATGAGTCTGAACTTTTCAATGCATACGCACGCAATCATTCTGTGACCTTGACCTTGAGAAGAGTTTCCAGGTAAATCACGGTTTTAGTATATTAGTGATAAGTCAACCGAATTGACCAGAAAGTAGTCATTTTTCCACTGGTCTAATCACAGATGTCAATCATGGCATGTTTTACGGAGTTTATTGAATAAAGGAAATAAGCAAGCATGAGCAAATAAAAGAAAAGCATCAAAAGAAAATGTAGCCATAAAAAGAACTCCATATAAATTCATTGAATGCATTTATAATTTAACAATAATAATAACATAAATGTAACTACATATAATAATAATACATGTTAATAATAAATAAAAATAATACCATTTAATTTGATTCATTTAAGATAACATACAGGTTTTTGTTTCATGTTTTCGAGGTGAGCAGCATTAGCCCTCAGTTTGGATGTGTTGATCAATGCACTCAGGAATAACAATTAAATTCCCAATATTATTGGAATATTCACCGACTTGGCTCATGCTATGTGTGTCCCAGCTGCAGCTTCATCAACAACCTGGCTGCTGGCCTGCTCAGCAGTCCGATCCCCTGCAGCTGGGGGGGGTGGCCTCTGCAGCGGGGACACAGTTGGCAGCTAAAAACAGGACACATCCATCAGAGACCAGACACGGAACCAGAGCTTCTTCAACTGAGCACTGGTGATTGTAGCACCCAGACTAAAATACAATTAGGGGAGAACAGCTTTCAGTCATTAAGCTGCACGGTGCTGGAACTAAATGGTCCAAGGAATGTCCAAATTCATTCAAGTGAGATCTAGATTAGAAATGCAGTTTTTTTTCTTCTCTCTCTCTACTTTTCTTTTTATTGTTTGTGGAAATATAGTAACTCACAAAAAGTTCCTCGTATTCACATTTCCAGAAAGTCCGCCTTTCTCTGGTTCTCTGTTGCAAGCTGCTGATGACACTCGGTGACACTTTTTTGCCCCGTGGTCACTTCCCTCTGAGAACATTCTATTTGAAGCCGAGTAATTTCGATGTACAGCCGAGCAACAGTGAGTTGCCCTCCAGGTGTCACGTGATGTGAACATGGTGACGACGACCGCTCCGCTATATTTAACAATTGATTGCAAATCGCTTTCTATCAAATGAAAACGTTATAACGCATCCCCGTTTTGGTTGTGGGATTTCCCGACGTGCCCGTGTGTCAGTTGGGAGAGATTGTTGAGACGGAACATGCTGAGGCAAAGAGTGAGTGGGCTTCACTGTCAGTACTTAAAAGGCACCACTGGAACCACGGCTGCATCATTCAACGTAGAAGCGAAACGCAACTGCTGGTGCAGAACGGAGCTGCCCTGCGGTTACCATCTAGTTAGGTCTGGTGCTTCGTCACACGTGAGGATCTGTTACACAAACCGACTAAAAAGGAAAACTTTTAGGGCCGTGTGATGGATGAAATTCATCCCGGGCCTATCATTGAAACGACATTGACTGGCTGGTTATGTTGGCACACTGCAACATTGGTTTCATGACCAATTGTATTGAGAAATGCCCTGAGGCCATCATACCAATGCATCTGAAGTTGCCAATCATGTTGTGCCCTTGAGTCTTTCTCTATTTTGGTTTGGCAGATATTAAATGTCCTCTCTCTACTTCAAATTCGGATGCTGCATTCCTTTGCCTTCATAACAGTACGAGTAAATCGGCGTGACTTTGATTTCAACTTACCAGAGCCAACTATTCTTCAGAAGAACAAGCCACTCTCATCTATGACTCTTAGAGGAAGGCTATATTTGAAGTAGGTTAAGTCATCATACATCACCCTTTGTGCCCCTCTTTGTCCGTCCTTCCTGTACTACATGGCCCTTGACCTCGAGAAAAAAAAAAAAATCTATCCAGTCACTTGTGAGTGTTCGACCTCAATAAAATAACACATACACTCCAATCAAATCTTGCAAAATCTGTTTGATCAAGGCAGTTTGCATATTGATTTACTTCAGGGATATGCAAACTTTTTAACCTACTGCACAGAAAAAAGTCATGAAAAACACTCTAGTTTATGGTCTATGCCTTCTCCAGCCATTGTTCTCCCCCACGTACAGCATCAGTTGTCCTTGACATAGATTCTTCAAGCTCTAATGACGACATTAACCTCATTCAATCAACACATCCTTTTTTTCCAAACTCATAAAAGGTGCGCAATCATCAAATCAACTAACTGAAGTATACTTGGTCGATTAAATCTATATTGAGACGTTATCATTTCTGTCTTTAAAATAAGTGTATTTCTTTTGATGATACATTTGCTGGCATATTTTTTGTCCGTCAGACCAAAAGAGCAGTAGATTAGAGAAGCAATTACATCACAAAGCTAGATAAATCCAACACAGAATGCGAGTTCCAAAGGGTGACCCCCAGTCCTCCTGCATCATTAACCTAGTTTGTTGTGAGGCCCTGCCACATTGTGAGGTTGTGTTTTTGGCACGTTGTCTTATCAGTAGTGATGGGCCAACTGATTGCAGCGACACAAGGGAGAGGACATTTCCACAGCCCATCTATCACAGGGTTAGATAAACAGATGGAGGTCTGTCGGCAGCACGGGTAAGCTCTCCAAGCTTGCCCATTAGAGCAACGACGTCATTGTAGAAAATGTTCCAGATACATAATTAATCCTTAAATGACAATAAATATCATAATATAAATCTTACGAGTCTTACGAGACCATTGTGTTGAGATTTCGCCAGATTTCCGAAAGGCTTCGGATGTTGCCAGGCTGTCTTGGATGACACGTCAAGTGACGGATTGGAGAGGTGGTCCCCTTTTCTCCGAGGGAGGACCAGTAGGCGGGTTGTAACTTGAGAAGATCACTTTCACACTCAGTCTTTGTGCTAAGGTTTATTCGGGGATCGGGTCAGACCTCTATATAACCGTTTTGGCTTAATTCAATCAACAAACAGGATGTGACCAAATTTCTCGTAAAGACACATCCTTATTTTTTTTTTTAAAAGAACAGCATGCAAAGTATTACGCACGTTATTAAATATAAAGTACATTCTCATAATTGAGGACATGGATTCTATCTGAGAACCACATCAGTTTCAAATCTTACCTTGGGGTGCAATGTGGCACATCACTTTCAAGGTTTGGAGCTCATGTTTTATTTATGTGCCTCTAAGGCCTGCATTGGCTCTCTGGTTTTCTGCCATTCTGTTTTATAGTGACTGTCCGGCATGTCAGTCTGGAATAGAACTTGGTCCAAGGTTTAAGATACATCATCAAACCAGTAGATGTTAAAATAGTTATATTGATGAAAAATATTCAGAAAATCCACTTGAGTTTTCTCAATTGTGGTCTAGATTGGCAAATCCTTGGGAAGCCACACAGACAGCTGTTTGTCAGTCGATGTGGTGAGTCCGGGTTAAATCTACCCGTAGTCTCATCAGCACACACTCTCACGCAAGAAAACTATCTCGGTCGACTAATCCCGACAATGATTATGCTAATTAGGCTTTGCACGATTGCAGACCAGTATTGTGCCCTTTGACTGTTTGCCAGATAACGTCACAAGTTAGTAAATTAGAAGCAGTGATGTGAAAAAATAAAATAAAATCTGGAAGAATTGGTAACAGTGTGTGGGCACTAAGAAATGATTTATGATTACACCCAGTGACTCACCTTAAGACAGTGTAGGACAAAGAAATAATTTAAAATGGAAAGAAAAAACCTACCACCCAGTGAATTACATTAGATATTCCATTCAACAATTATAATAAGTGACTCTTCCTCATCTTCTGAAAGTCATCCAGTCTATTAGGTCTCCATCTTTGACTGCCATGTAAAAAAAAAAAAAAAAAAGCCATATTCAGCAATGAAAAGGTTAACTTCACCACTTAGCATTCCAGACACCCTCAGTCTCAACCTGCAAGTCCAGCAGTCAGCAGCATCATCCTTGCTCCACAGGATGCGAGGACATCAATAAGCCATCTCCAGCCGCATTGAGTTAGCTGGCTAAATTGATCATTGTTATCTTGATGGCCATGTGCCATCGACACTAAAAGGCAAGATCCATGTAATGGAAGTGCTTTTCAGATTAGATTGGCTCCAAGTGTCTGTTATGCATATAGTTGATCAGATATGTGAGACCGACCACTCACCTGATTTTTTTTTTTTATACAGTGATATATGACGTGTGTGTTTGTTTAGCATCCCGCGCCAAACAAGCATGACAGTAACTAATCGTGGGACAAAGCGAAAGTGGCAACGTAAACGTTCCGTTTGATTAAAACACGCTGACCTAATCTCAGTCACCTGAATCCGTCATCACGTCAAAGAATAAAATAAAAAATACTTCAATGACAAAGGTCACTCATCTGTGAAACAACTGATAAGAGACTGTATTTTCACTGCCTAACAGGAACTTGGCAAGATCAAGCAACACCACCAGTGTATACGTATCTATCTTCAGATAAGTCACTTTTTTTTATGTCGGTCGAGTTTGATTCACCAGACAGATTTTGTGATTAAAGACTTGCCAACTCCAAAGAGCAATGCAGTGGAATACGTTACTTTCAACTCTATCGCCCCACCGATCTCATTCCTGTTATCTCTTCTGCTTTAACATTCATGTTGGCTCTAGTAACTGCTGGACAATTTCAATATATAATACTAATAAGCAAAATGGAGAGTCGATCCAGTGGAAGACCAGCCATCTGAGATCATGTCCAAAAAAAGTCTTTTCACACACAAAAAAGACACAACTCCACCAAAATATGTGCAACCATGAGCTTTCCCTCAACAGATGCTTTTTTTACTACATCAAACTCTGATTCTAAACTTTCTGGATTCAAGGGAGCCAAGTTAAGACAAATATATGCCGGGAGGATTTTCTAATTGGCAAATATTTAACCATTGGCATATCGATGCTTTTATTTGAAATGTGACTCACAGATCAGATGGAGAGAGAGCAAGAGATTGCCTGCCATGAGTGTGAGAAGGTTCAAACCCATTACACACCTGAGCAGAGGGTATTGATCACCCGTCTGGATTGTACTGATAGAAAAATCCTTTTCAAGAGAGCCAAAAAGAAACTGAGATGGACAAAGTGAATTTACAATTTGTTGACGAGTGCTTGCACACTGGAGGAGTTGTTGCTCCCAATACGTACTAATATTGCAATGATGTACTTGCTCTTGTGTACCCGGTAAAAAAAATGACGGCAGATTAAATCTTGAAAGGTTACCGTATTTTCCGCACTATAAGGCGCACCTAAAAACCTCCAATTTTCTCAAAAGCCAACAGTGCGCCTTATAATCAGGTGCGCTTTACATATGGACCAATATTGAGCCACTACAGCAGGAGTGTCCAAAGTTTTAAAATGGGCCATTCATTGAAGGTGCGCCTTATAATCCAGTGCGCTTTATAGTGCGGAAAATACAGTAGTTTGCATCTCTGATGTTAAAAAATATCATCACCGATGTTATCATTTCTTCATTTGAAAGGTTCAACCACATATTTATTTACAGTACTTCAGTCTGGCATGTAGCACACTTAGTTGAACACACTAATCCACTTTTAAACGCATTCACAAGAATGACACTCCAACCCCAAGCACTACTTCACGCCAACAGTGTGTAACCTTGTGTTGTGGTTTATCCATAAAGCATTTCCACTACTTAACACAGCTATAAAATGATCTTTATTAGCCTGTGGATATGAATTGTGAGTGCCCTGAGAAATGTTGCGCTGCACCATAAAATGCCAGAGTACCTTGCAATACCGCAGCCTCATATTAATGCTTCAATTGGTATTTGCCAGCCATCATGACAGTGCACATATGGAGAGGATAACAAGTGAATTATGAGGACGCCGAAGTCGATACGCGTGTGCGCGTGTGTATATTTGTGTTTGCCTGTGTTTGTCAGCAGCTTTGCAAGTCTGTTTCACTCTGGTGATCCCTAATGAGAACCAAACGAAGCACTTGGGATCTTGTATGATGGAGTGAGTAACTTGAGCACAGAAACAAAACAATTATAGGAGATGCACACACGAGGAGGACAGTTCATTTCAATCTTGACCGACCTTTGCTTTCACCTTCAGCGTGCGTTTACTTTTTCGCTTATTACCCAGACACATTATTAGGATTGACCACCTTAGTCGCAAACAAACTGAGAGAAATGCCGAGTGAAAAAGGTGCTAAACGTGCTAAAGACAGAGAAGTCGAAGTAGCTCGGCTGTAAATAAAGAAGCAAACGGTGAGTGAGAGAATACAACCCACTCTTAATCAATCACCAGATTGAACTGAAATAAGCCAAAGAGGCAAATAATATTTTGATATAATTACCATTCAGTATATGATGATTGCCCTCCAGCTGACCATCCCCACCACTCTCATCTTCCTGATCTGTTTAATCTCTCCCATTGCTGGACCCTTTACAGCCAGCTATAAACAATAAGCAGAGAGACTCTCTTTGTGCCTTGCACTGCAGTTGCAGACATCTCCGGGGGTCATCTAATTAATGCCGAGGATTATTGCCGGGTCCCTGGGCCAAGGCTCAGCATAGCCGTAGCTGAAATGAGTCATTATGGGAGGTGAACAGGGTGAGCAATCGGTTATGGGTCGACTTGGGGGTGGTGTCGTCTTCGAATGTCAAAGCCACAAAGTAATCACTTTGTGGGAATGGGAATTCGCTTGTTTTTGCGCAACTAGCCTTGTGGAAACAACATTGCGTCATCAAGGGATACATTGTGGAAGACCGAAAGTGCACTAGTACTGGCGAAAACCGATGTGTTTGTATTCTTGGTTCATTTGGATGCGTGATTCATGGATGGAGCCTTTAGCTTGGGGTGACAGTAGCTCATTTTGCAGAGGCTTGGCTTGTGGACTGGAGCATCACATATTCTGCGTGGTTGCAGGAAAGAGCCTATCCAGACAGCAACATAAGCAGAGGCTCAAATGGTGGAGTTCAAGAAAGGAGCAATGGCATGAGGACTTTAAGGAGGAGCTAAGAAAAGCTCTGGGTTGTGTCAGGGAAATTGATGGATGGAGAGCAAAAAGTAAGACTGATCGGAAGGTTCTTAGGGAATCCTCTGGACAGATAAAAGGAGATAAAGAGACTAGGTGGTGGAACGAGGATATTCATAAAATAGGTTGGCAATGAAGAGATGGGCATGGGAGGGAACTAAGACAGGTTTAAAATAAGAGGACACGTGAGGTTAAATGAGAGGTAGCAACGCGAGTGCTGAATTGTACAAGAGGTTGGGTACAAAGGAAGGACAAAAGGAGGACTTTGGATTGACGAGGCAGAGGTAGCAACGTGTGATCCGTAGCAGGTTTGTTGAAGAGATGGATACAAATAAAGAAGTACCAATAAGAGAGAAACGTGTGTTGCGTTGATATCAACTGTGTTTCATGCTTGGAAAGAGCACCATGATCCCTTTTTTTAAAGAATGCTTGAAAATAGTGGTTAGGTGGAAGCGACAGAAGACTTTAAGATGAAGGTAGGATTGCCTCAGGGATCCGCTTTGTGCCCCTTTGTGTTTGCCAAAGTAATGGTTAGATTGGCAGATGCGGTCAGACAAGATTGTTTTTACTCAATGTTCCTCAGACAGCAAACCTATCTTGTTGTCCTGCTGTAACCGAGGAAGGGAAATTAATTAAATGTAGATTGACAGATTACTCTCTCAGATTGGATGCTATGTAAAAAGCTGTTCCTCATTCAGTTATACAAATCTGTCATGGAGGACAGATATGCGGAATGTAAACAGCCGTAGCTGCCATGTGCTTGTTAACACACACCGCATATGTGAATTTTAGAAATGTAGGTGACAAAAAAAAACTCGCCACACAAGGCAGGGAACCGAGACGGGCTGAACAAACGAAGGGACAAGAAAACAAGGCACGCCTGGACAAGTGGCGGATGTTGCGAGCTGATTATCGGAGCTGACAAGACGAGGTGGACACGTGAGCAGCCGACACACAAGCCACAAACAGGCTAACTTTAAATTTGAAAAACAATTCTGTTTCATTCATTTAGATTACTGTCGGCAAGTTAGACGTGTGGGTGTTACTTTCACAAATGATTACGCAATCTAAAGTGTTGAAAATGGCTTGCTTTTTTTCCACAATGGTATTTTTGGTGTCCCCTGTGAAATAATGATTTTCCATGTTTACTATCACTTGTGGTGTTGTTGTGCCACAAATCTGACTTTATTAGCACCTGACACTTTTATATGAGGTCTTGATAATACATATTAGCTGTTGAGCTTCAGATTATCAAAGTAGGAGCTCCTAGGACTGAGACCATTATCCCCGCAATTCCCCACCTACTCTCCACTGGAAATCTCCACTAATCTTCTCATCCATCACTGCAGCGGTATCGGATAAAGCAGAATTGCAAATAACCACACAATCGGTAAGCTAAGAGCAGCCAGATGAGGCAACTCTATCCGTTTATCCTTTCAGCGTTGACGAAGTGCAGGTTAGAAGTGCTTTAAAATCAATGAACCACGTATAGGATCAGAGAGGATTTTCAGATTGGGATCTCTGGATAAAATGTGCTATGGGTCAATTTATTGATTAAAATACTTTTTTTTTTTTTTGAATCGCGTTACCTTGCATATACATTTTTATTATAGAGTAAGGACAAGTGTTTTGAATATGTAAGAAAACAGCCCTGTCGACGATATAAAAAAATAAAATGGCAGGTTACATGAAAGTTTTTATAGATATGAAAATGATATTCCTCTCGCGCCTGCATAGCATGCTAGCTTTGATGACCCTGTGATGCAATCGGGTAAGTCTCTGTAACAATAGTAATTGTGATTCCGCTTATCTCTCTTTAAACACTTTATGTTGCCCAGTGTACAAACACTAATTAGCATATGTAATTGTAACGTATGTGAGATTTACAATTCAATCAGATGTAGCTAATTATTGTTAATTCCACAGTGAGCGGGATGATTTTTTTTTCCAAATTGACATCTTTATTGAGCTTTGTTGATTTTAGTATGACATCACACAAGTCGACATGCCATTCATTTGATTGTGTCATTTTAATTTACAATTGTCACAATGAATATCAATGTTTTCTAGAAAGATTTTTTTTTTTTTTTTGGCACATTGTTTCACATAACTCCCTCGTAGCGAGCTCGGGATCATTTCCCCATTCACTCAGGCATTTGATGGACTCGCAATCTATCCAGGGCGGTAACCTCTGTCTTTCACCCGGTCAGCTGGGGATAGCTCCATCTCCCCAATTTTCCCAGCTCGAATGACTGCATATTCGTGTTGAACAGACTGAAACTGAAAAGATAACTTTCTTTTTATTTATTTTTTTCATGAAACTTTTTCACTATTATACAACACAGGAATATTCCAAACTTGTGATGCAATGCTTGGCATCAGACCGTCATTAAGTGCAACGTAAAAATGAATATATTTAATTTTCGTTATTACAATTTGATTCTTAAATGGGTACAATAATAAATATAGGCTATGAACTTGGTTAGATTGATTTGTTTTGTAGCAATCATCATTTTGTTTGGCTGATTTAATGGTCTGTTGCCTCCAGAATATACGGCCTAGAACACATCCTGCTTTTTCTTGTCAAACTGCTTTTCAATAAGTCTGCGGCAACGTGATTTAATAACACCAAACTTTGACCATAAGAGACACGGAAAGAAAAAAAAGAAAGGGAAATGTTCATATCAGTTGCCTGAAGCGAGTTAGCTCAAGGGCTGTGGACCGCTACTGAATTATAAAACCCCGAAAGACACAATTGAAAATGAAACATGGTCTCTATTATGTTGTCTTAGGCTAATATCTTTTTGCAAAATAAAGTATAAATACTAAATAAAGTATGTCATGCCATGTAAATAAAATACCGCATCCATCTTTTGCATTCCAGCCCAGGGATAGTCATTTATTAATTCCAAAACGTTTGCCTCATTACAAAATCTGTGCTCAAAGACTTTTTAAGAAACAGCCATTGTTAAAAAGTGGCAGACAGACCTCGAGACAGACACAGAAGAAGAGAGAAAGATTTCAAGGACAATGCTGAACAATTAACTTGTAGTCTTGGCTATCTACCCCATTAGGCTGGAAGGTTTGGGAGCATCTATTGATTTTGGATGTCAGCCACTCTCATTTTATGGAAATGACCTTAAATGGCAGGGAAACAAAAACAAATTGAATTTTCTGTACTGTTACTTGTATTGTGAAATTAGATATCGGGCCACGTGTGAGTGAACAAGTCAGCCTTAACGTGTATGGAGGAATAAATCACATGCCATCTTCTTTTTTTCCCTTGGGCCATTTCAAAGAGAGAGCGAACCGATATAATTTGCGAGAATCTCATCGAGGACCTTTTATGGCTATTATTAGTAAAACTGAATGCACACTTAGAAAAATATAACACCATACAGTGAAATATTGTCATCTTATTGTAGCAGGATAATTTGTTTGTCCCATTGTAGAGAAAATGGCATTCTTTCCAAACTGAGCAATCCAAGCAAAATAGAAGGGACCAAGAACTTGATAGTCAGAGCTTCCGGTTGCCTCTGTGGAAAAATGAAAACCTTCCAGAAGGACAGTCTTCTCTTTAGCAATCAGGCCCGTGAGGACGAGTAGCCAGGCAGAAGGCAGTTCTTGGTAAAAGCCACGTGGCGCCCTCGTGTTCAAAGGACTCTCAGACCATGACGGAGAAAATGATCTGGTCTGATGAGAACGCTTGATGTGATGTTTTGACAAGGCACCACTCATCACCTGGTCAATACAATCACTACAGTAAAGCGTGATGGTGACGGAATCATGCTGTGGGCATGTTTTTCCAGGAACAAAAATTGAGAGTTAGGATTGAAAGAGCGATGAATTCAGCAATATAAAGACATCCTGGTTGAAAACCTTTTCCGGAGGTTTTTTGAGATTAGACTGGGGTGAGGGATCATCTTTTATTGGAGTAACTACACAGGAAAGATCTCAATTGCTTCAGGACAATTCTCAGAATGTCCTTCAGTTGTGCAAACTTGAATTCTTTCCATTCTGGTGGAAGGTTGAAACATGAATATCTAGTATTGCAAAATACAGCCAAGTGTTTATTTCCCTTTACATGGGTTCACTGCCACTCATGCTGTTATTTTACCCCAAGTTCAAGGTGAAATGTTCTGAATGAACATATTTGTGATTCAAACAAATATTTTAGTCTCGCACAATGTCATCGAATTTATTAGTATCTGTATTTGTGTGTTTGTAATATTTCCATAGCCTTCTTATCAAAATGGGAAGGTCAAGCTGGTGACGACGTATTTGCCCGTCTGCGGTCTCTCCTTAGAAATTCTGCACTTTGACTGGCGCTTTGGGGAGCTCTGCCTCTTACTGACCCAATTCTGTCTCTCCATCTTTCTTTTTCTCCTTTTAGCTATGAGTTCAGATGAATATGCATCATTCAAGACACGTCAACAGACAAACAGCTGTGCACGTGGAATACAATGCAAGAAGACGTGAGGTCGACTTTTGTCATTTGAAGCCCTAACACCAAGTAATGAAAAACACAGGCACCCAGTTCACCAAGCTACTCAGAGGTAAATACTGTATTGTCAGATTTGTAAAGGGGCAATGTGATGCGCTCATCATATTGATATTAGTGCTACTGTGCTTCCAAAAAATTAGCAGCAGGCTAATTTTTTCATTCATTTTTTGACTAATTTGTTCACAAATATTTCACATTTCTTGGCTATCTTGAGCATATTTATTCAGTTTATTTTAGGGCTGCACATCAGCATGAGCAAATAACAGTAATTCACAGATTAATTACATTTACATTTGTTTCAATGGGGAAAGTTGCTTTGGGATACGGGTGGGTTGTGTTACAAGCATGGTGAAAACTCAAAAGACGTAATATTCTCCCAGTCAAGCATTCCCCAAAAGTCTAGCAGTTTGCCTCACATCCCTTCCTTCTAATTATCCACAAATACTATTTCAATCAATCTCCCCAAAAAGACAGTCTTCTAAACGATCCCGTTCATAGTCAGTGTCACTGAATCTGCTAGCGCTGCCCCAACAGATGGCCCCAAATAAAACTGCACTTGCAACAACAGAAGGTAAGAAACCCAGATTTCCTCAATAAAAAGTTTCTTTTCTTTCTCTCGACAGCCTCATAGGGCCTTCGTGCCTGTCTGTTGCCAAGGTGACACCACCTTCCACAATAAAAACATGAGACATTCTTTTTTTTTCTTCCCCTTTGACAGTCTATTGCACTCTAATTTGTCAGGGGCACACTCTTTTTGTAATTCTCATATATGCACAGATGGCCAAAACTCCTTTAACACTCTTGAAAAATGTCAAGATCTGGCAGTGACATCATCGTTCATGTAAACATCTATTGATCAGTGTTCTATATTGTTTGTCCTTAGTAAGGTTGTTGATCGACTGGTCGTTAAATGCGAGATGAACACTCCTACTGAAATGAACAGAAATAAATACAAAAAAATATATTTTAGGAATGTACCGGTCGTCTCACAGCACTTTGCACTTCAGATCTTTTTGAAAATACCCAAACTCACCCGGAGATAAATAATTTTGCAGTCTGTGGTCAGAGATTTGTCAGAATGATGGAAACCTCACCACAGTCAACGAAGCGGCATTCAACAGTAAGAGACAAGGCAACCGGTAAATGCTCCATCTGCATACTATGTTGACAAAAAAAAAAAATCTCAGAAGGGAGAGTGCGAGATAGTTCTATTGGTTACGGCTGATGCTTTGGGTCGGATTCATCTTCCATCTCTGGATTTTGCAATTGCTTGTTTTTTAGGCAGCTCTCTTGTTCTGAGTAGTATAAATGCAGTCTGCAGTTTTTATTAAAAACGCCAGCAGTAAATAGTCACCAACTATACGTAGTCGTTTTAACCTCAGCTATCAGTTCGCCGTTCTCCAATGAAGCGTTTCCTTTTGTTGGCTTGTGGGGAAGGCACTTTTAGTGCTTATTAAACTAGGCGCCGTTATATGGTACACCTGCACAGCTTATCTGAGATGAAAGCTTTGAATGAAGGGGTGTGGGGGGGGAGGAGTTTGGGGGGGGGGGGTGTAGGGGGATCATGCAGCAGTCAGAGTAAATTATTGCAAGGCTGCCATAGCAATTGCAAGACAATAGGGTGCTCGTGAACTGGATGGTGGGATGAGACCTCCCATCATGACACTCAATATACAACCAGCATCTCACTGTTTCCAGAATGTAATGCATATCAATTTGAAAGAAAGAAAAAAAATGATGGAGAGAGTTTCAGGGGATGCGGTCAAAGAAGCAGCCCAGGTATGAATAGCAACTGCTAACCTTATTTGAGTCTTATCAAAGTGAGGGTTTTGGCAGATTTAAACAAAGAGACTGAAGAATACAGTTTCAGTAAATTATTACGTTAAGATGGGAATGGTACAATTACTAGAATTTAACAAAAAATCAGAGCCTCCGGGGCTTTTTTCGGATCTATTTTAAATGTTAGTATTTCTAATGGTAATTCCTGGTAGAATGAAATTAAAGTCCAACAATACAATCAAGTGGTTGAGTGAAATTAGTTACTCCTTTGCCACAATGTTTAATGCAGTGTTTAAAAATACACACACATGCTGAGAAATGCAGTTGAGAAACCTAAATGGTTTCGGCAAATTGGTATTTTCGTTATGTGATTAGAGCCTTCCGGTGAAGTCATAATCAGTTCTTGACTTTGAACTTTTTTCTTACAACTTGAGCCTGCCGGTACCGAGTCATAGTACCCATCAGAATTGAGCAAAAATAATAAAATGTTGTCCTTTGTTTGAGTTCAAATCCATTTGAAAAATGGTAATCCTCTCAAATACCCTTAAAATGGTTTAGGGTTTTGTATTTGTACAATTTTCAATGCAACTAAATAGCTACCCTAACAGAATGCCTCCTGATACTTTGCAAACACTTTGAAATATATATCCTCATCTAGATCTCTTTAAGCTTAATAATTTGTTACATGGGGGTTTAAGTTAAACTGACATCTCTTAAATGTCATTTGTGGAAAATATTCAGTGTTTGTGCAATGGTTACCGTAACAGCGTTCCGTTGTGTAATCTCATGCCGGTACCTGCTCATTACGGGTAATATATGGCTCCAAGTCCTTGACACTTCTGCAAATCCACAATTAGTATGCAATGCATGATGATGGTGATGTTGAGTCTGTGATTTAAATTACCCAGTGTGTTGCAAATGGTGAGAGGTAACCGTTGTTTACATTGGTCTTTTGATGTCAGTTTGAGAACGGGGGCGTTAGGGACACACTGTGATTTCAAAGGTTAATGCATGGTAGAAATAGAACACAAGTGGGTTGGATAATAACGGGCAAACAAGACGTAGACACAAATGCATGCTTGTCTGTGAAGGAGCGCAATTTATGCAGAGTATATTTGCAGATTTTCACATGACATGTATGTCTCAGTGATGTTCTATTTGTTTTTTTTTTAGAGTAATATATATCACGCATTGCTGCGTGACATTTCAAAAATAAGCATTTGCTTCCAATCCATAATGTTGGAATCTAATAACATCATTTTAAAGGTGACAACGTGGGTTTGTGATTGTCCATTGGTCTGACGAGACTCCTCCAAGATGGCTAACAATCTCCACGCCAGCCATTCTCTCCCCATGATGCTAACATTGACCTATATTTAATTATTACACTGTCTTTCAAGACCGAAACGAATGACAAATAGGTCCGATAAATATTGCAGAAGAAGTGAGGCAGTCAAGGCCATCAGATAGAAGGTGTGGTTGAATGATATTTCATCAAGGTAGATGTTGTCGCTGCCTTTGTTGGTGAGTGAATGACTTGGAAAGGGAAGGACATATAGGTTGACAATTGAAATGAATTAGCTTGCTTCTTTTCTCCATTTCCCCCTGACATCTTAGCGCACTGTTAGTGAACCGATCTTCCTTTTCACACCTTCATGTACTTGCCCTTGCGTGCTGACAAATGGAAAGCTCAGAGAAACAACACATTCTGCAATTAACTTGAAACAACCCGTACTATTTGAAATGAGCTATTAGATTTTTTTATATTTCTTATTCCATATGTGTAAAAAGAAAAAACTACCTTCTTATGGAGCCTGGACGAGTACAAAGTCCAGAAACTGCAAGCCAAGAGCCTAATTTGTCAAAAGAATCACTTTAAAGTTGGATTTGTATTCAAGAAAGGATTAAAGATCTGAAACACAGCACAATTCAAACAGAAAGGATTTTATTCTATGCTGAGACTTCAAGTACTAGATGAGACAGAAAATGTTGGGATAGCGAAAGGAAAAAAAAAGATTAATGGAACAAGAAAATTGCAAAGGCCTATATCCGGTATTTTTGACACTTATTGCCGATAATAAATCACACGGTTAAAAAGGCGAGTGGAAATATGACTAAAGGTTTCATTATAGGACGAGACAATAAGACATTAATGAGCCATCAGGAATGGAAGTACTTGGGATAAATTTTGATAGTTGCCACAAAAAGGTAAAAACATAGTTAACCAAGTGCACGACACAAAACTGCAAATGATCAGGCTTCAATTTTTTTGTCTTGATAATGCAAACAAATAGCCCTCAAAATTAAATGTTATTAATCACTTTAGGGAAATTAGATTACTATGCTTATGCATGTTGAATTACATCTTCCAAAGCAATAAATTAATTATATAAATTTATAATAATTTAAATTAAAAGTTATAGAAAATGGATGAATGGAGTTAATTAAAAAAAAACAGACTATTTGTTGTCATTTAACACATTCTGTATTCAGTATTTTGTGCAATTTATTATTTTGTTTTCAAACAAATCAGCTTATCGCATGTCCCACAGCCTTCATCAGCCTCAGGATAGATTTAACCCTAATGTGTATTACTGGACTATAAACTTCATTTAGCAAGTAAGGCCCCTCCAGAGTGAATTCTGGTCCGTTTAACAGCACACCACAACACAGTAATCAATTAAGGGTCAGGCTGCATAACACCCAGCGTCAAATGCATGCTCAAGTCCTGCTATCGGCAGAAGCTGTGAAATTCAGGTTCTAATTGCAAACCAGTAATAAAAAATAATAATAATACAATTAAATCATTCGCAAAAAATACCTAACATTACCTAATCCTCAACTTGGAGTAACAGTACCTGTCTACTTACATTTATGGACTGTCCCAAAACACTTTTTGTTTCTTCAGACATGCAGTCCTTTAAAAAAATAAATAAATATAATTCCACTCTTCCTTTTAAATCCTTTCTAAAAATTCTATAGGGTACAAATCATGCAATATACAACAATTGCTTTCAGATGAAGCCGATGGGAGTTGCACTAAAAATACACAACAAAACATAATTTCTATTGAGGCAGGGGGTCCATCCATTTTGGATTAAAAAAAAAAAAAAAAAATCCATTAACAGCCGTCACTACCTGTTACAATTCGCCTGCAGGCATTTATAATTGCTTTGCGCTTAGAGTAGATTGGACACATGCTTATGATTAAATGCTCAGTAGGCATTGATGGGAGTTGGCGATATTTGAAGGATTATTTTTACAGACAACCCCCCCAAGTGGTGCAGACAAGAGTAATTCCCAAAACTAATTGGTCAACAATTTGAATATCAGCTTTGGGCATTGACCTCTTGGTTTAAAAATGTCAACAACAACAAGCCTCTTTTTTAACTGGCGGGGGGGGGGGGGAGATAGTGGTATCTTAAATGTCAGTAATTCTAATCCAATGTGATTTCTGTTTTGTGTTTTGAATTTTAAATAGATACCGCAGTGTCCTAACTAAGAATAAACTCGTTAGTATGTTCCACCGGTTTAGCATTTCAATTATTTCCAACTTATTCATCAGTCAGAGGCTTTTCTCAAAACAGATTGTCAAAGTATGAGTCGACACTACAAATAAACACGATCTGTTTATGCAAATATATTAGCTGTTGTCGGGAAAACGGCTGCTGTATGAATGACAAGTTTTAGATGTGCAGATTGCGGCTCGATTGAAATTTCATTTTGGTGTGTATGACACTCGCTCGTGTTATCAGTTTAGCATATTAGTCGTTGAAGTAATACTGGTATTTATTGTTGAAATAGGATTTGAAAGATGACCTCGACACAGAAGCACACAAGTATGAATACTTGGCTTTTACGATGCTCTGGTTCAGCGACTGCAAAAAAACCTTTGTGTATTTGGCATTAAAATACCGGCGGGAAAGTGCTAGGAAATGATAGGTGAACACGACTGTAATTACGAATGTAGGTCGGCGGAGTCAGCTCATGTTCTTTGACAAGCCCACTTTTCCTCAGTTTCACGTAATTGCTGGAGCATTTCACACCGTAAAGTGTTTGTAATAAGCGCTGTCCATGGTTGAACCTTCAAACTGAATTCAGTGCTCCCAACTGACTTTTACGGGGGCTTATCGTAGAATTGTGACTCGTAAGCAGCTCTTCAAATACTCTTTAATCGAGGAAAATATTTCATCAATTTGCGAAACCACCATAGAATGGCTAATTATGTTTTTTTTTTTTTTATTCAATTCTCCTATTGTGAGAAAAAGAAGCATAACATTTTCAGACCATGACCATTTCAAAAATAGAAGCTGTGAAGTTTAATGAGGAAAAACTTCTGTCCCGTTGTTTTAATCTGATGACCAGTCATGAAGAGTTTGAAAAATGCAACGGATGTATGTGATGCAATGAAATGAAAAGAAATCAAAGGCAATTGTATGACGCAATGAATTGAAAGCGTGAGCGTGAATCAGAATGAGTTTAACAGACAGGCAGCAACTAGTTAGAACTCTAACAATTTAGACTTTACCTATATTAGCAAACAATGCTCATGACGAATGCAACTTTCCGAATCTTTGCTCCCATTTCACGAGATAAAATTTTCTTTATCAAGGCCCATGGTGATCTTAGACCTGTATTTTTTTTTTCAAACCTCACATCCATCATCATTTCTTCACTGGGGCCTTTCTCGATGAAATGTTGAAGTTATTTTTAATGACTGAAGCTCTGGGCGATATCGTGTGTCAGTTGTTTTTGTTAGTACTGCTGCTTCACAGCGTAAAGCTCCGTGTTTTGATTCCAGCTTGGCAGCTCTGAAGCGGGAGTAATGTTAGATGGCATATCCCGTTTTTTTTTTTTTTTTCTCCAATTAATTACACAATTGTCTGGCAATAATTTGCACCGCCAGCCACAATGGCCTTTGAATGATTTCGTCGCAAGCAAAGAGTGTGGCAAATGAATTACATTTGTGTATTCGTTAATATGCAGTCAGTATAGTGCAGGGGTGGGCAAACTACGGCCCGCGGGCCACATCCGGCCCACGGGACCGTTTAATCCGGCCCGCCAACCCTGAACAAATTGTATTATTAAACTTTTTTTTTTTGGTCGTTTTGCCTGCAATGACTGCGTTTTCCCAGTAGATGGCGAAGCGCTCGCCTGCGCATTTACTACCGGAAGCCGTGTCAGAAAGCTCGGTGCACACTCACAAGTGCGTGTACGTACTCAGTAGTACGGACTTGGCGCACTCTCGCTCTATTCGTATCAGTCCCGAATTTAGAGCGTGGGCTTTGACGACAGCATTCTTATAATTCGCGCGCTGAGCTTTCAGATGCAGTTTTGCGCTAAAGCCACCCACAAACCTTCCCCTGGAATCCTTCCATTAAAATGAGTGGCCCGAAAAAAAGAAGTGAGTGCCGAATGTTAAAAAAGAGTGGCCAATTTGGCTCGACGTACGCGACGTGACGTTCAGCCACATCAACATCAACCCGTCACAGATCAAGGTAAACGGACCAACACCTCGGATCTCGCCTAAGAATTGCCACAACAAATTTTACTCCAGACTATGACGCACTAGCAAAAAAGGGAGACCAACAACACTGTTCCCACTGAAAATGAACGGGAGGCTCTCAAGTTTATTGTAAAAAAATGCATTTTGAATATGATTTGTACGTACACATAGCAGGGATTGAAACTAGCGACCATTCTCATTTTCAAACAATACAGGATGCTCAAGGACATTGATGCACCACCTATTTGCGACTAATCTTAACCTGTAAAGTTCTTAAGGCTTACTGTAAGGAGGTGTTTCCCGTTTCCTCACCTCTGTTACCAGGTGTTTGCGAGTTAAAACTCTGCTCTGATTTTCAGATACCCCTCACCGTGTTGCTGTTTTGGTTACTTTATTTGGATGTATGCTTTCACCGATTCTTCAAGATGATATATTTGGTCAGAATGTTTGCCGTTTGATGTGATCTCATAAGATAAACATCTTTCATTAATCTGACCTGCAGGCACTGAAGTGATGGAGATTGTTATTCATAATAACAGTGTCGTATTTTATGAGAATCACTGATAGCAGTTTTTTAGTGAATTATTATTTTTTTAATGCTGTTAATAAATGCATTTGTTTTCAAAAAAATTGTTTGGAATATCCATGCTTTACTACCTACTAAAGGCCAAGATCTTTTATGCAATGACCTTTACAGGTCGCTTATATGACTTCACACAACGCCTACGTCCATCTGCTCCTGGTCCGGCCCTCCGGTCCAAATTTAGAACCCAGTTCGGCCCGCGAGTCAAAAAGTTTGCCCACCCCTGGTATAGTGTGTCACTTCATGGACATCTGTGTGTTGAAATCTTGCCAGGCGGTGTCTCGACACAACATCCACACTGAACTGGAAATAAACCCGATTATATTCATCCCTATGCAAATTTTGTGTAATTTACTGACTATAGGCAGATGATTTTTTTTTCCTGTCATAGCATATACAGGCTGAACAAAAGGGGTCCAAGGTCTGACCCTTGGGGGACCCAACATATCATGGCCGTTTAAAACTTCCAAAGGTCATACGAGAACTCAACCAATGACCTGAATTGTTTCAGGACTCTTCCATTTAGTCCTGTTCAACAGTATATTATGGTCTACTGTATCAAACGCTACACTGAGCTCCAATAAGTCTTGAAATGACACCTTTCATGAGGCAGTGTTCAATCTTACTCTATATCATTTAGTACTTTAATAAGAGCTGTCCCTGCACTGTGATGAGGTCATACACCTGATTTATATTTATTGGAAAAATTCATTTGAGTTCAAGAAAATGCTGGGTTAATTAAAAACCACTTTCTCAATTTTGGTTGAGAAGGGGAGCTTTAAGACGGGTCTATAATTTGCTAACAAGGAGGCAGCCGAGCGACATTCTCTTTTTTTTTTTTTTTTAGAAGTGGCTTGACAGAGGCTCAGGGGGTGTCGTCAAGGGGACTCGTTTTGAAAATGTGGAGGAAATCAAGATGGCTGTGACGACTGAGCAGAAGATCCCGGAAGAGTCCTTCTAGGAGTGCATAAACGTGTGACACAGAAGGCTGGAGAAGTGCTTTAGAGTCGGTAGGGATTTTACTTCAAAGGAGTTCACTTGTATTTTGGATTTGGAAGGCATCTTTTGTGACACCACTTTGGAAAATCTTGTATGCCCTGGTAATGATGGGGAAAATGAAGCTTCAGATTTGCTTCATGAACCAGTCGGTGTATTTATTGAGCCCTCTCTTCAACTGAAAGCACACATTTATCACCTTTATTGTACCCACAGCGCCATCTTGAGGAGTCAAAAATTACAACTGCTTCATGAAGCAAATTTGAAGCTTCATTTTGCTATCGCTAGTATGCAGGACTTCTTGACACTCAAATGCATTGGATTACAGTTTCATATGAGAGATTTATCTCCAACCTGTCCTTATCTTCGTGTCACTGCTTTTTGTCCTCATTCCTGGTCAAGTGACACTGGAAGAAAGCAATGTTTCTTCAGGGGAAAATGCAATTTAGTGACTGGTAACTGCAAGCCCCAGCTGGTGTCATTCCGCATCACCATGAGTGATGTAGCCCAGAGCAACTAGCTTGACTTTGCACAATGATGGGGAAAAAATAGTTTTTAATACACTGAGCCGTGTTTTTGTTATTTAATTGGAGAAATTTAAAGCATATGTCATCTGTTGAGGCGAATGCCTAAAATGTGTCTCACCTACTGATGTCAAACCCAAAGGTTTTCAACACAGCAAAAAAAAAAGGAATTGGCATAATCCAATACTTTTTTAACTAGTGGCAGTTTAATTCATCATGTAAATAAATAAGGTGCAATTTAGCTTCTCTCTCATAATCCTGACTGAAGGCTGGTACGACACCTTATTAAGAGCCACTATTTCAGAAACCTGCTGCATAAGGATGAGAGGGCAGGAAAATGGAATTGAACTAATCAGGGAATATACATTTTATGGCCAAATCTGTTGAATCTCGTCAGACATGAAGGAGCCAGTTTAGCAAAGGCTTCCTCATCACGTTTGTCTTGGTTTACTGTAAAGCTAAAGGCCATGAGATGTGTAAGTACTCCCTGATGGGACTGACTACATCATTGCATAATTTGTCAAAAAGAAGACAGTATCAGGGAGGGTTATCCTCCAGAGGGACTTGCTGAGACTGGAGGCTATTCTATCATGACCACTGTCTTGCACCAAACAGGAATCCAATACTTTAGAAATAATACGGACATCCAGTTTTAGGACTTACATGACTTGGTCACCATGGTCTATGATAAAGTTGAGAATAAAAACTCAAATCAGATGAAAAAAAATACACATTAAAACAATACTCAGTATGTGTCAGTTTGATCAGCCCCGTTAGGGAAGAATAATGTTTTGCTGAACCATGTATGCTAATAACGTCATTTTTCAATATATGCAAATTCTTCAGGAGATGGTTGGAAGAGGGGATAGAGAAAAGGGTAAAAAGAAGAAGCTTAACACATAAAACCATCCCTGGGGATTTTTTTTTTAAGGTTCTCTTATTGGTATTGACAAAGTCCTATTTTAGTGTGCAGGGGCAGAGACGGCATCAGAGTGAAGGGATTGAGATTGATGCTCAGTGAATATGCATGACAGGAGATGTCTTGTCTTCATGAGTTAGTCACAGTTGTATGAGGAGTGCGGCAGGCAGAGAAAATAGCCCCTAGATAGATGCCACTGCCATTTATTTGAAACTAAAATTTGTAATGATGTATTTCCCTTTTTGTGGCTAGCTATTCATTTTAGGTCACTGAGACAGGAAAGCAGAAGGAAGACTCAAAAGTGGAAATGCCATTTTTAATTTTCCTCTTGCCTTTTCCAAATGTGTGGACTGCCTGTAAATATATCCCAGTTTGTATTTTATCTAATTAGTTTTCAGAGATGGGAATACACCCTGACAGCAAACACCTAGCTGGCAGTATTCCAAACAAATGCAAGGAAATAATAAAACATTAAAAAAACATAAAAATAAAATCACACAGCTAGCCTAAAAACAGGCTTATTAATTTACTCTTGTATTCTCGTCTAGGGTAGACAAAACATCTGTCACTACTTGTCAGACAAGTGACAGCACAGACTCAAGAGCAACTTAGGCCAAAATCTGTTTTCTACATGATGAAATGCTATCAGTCAGAGCTTCCCCCCTACTGGCAGCAGTCGGATTCCATATTTTATCTCGCATTTAATATCCTCCCGGCATCGGCAAGTAGTATAGGAGATATACCGAGCACGAACAAAGAAGAGGCGGAGAAATGTGCAGTTGCTTGCTAAGTTTCTCCTTTTTCATCTGTGAGAAAGGTCGGCCGAACCACTGGGTTCCCCCTTTGAAAAATCTTACATGATAATAAAATGAAAAAGATGAACTGATCTTTGGTGCATGTTTCAGATAAGAGAAATGGGAATGTACTCTCTGAGAATAATGATCGTCTTTGCCATTGAAGTTAGACGATTGTGTCCGCTGAGACCGTGTGTTCCGTGTTTGATCCACTGATTGTGAATGAAGTCTGTTATCATCCTAGGTTGTCAGGTATCAACGCTTTGTAATATCACTTGCTTGAAAACTCTTCACAGGAACATATATCGTGTTTTATGATCTAGTCTTGCTGGAATATATCTTGGGAGGTAAACACAAATTCAGCTTGGTGGGGAAGACGGGCGGCCGCTTGGCCTCCATGTCCGTCTTTTTGAGCTAATAACCAAATTGTGTTTGGTTGTGGCAGTGTGTTTAAGCTCGTCAGGACTTCAAAGATCAGCCATCACTAAAACCATAAAGAAATTTGTGCATGGGAGTATCATTTAATTAAATCTAGTTCCAAGCTGTAACATCAGCATTATACACTGCCGGTGGTGAGAGTTCGTGTCAGACTCCGGAGAATGTTTTGACTACATGTTCATTTGATTTAATTTATTTTGGCTCAAGCCAAATAATCTGCATATTTCGACATTTTTAGCAAATCTATCTTTTAATCAAATTATCTGTTGACTGACACTTCACATATTTGAAGCTAAGGACAATGAGTGCTCAGAGTACTTTGAAAAAATATATATATTATTCAACGTAATCAAAATCAAATCAAAGTATCATGCTGAGCTGTTTTCCGCTCAGAAATTTGCAATAGAGATTCATTTAAAAAATAATAATAAAAAACACCATGCCACCTCTCATCGAGTTGAGAAAAACCCACGGGCCGGAAGCGAATGACTCATGTGGTGAATACGGGTAGGCCTAAGTGTGTGCGCTACCATTTTACATGCATTATTGCGTGCATGTCTTATTTTCAGCACTTTGCACATGCTTACACCCCATGAGAGCCACATCTATTTATACTTCCTGCACCACAAGCCTTTGAGACTTCAACACTGTACATACCTGATTCTTGCTTCTCTTGTGAGCAGAAAATCATTTTCTTTCATACAGAAAGTCTTAGAAGATTCCCATGAATACCATTTCACACATGATTAAAAAAATGTTAGTAAATCTGATATAATTCTAGATATTCTAATTTCACATCTATTTTTCATTTTCATGCTAGGTGCCATATTCCCCTTTGTCAAAAACCATGCATTCCGTATATATACTGTGTTTCACTGCATAGTAAACAATATTATGATTATTTTCACGCAAATGTATAATTGCTAAAGACTCTGCAAGTACATAGCCGGGAGCTGTGTGCTTGAGTTCGCTACCCACCATATTTACTAATGGCCTCGTCAAATGCAACCAGATGGCAATAAGATTTCTAATCACAAAATAATTCCCTCGTTTGACTTGAAGGGAAGTCTTGGAAATGTGTCACATGCTTGTTTTTTAAGTGTGATATTTTTATTATTATTATTCATTTTACCATATTTGAACATGATTGATCGTCGACAAATAACAAATACGATTATTTACGATATTATATGTAACCATGCTAGACAAATTCCCAAATTTACAATTAAGTACAACAATGTGGATTCAAGGACTGATCAATGTGATAATTAATTGGAATTGAGGTAATCTATTCTTTCTCAGAGAAGGTAATTTACAGCCAGAATGAAACTCCTGATCATATTCAGAGTCAGAGTCAGAGTCAAAGAGCAAAGCCCCTCCGCTCCCGATTGCCAAAGAAAAAAGCATTGTCAGCGTGACTGGCATCCATCCGTCTATTTTCTCTAAGGCTAATTCTCTGTTCGGGGATGCGAGAGCTCTGCTGGAGCCTGTCCAAGGTGACTGAGTGCGAGAGGTTGGATTGGTCAACTGTACGTTTGTGAATAGGTTGTCAAAGTGTAAATGCCTTACCACTACTCCTCAAGTGGATCGTTTCGGAAATGATCAGGATAAGGAGCTGAATTAATTCTATTGAATTTATTTGCTGCATTTATTTGGATTTGAAAAAGCACTGTAGATTCTCAATAATTCAATAGGTTGTTGCAGTGTTTTTTTTTAATTTTCATTTTAAGTGCAGTTGGTTGATATTTATTTAAATTAAATATTATATTTTGTATTAATTTTCTATTGTATTTTTTCATTCGATTTCAGTTGTGTGCTATTTATTTTATTTGGATCATTCTAAAAATAATTCATTTCCTTTGGGTAAACATTTTTGGTAGAACTGAAACTGAGGTTGCATTCAAAAATCATCCATCTTGGCACACAGCGTATTTTATTTCAGATCAATTAAGAAATTGGCAAACATCCCATTTGACCATTAGCGAGAATTAAATGAATAACATACTGTAGCAGGAACATATATTTGTACGCCATTCTTTTCACAGAAAAGGCCGAACCTACTTAAATATCGTAAAACGAATCGTGTGAGTGTTTCAGGGTCGGACTTGAAGAATCTCGGCAGAGTAATCTAAATGTTTGGCAATACTGGGCAGAGTATGCGAATATCTTTAGTCACTCTGTTGACTCGGAAATAGCACCAAATTTGTTCAATTGTCAGTTAAATTGTTGCTTTGTCAGAGGCTGATTTAGGTCTTTTTGGTGTTTCATTTTAGGATTAGTGTGATTCATGGATGAGGAGGGGCAGCAATCAAGATGGCAATCAACAGGCGGAATGATGCGTCCTTGTTTACCGCTGCTTTCAATATCTGCTCTTGTGTTTTTTACAAGCATTACTAACATCATCCGACACAGAGCAGACAATTCCAGTGGATGGAAACCAAATGATTAGTCATGTTTTTTAAACAAACAGCCATTTATTTATTTTTTTAGCTGTGTGAGCTCAGAAAATCCTAATAAACTAGTTTACAAGTTTGACCCTGAAAGGATGACTTGCCCGGCCGGGATAAGAGAGGCGGGGGAGAAAGCTACGCAACCCTAATCACACCTGGGCCCTAATTTATCTGTCAAATTTAATGGACGAGATTTTTCATTTTTATCGACCAATTGCTTCTACAAGTATTCAGTGTGTGTGGCTTATTAAATATTTTTAAATGCATTAATTAATTAAAAAAAACATGAGCTAAGTTAGGCATGTTAATGCACGTGACAAATCTGCTGCGACATCTCAGCATATGGCTGAGATCATGCGACATTTAATAATTCATAATATCTCTCTCGAATAAAAGATGATTTACATGACCCTCACTCTAATTCGAAAGTTGAACTATCCTTTTCGACTCAATTTTCCAGTTCAAACAAATTTTTGTTCGACCCCTCTACACATTATATACAACACTCAGTCATGCTTAAAGTCAGATACAATATGAAGTATTTCAAGATTTCTTTCCAAATGATTGCTTGACCTTGTACACAGAAAAAAGTCCTGCTTTTCCTTGCAGCTCTTGCTTTCACCTTTACTTAAAGCAGCCCCTCCCGCTGAGAACAGCTGGTGGAATCACGCCACAAGTACGCCACTGGGTGCCGAACGGCAAACAAATGGCTCTTTTGTGCGCAATCACTTGAGACAGCTGTTATATTCCGCACAGCTATGCGATGGAATCCATTGTACGTCGTTTGAATATACATTGAACCCTCTCTTTTTTTATTCGTATTGTTTCAAGGTGAAAATTGGCCTGACGAAATATATGTATGATGTCGATTTGATTCTCTTGTCGGGTGGAATCGACACTAGATTGAAGCATCTATCTCTTCTTGGCTACAGTAGAGGTAATTTCCACTACCCAGAGGCATCACTTGGCACTTTTTCTGCCAAGAGGAAACAAAAGAGCTATTATCTGTCAAAGTGGCCAACACACCCGGCATTTAATTGAGGCGCGCCTTCTATTAAGATGGAAGCCACCAATTATGGCTACACGATGAATGCTGATAATACAGTATCACTTATATAAGCATCTATTCAGAAGATGACCATAAATTCTCTTTTTAAAGTATAAATATAATATTTTTTGTTAAATAGCGATCGATTCCAGTCAAGAGAATTGACAATTGTGACTATTCAAACCCTGCAGTTGACACTCTAATGGAAAATGGTGCAAGTCTTTGCAGATGGATTATTATGTCGCTGAGATGTGATTATATTGCCTCCCCATCATAGCTTTATTGTTTATGTAGCGCCCTATAATGAGAATACACTGAATGGGAGGGGGCAAGTGTTTTATAAACGACGCAATACCGTCTTATGAATCACAGTTGATTATGCGAAAATGACTAATACTGTATTGTCCCCTTACTTGTCAGCAATCAAACTCGGGGCGTTCCTTCCCCTCCTGCATTAGCCGAGTTGAACGGCAAGTCCCCTACCCGCATCAATAACACAATAGTTTACCTCTGGTGTTCCCTCTGATCCTGACACAGTTGTCCATTTATTTTAATATCTCCGCAACTACCAACCGTTGTCGTTAATCACTTTAAGACTGCGGACAGGCAGCGGGGAACAGGAGAAAGCGGGATTGGAAAGTGGCCCGAGATGAGATGACGGACGAGGGAAGAGGAAGACAGAGGAGGAGGAATAGGTTTGGGGAATGCCACTTCTCATTGGGGAGGCTGTTGCTCATCTGTCATGGGCTCATTGGGGCATGGCTAAAGGCTCCCCGTTCAGTCAAACTCCTGTACGCATGACATTTCAATTACACAGCGAGCTCTCATAGTTCTCTCGGCAGCCAGATAAGCAAAGGCACCAAATGCCACACACAGTATGGTCACACACATTGCGCCCCGAAAGAATGCCCTATGGGTTATGTTTGAATGGACGGCACTCTTGCGTGTGACATTGTGCACCATAGAGAAAACATTACCTCTTGCCGAGCCAATGTGTCCATGACTAATGGCTTTATTTATACATGTATGCCAGATCCATATGAAAATTCCAAAATTTGGACGGATTCAACTCCAAATATCAACCAAAATAGTGATTGATAACCGCTGACCTAAAATGATATTTTTAAGATTGCACCACCCACAAAAAAGTTTTGAATAAAAAAAAAAATGTTTAGTCGACTTATCCATTAACAAAGCATAATGGCTTGTCTGCTGTTCGACTAAAACGTTCTATCCATCTCACTGTCTAAAGAGTCCATCTGTGCCATTAATCACAGCGAGAGAAAAGTCAATTAATTAGCCAGTCCCCTCAGTAATCATGTTAACTACGGTTTGTCTGAATAGCTACACCACGTCCGATCTGAAATATTTAACTGACCTGATAGTAGTACTTTTGTATTTATTGATGCGGTTTACTCGGGTTGTTAACTTATTCACTGGTTAAAATATGGATATCTTGTTTACATCTTATATTGGCCAATTAAAAATGAGTTAGAAATATTGGCCCTCAATGGGATTGTATAACTTCTGCACACATCAGCTCTTAAGTTATAAAACTCCGTTAGCTGCAAGTAAAATGTGACGTGTCCAAATCCTAAGAAATAATGTAACCTACTTTGAGGAAATTGTGGTAAACAAAGAGATCTGAAAAGAGCTGATTGTAGCAACGGCTCTGGGAAACCACACGATTAGATAAAATGCGGTAATTACAGACTCCAGTCGAATTTGGATGATGTTTCATTCGTCAGCGCGGGTTCATCGTATTTGTGGCCACTTTTATTCCGAAACGCATCCTCGAAAACATTTGCTTTGTTTTTTGGAATTTGCTTCCATCTGACTTTCTCTAATTATCAAACTTGTACACAAACGCCCACACGCATCTTGACTCGGCAAATGTTATCGGTAACCAATACAAATGAAGGAACCATGAAATTGTAAGCATTATTTGTGCGGCTTCATTTAGCACATATTTCTAAACATAGCAAACAATTGTGTTTACTAAGCTTATATCCTCAAAAGCCGACTCGGAGAAACCGCACTTTATTTTCCATTTTGTATTCACACTACTGTATTGTGCTAGTTTGTTTTCTTTAATAGAAATTCATCTGGTCTGCCCCTCCAAGCAATGGAATTATTTCAGACAGGGCCTTTCCATTTGATTGGATTATGGTGATTTGCCCTTTATGAATGCATCTCGCCATTGCCCTAAAGAAGATGGATACTGTTTACCATCTTTGCTTTGTGTTATATTGAACTGCTCTCATTCAATTTTGCAGTTGGGGTTCTCTTGAGTCAGAGGAGAAATTCATGTACAAATGCACCATACCTATGCATCTCATCCTTTCTTCTAGGTTCACAGAAACCTTTTCGCATTCTTCAAAAGGCACACCGAGCTAAAGTGAGGCCTGAGTTCTCTCAACTACTATTTCAGTCATTTGTACTAAAACTTGGTGAAATGATTTTTTTTTTTTTTTTTACAACCTCTGAACCAAGCATTAGTCTTGAGAAGGGGTCGAAAGAGATTTGGGAGTGTTATACTCTCAAATCAATGACATTTAAATGCTCAACATGACTTGTTTTCTGAAGTTTTTCCTACCTCCTTTGTTGCCCTGATAAGAACTCAAATCAGTATTCTTCTTTGCTTCTGCAATGCAGACTACTTAAACAGTGTGCAATATGCTGGGAACTGTGAGGAAACTGGCCAAGCAAAATCATTGTAATTGTGTTATATGAGACGTAAAGCAACAACTGGAAGGAGAAATACAGTCCTTGGAACAGCAGATGGAGGCCTGGCCATGTCACTTAAAGAAAAGTCATTATGTACTTTTCATTCTGCCGGGAATAAACACAATTTCGAGTTCTTTTCAAACTGATGACTTCTTCACCCTAGGTTACGCAGTTCTTTAAATCTGAAGGTACACTCTTTTAAAGCAGAGTCCCGATTGATTTACAAAGCACTTCTATTATTATTTTACTATTACTATTATTTATTTATACAATAGGCCGAGATTCCAAACTTGAACTTCTACACTTTAAACCCGACGTGCACTTTATCACAGTGCTGGCTGCAGTAAAACAAAGCAATCCAATATATTTGATTCATTATTGTTTTTGTCCATTACACATTCTTTTCATGTTCTTGTTGTAGGCTGCAAAAGCTCTTCGACCTTTCTCGTGTTTTCTGTATAAATAAGTATACCTTGATCATTTTCAAGCACAGATACTCAACTCTGCTGTCATTTGAGGATATTTATTTGTTGTTCACTTTTTTCTTTCCATTAACTTTACAGTAAAGGGGGATTATTTATATTGATGTGGCACTTAGTCAAGAAATCCGCATTTTAGTGAATTAATTACTGCCCACACATGTTTATTTTTTTTAATTACTGAAGCACAACTCAGTGTGGCCAAGTATATTCTCAAGTGTAATTGGGATACGTTTAATGTTTGGCTTCATGTCAAAATACAAGTCAAGAATAACTACAGCAATAAAAAAGTACATATCTTATTAAAAATTGTAATAATTCAGCATTTTTTTATAACCATATATCATCAGACAATAGGTGGCATTTTGTTTTCTCCTCATGATGAATCGTTCGTCGTTTCATAACCTTTGCGTTAAACTTACGTAAGTGGGTCACTACTCTAACTTTACATTTTATTGCTGACTTATAGATTCTTTCATACTTTGACATCAGTGAGCAAAATTATATGCCATAGTATGAAATGTACCTTTCATGGCAATTGAGGGAAATGATTCCAATAGCCAGTTTCAAAGTCCCAGCGACAGTAGGATTTTTTTTTTTTTCTCCGTGCATTTACAGTGACAAACAAAGCATCCAAACAATCACAGCAGATGGTGCAAGCCTGTAAACAGAGATTTGCATTGCAATTGTTTGTTCTGCTACACTGTCTAGAAAACAGCAATGGAACGGAATGTGAACGGAATACAAGCGTGGGAGTTTGATAGGCGACCGTGACTGTGGTAGTTTCAATGGATTGCACCATTGCGTCCTCAATTTGAGACCTGCTAACTTTGAGTCCTTTACTCCACGTTTAAAAAGGGCCATTGATACCTCGCTGACCTGTGACCCGTGTTTGATTTCTCTATTCATGTTAATATTTTATGAGATTTTTTTTCTCCACAGAATGTGTGCTTCCCAAAAAAGCACCCCTACCGCAAACCACATTTCGGACATCACGAAAAAGAAATCATCCTTCTTGCAACGTTTCTCTACACTCCCCGCTTTTCATTTTACTACCCGCCTACTAAGCTTAAAGCGACAACCATTATGACTGTCCGAAAGTGGAGAATATCTATCAGTATTATGTAACCAAACCTTTGATCAGAGGATTTTGGATTATCAAGAACTTGCAATTTAAAGTTAAAAGAGGCGGCAGATCGTTGGACTGCTAAAACCTTTGCGGTTGACAAAGTAGATAAGGCTCAAGACGAGTGATGGAAAGAAATGCTTAATACTTATTCCATAGCGTGTGCTTTTCCCCATTTCATATATGAACATATGTTTACTCAATCCCATCTTGAACCATTTGCTTTTGTATTTGAGGACTACTACAGTGTGTGCCGCCTTTGAAAGAATCTCTGAGGTTCTTTAAACAAATTTCCCCGTGTGAGCTAAATGAGTCATTTGCACAAAGTGTTGCTTCCAATGTAAACGATGGAGAAGCTTATCAAGATCCAGAAGACGCCTCTTCACCTTTAGTTATTGCCCAAACACAACCACTTGCTGAGTTTTTTAATATCCTTAGAGATCAAGCAAACTGCTTGAAAAACCACCATGGGCCATTCTTAGCTTGAAGATTTCTAAATATCACATTTCAAGGGAAGTAATTGATAGGATCTTCACACCTGATGGCTAAGGGGGCACAAAAGAGACATCTAAGTGTAAATTAATTGTATTTTAACTGCAAATGTGTTCAATGGAAACAGTTAATTAGGCTTATTTTTTTTTACTGTTTTTATTAGTTAGGAAAAGCTGAATGGAAATTAAATGAAAGAGCCTACGGAGACAAGACAATT
Source organism: Syngnathus typhle (assembly GCF_033458585.1). Lineage (NCBI taxonomy): Eukaryota > Metazoa > Chordata > Actinopteri > Syngnathiformes > Syngnathidae > Syngnathus > Syngnathus typhle. Next base: position 7,210,389 of record NC_083756.1, read on the forward strand.
GGTCCATTCCAAATGACGTGTGTCCTCATTGCCTAATTAAAAAAAGAAGGCTGAGGTTAAATGTCACTCAGTGTAGACCTCACCTTAATGTGAAGAGTCAAAACATGTCTTCATATGTTCTCAGATTTTTGCTGGTTTTAATTCCCCAAATTCATTTTTGTAAGTGTGACTACTTGTTTGCATGAACTGGCTCCCAAAGTAAATTTATTTTAAAGTGTATCCTCAGCCTCAAAGAGATGATAGGCTCCCCCCCTGCTGCAGATATTAGACCCATCCGGAAAGTAAATGAAAACAGCTGGGGAACATTTGACTACGAAGATCTGCAACACGTTGATGACGTTCTCTTATAAACACGCTTCATCAAACTCGGTCATCATTTTGTTTGGACAAAAGATGAAGCCTGTTTCAACATGGCTAAAGAATCACCTTCTAGCCAGGCTGCTGAAGATATGGATTAGCTGTCTCTTTCTCTGGGCCCAGCTTTTTCTTCTTCACGTCTTTTTATTTCTTTATTTATTTTTACATGACATCCCTCAATACACACACATACGTACACACAATCTTTTGTTTTCTTCCCGCTTTGCTTTCCACCCCGCACATGCGGCGGCCCACTGGCTCAGTTTGCCAGTGTGGATTATAGCTCTCTCACGGCTATCATGATCTTACACAAACAGCATTTGTCAGCTCATTTATCACAGTTCCCCCCCGGTTGTCCACTCTTGTCTATTCATCTGTGCTCTATTTCTGCATCCCTGCCTCCAGGGTGAAAATGCATGTTACCTCCACAACTGAATATAACCCCCAAATGTCCCTCGGTGATATGTGTGCAAATCCGCAGACGTCATCGGTAATGGATGATGCCTCGCTAATTCCTTCAGAACCTTCTTTCATACAAAAAGGGCTGCAAGAACATTTGAAAGCATTGACACTTTTCATCACTGCACTGGATATGAAGGCTATTCACCTTTATACGTAAGTCCGCTGTCAAAATGACTCACGTGGTTAAGTAACAGGGAATCTAAGGCTTGCTGCTCTAACATGATCCAACTGAGTCATAACACAAAGAACAAGTGAGCTCATCCTTAAAACCACCCATCCAACTATTTTTGAGGCTGCTTGTCCTCATATGGGGTCTATGGATGAGCTGGAGCTTGTCAGTTTGTCAGTTTCAGTCATAACCAAATGAAATATTTGCCAGAATAAATGGATAAAATGAACAACAAGTGAATATTTCAGCAGGTAAATTGCTATTTCAGTTTGTTTTAGGGGATAACATATTGATTACTTCTTGGCTTCTTTGCAGAGGGCAGTTGCAGAGCTTTAGAGTTATAAAAGCAAATACTGTATTCTACTGCCAGTCCCTCTGGACAGTCAAGAACAATTGGTCAGCAGACCTTGGCGAGTGTGGGGAGAAATAAGCTCAATAATTAATGAATCCTTCATATTCGATTTTGACTTTAAAAAGAGCAGTAACGTTAAATGTATCGATTGTAGCATAATTTAGACTGCGTCAAGATTGTGTTATTTAGCAGTGCAACTATTAAAAAAATATATATATAGCAAGATGAGCATCGACAATGGAATCTATTCATGCAGAGTACTTCAACACAGGTCAGTGACAAACACAAGGTTAGTTAGTTTTAAAAATCAACCAAGAATGGAAAAAAAAAAAAGAAAGAAAAGATGTAAAGCTGCAAGACCTTTTCCAGGACAGCAGACCTTGTATGATTTCCTTTCTAAGAATCAGTAATATCTCATTCCTTCTCATTATTCTTTTAATTATTTATTTAATGTACAACAGGGGAGAAGGAACACACAGTTCACGAACAAGGGCAGACCAAGAGTCTCTATAGACTTGGGAAGCGTTCCATGGCCTGGATATATGATGTTCTGCAATCCATTGGTAGCACAAAAGTAAAAATAAAAGCACTATGATTTTGTTGCAGCATGACACCAAACAGGAAAACAGAAAGCATGAATTCGGCAACAGGTGCATGTTTTTTTTCCAAAATGTCACTTATGTAAATTGCAATCAATTATGTATTGCGTTTATTGATCCAATTTAAAACAAATTCTAGAAAATAATAGATATTCTTTTAAATCAGTGTCCAAAATACATTGAAGGACACATAAAGCCATGTCTGACTCAAATATGCTGTTGGACTGTCTGGCATTGCAAACTAAAGGGGAGGCTGTACATTCCAATCATTTTGAGAATGAGTGTGACCACATGCTGTTAGAGGATTGTTGAGGAAAAAAAGATTGCACCCATTTATCAATCCCAGGTCAGTGACATCATTTCAAATGACACCATCCTGTGGTGTTAATGCTGCTGACTAGGGCACTGTCAGCAGTGATGTCAAGCACTGTTTGTTTGGCAATGGAAGTCGAAAATGCACACAGCGGCAGAGGTTTGGAGTTTCAAGCAACATTGCCCCAAAGTTTCGGACAGGCATGAGGCTTAGAGCAAGGTCAGTGACACTAAATAGACAAAGCATTACTCAAAACTCGCACAGGAAGCAGTTTTTGAAAATGATGGATACCGTGCATGAACAGTAACACTTTTTCTAAAGCCACCTTGGGGCTGTCTGTAAATAACTCAAGACTGTGTACATAGCATTGATTGCACTGAGGTTATTGAAATTTAACCATCAAATATTCAATATTTGCCTCATGAATTTATTATGCTGGTATTCTGGAGGCGTAGTCAGAGTCAATGCATTATCTCAAACCCCAAATGAATATTAATAGATCATTTTATTGAATAAAAAACAAGCCAGATGAGTCCAAGTGTATTTTTTTTGGAGGGGCGGGCAGTGCATCCACGCCCCCCCCTAACTCCGCCACTGCTTGTTTCTTTAATGAATACTTTTCTTTTTTCCCTGCTTTTATTTCCCAATCTTGACATTTTAAGACAGAATGAATCATACTGATCTAACTGTGGTTAAATGCTCAGCCCCATCAGAGTGTTTTCCAACAACAGATGGCTATTTCAACTCCAAAGATGATGTGCTCATGTGCTCTCATGCAGCTAAAATGGTGTTGCACTCTTGACAGGGTAATTTTTATTCACCGTGGATCTCGCTACTGTCAAGATGAGTTGTCATGAGACTCAAGTCAGATTGCCATTCGCACTCCCTCGTGATTTTCCTATAATTACTGTTTAGAAGTGCAATAATAGCACGGCAGTGGCTATCTGTGGATTTCTCCCTCCATTACATGATCTGTGCATGAAATGCCAATATCCTGAACAAAACACATCGATGTGTTTTCGACTATGAATAAAAAACTAAAGTGCTGCTTATGAAACTATAGAATAGGAGGGAGAATGGAAAATTGTATGTCCACCTTTTTTTTTCTGGACCGATAACTGATATGGTTGTTCACTGAAGATGTTGGACCATCATTCTTGCTGATATCTTAACAAAATTTTACATTGCTTGAAACACAGGTCACAGAAGAAAATATGTTTACATCCTCCTTGTGTATATCACTGGAATTGTATTAAAGCGTAAGCAAATACAAGTTGAGCTATAGCCTTTTTGTTCCTGGTTGATGATTACAAATGACCACGTTGGAATTAATAACTACGTATCATTCATTAGGTACGGAAACAAAATAGCAAATGCGTTATTAATATCAAAACGGATTGTTTTTGTATTCCTGAAATACGATTCGCTTCCAGATGATCTAATAAGCTTTAGCAAAAATATTCCGACAGTGAAATGTAAATATATCACAGTGACGTTAATATTTCAAAAAGACTATTTGGTATATTTAATCCCGGGGTTTTACACACAGCATTTACTTTTAATGCAGAGATGATAAGTTCTTCTGGAAGCGAGGAATGTCACCATGCGTACGCAACAACATAAACATGCATTGACAGCCTTTGAAAAACGATTCTATCAAAAGGAACTCCAAACAGAAATAGATTTTCTTGCCCTCAGCTTTAAAATGCTATTGCTACATTAATATAATAATCACAAATGTGATCATATCAACAGAAACTGGCCGTCCTCACGCAAGTCAATTGCACATATAGGGATGTGGTTAATATATATATATATATATGTATCAGTCCAGCAAATATTACCTGATGACTGAGCAGATCAGTGAATGGGAAATGTGTGTGTGCTTGACGCACGTAATAAAACTAATAGGCCTTCCTAAGAGCCCATCTCGGAGAGAAATTGATGAGTCTATTTTTACATACCTCTATCAGTTCAGCTTTTTCTTTTTGTGACTTTCTGCTCATCCCTCGATTTGCTATATTCTTGCATTTGAAACAATTCTTGAGTTTCATTATCTCTGACAATTTGGACATTTACTCAAAGGCATACCGTGAGATGATTTCTTTCACTGCCAGGCTGTTGGCACTGTAAAGCCTCTTTTAATATGCTTCAGGTGGCTGGACTGTGCTTTGCCTGCTGGAAAGGTAATTAGTAGACCTATAACCTAGTCGGAACTGTCTCTTGAATTAAGATCACGTTCTAAAAAAAAAAAGACAATAAAATGAATACGAGTCATGCGTCATATATTTGTGTGCAAGGTAGCACTGCATTGCTTTAATGACTATGGATTGACCTGCCAGAAATTGCTCTCCATCAATTCCCCCGCCATTGAAAGTTTTTTGTTAGTGTCCGTATTCACACAAGGTGAAGCAAAACTGACTCAGAAACACAAGCCAATTATTTGATCGCTGTTTAAATATAATTAGTTAATTTTTTTTGCCCTCAAAGTATTCCCCCCCCCCCCCCCCCATCACTTGTGACGTGCATGCTAACTAATCGCTTAGTCATCCCAGAGGAAACTTGCTCAAATGTTGACATCTCACATTAGATGATTAATTAATGACTTGTTTGTTTAAGTCTTGAGAACTTGCCGCTTCCTGGTCATTTTTAATAAGGGTGTGTTATGATAACACCATAATTGCACCGGCAGAAAAATTCACTTTTTGGTGCTTTACTTTGGGACCCAATTAGCCGAGCAAACACATTGCGTCAGTTAGCACAAAAATACCCGGTCACCACTTGGCTCTGGCAAATGAATGTGCAAAATAGTGCGTGTTCCACATGGAGGATGCGAAAATGAGCAATATCTGACAACCACTGGGCAACCATGCACAAATCACACAGGCGGATTTGCCTTTGATGTCGGCCTGCATGCAATGGTTGAATATGGAAAAAGCGAGAGGGGGAAGTTAAGGATGAGTTTATTTGGCAATTATGTTGTTTACTCATCAAGAGAAACTTTTTTTTTTTTTTTTGAGGCCCTCTGATGTGATCCTCATGTGTTTGCCTGAATGAAAAACAGCATTGGGTTTTAGAATTGGCTGTAGTATTTTCCTAAAATGCCAACATAACTAATAGGAATAAGGAATGATTGTTGCTTTTTGCTTTTCCAAGGCAAGAAAAATTGTGGTGGATGGAGCAGGGGTGCTTGTGTTAGCGATTTTGTCCACCGAACATACTCATCTGAACTTCTACAAGGGTCAGTGAATCAAGCTGGACATGAAACCCAATCACAGCTGAAGGTGGTTTCTGAGGTCGACATTGGTCCCAGTCTGTGTGCTCCAGATTGTACCTCAGAAGCTGGATGGTGTTTGAAGCACTTGGAAAAAATCAAAGAACATGATCCTCACAGTGCAAATGAGACTTCTCCGAGGGGGGTGGGGGAATTTGGTAAAAGAACAAGATGACAGAATTCTAAACTTCAATACGACGGCTGCTAGGCTAACTGCTGGATATCCATTCATAATCGTTTGCTCAAGGAAACCCTGCAGCTGAACTTAAAATCTTCAACTCCTTTGTCCGATTTGATTCATTTCATGAAAGGTTTTGTTTTATTATTGACAATGCCGCATGGCCATATAACAACTCGCTGGTGAATCGATTCTTGCATCCGCAATCACCTCGTGATTAACTCGGTGTAAAAGTCAGATGGGATAGATTCCAACTCTGAACAGATTAATGGGAATAGGAAATGGTGGATGAAATACTGTATACCGAATGTGTGGCAGTTCCACTTGCTTATGTTTTGGACTATCTGAAGAGATATACCAGTCTGTATTTTTCAAAATTTTAAATATTTCAACCCCGAGCGGCTTATTGCACTTTATTCAGTGATCATTCGGTTGTAATTGGAATTTATTGTATCAATAGTGAACAGGAAAATAACGTGTTTAATATGGTGATAAACCAAACCAAACCAAACCTTGACCCTCTTGATAGTCCTAAATTGTTTACCTTGTCGTAAAATCTGATTTATTTAATTACACATTGAAAGTGTGAAATGTTAACATCTGGAAATACTCTCAATAACCATATGTCACCAAAAACATTGAAGGCTATAACCCAGAGTTCACTTTAATTACAGTTGCCTGTGTTCTCAAGGAGAACTCATCCATAATAATGCCTTCCAAATGAATTGTTTTTTAATTGCCAAAGCAGTAATTACCGAATATACAAAACAGATCACTGTCACAGAGTATGATGCTCTTTCTTGCTTCTAAAGTTTCTCTACTTTCCTGTTGTGAGAAAGTCAACTTGAAATAGCCTGAATGGCAAGTTATCCACAAGTATCATTAACCCACCTGACTCTTCATTGTGTTGTTTTCCTCTGGAGAAATGGAATCTCTTCTCATTTGACGAGGAATTCTTGCAGCTCCTTTGTTTGGGACCCCGGTCGGCAAGCGACTGATACTTGAGTTTGTAAATGTGGTCGTGCCCTTAATGGTGAAGTAAATAGAACAGGATATAACTTCTTTTCAGCTTCAGCAACAATTTACATTGGACTTGTGACATCATCGAAGCACCCTCCAGCAGCCTGGAAATTTGGGGAAATGTCCAGATCTTTTTTTATTGATTATGGAGGTCACCTTAGACAGCTGGACAGACTGATACGTCTCTCAGATTGAAGATTGGTTGTAAAATTTCTAAACAATACATATTTTAACTTTACAAGTAGCTTCGAGGAAATATTAGCATTCAACAAAGCCTTTCTGAAAGCCCCGATACTGAATAAAGCTTTAAATATGGAAAGGTACGGCTTAATGATTACTCCAGCAGTCTCTCAGTCCTACCCGTGAATAATTACTCTCTCATCATTTCAGCAAAAATGTAGAGCATTGTGAGCAGAGTGAGTCTCTGCCAAAGTGTGACTAAATCAAAGCTTCTGATACAGCTTCAATCCTGGGGCTGCCTTGTTTCTTCATCCATGGTAAATATATTTGACAGTGAAGCAAATAATTAGTGCATACCTAGTGTCTCCAAATTCCCTATCCACTGGAAGAGGAGATGGAAGCCACTGATTATCTTCACTCCAACAAACCCATCATCAGCCATTGGCTACAAGTGAGCGGTTTGTATCGTGTTTATTCTAACACTGAAAAAGAGAGTGGGCTAATCAGTGCTATTGTAAAATGGAAATCTGTGCAGCCATTTTGTGAAATGGAATCCTCTTATAAAATGAGACTTTATCCGGCGATATACATACGCATGAACACTGTACTCCATTGCCAATGTAATCAGGCTTAAATTTGTCATTATTCTGTCTCTATTCTAGTTAGTCTGCACATTGAGTGACACGGCTGAAATTGACTGCTGTGAACAGAATTTATGATAGAAAATACTAATTATAAAATGTCACGAGGGAAGACATGGGCTCGACGTTTTACCTGAGCTCACCAGAAAAGCCCAGTAACAACAGACTTATTGGATCGTCACAATCACCCGACATCATGTTGGCACAAGTGGATGAATTGCCCTGTGGCAATTACGAATAGATCTAGTTCGATTCCCGGTTATCCCTCAAGTCCTGTCAAAGTCTCCTTGAACAACTTGTATTTGTAATAGGCACCATTACCATTTTAGCAAAAAGACGACATTGGAAAAGCGCTATGAGTACCTCTTGGAAGAAATGAGCAATATTCCCGTGGCCCATTTCGATACACAGGCTCTCCGTACTGTCTGTTCCCTGTTGCCTGCACTCAGAAACCACACACAGTCGGCGAGGCAAAAGATTTCCTGTCAGAGATAGGAAACATGTGTGGGCTATGTTCTAAGCACCTTTTTCACCTCACAGCTCGCTCTGCTTTCACTCCCGCTGCTCAGGGATCCCTTAATGGCATTCTACTTGAAGCTTTTCTGTGACTTGTCAATCATGAAAGTTCACGTTAAAGCGCCAAACGCTTGTCGAAGTGAGACACATCAAATGGCCTTCGCTGTCAGAAACACTGACATTTTATGCTACTGAGCCATCCCTTTTGAAACAACACATCATTTGTCATCCTAATGTCAATTATAGCAGGTGGCTGTATCTTAACAGCCACAATGTTGTTTTTTTCCCAATCTTGTTTCAACCCCCCATGGAGCCATAAAGACTGCGACAAATGTCTTAATGGATGCATTTGCTTCCTTTTCCCATCCTCATTGTCATGAATTTTAAATGGCTTCTGTTTAATTTAGTGCTACGGGATGTCTGGCGCTTTACAGAAAACGCTGTGGGCTAGCACTTGCTCTTCAAAGCTATAGGCTCAATCCAGAACGTGCTTTCTGGTAAGGTACAGGCAAGCAGATCAAGTCGTTTGCAGGTAATCGGAACTGTTAAGACAGCCCGAGTCGAGCGAAAGCATCTTTATTGGCAAAGTCACACAGAGATCTCCATCTGTTAGAACATATGCTGCTCGTGAAGCTGTCCGCATGGAGAGCAGGCAAAAGACTGAGCAATGCAGCATTACTATTCCATTACCATTCCCGTCTGTCTTCAACATCTCTTCACAGCTGCTCTCGAGTCTCCTCCTCGGATTCATTTCAGGTTCTCTGTGAATCCTTGAAGTGGTGTGATTCTTTCTTCCAGTTAAATATTCACTGTTGAAAATATATTCAGGGAAATATGGGTCAAACCGCTTTCTAACATAACTTCTGAATCTATGGTAAGTCATACATGGATAGAAACATAGCTTCACGATGTCTCGAAGCTATCAACAAAATAACAGGATCGTTTTAACCACAATGCATTCAACCGCGCAAACAAAAGTCTTTTCGATCATCATTCGTATTTACAACACTAATAAAATGTGCTAGCCTGCAGTCACAACAGCGTAGCACAATTGAATTGCTTAGATTGTTGTTTTTTTGTGTTTATTTATATATGAGCAGATACTTCAAGGGATAATTCATAATACCGTATTTTCCGCACTACAAGGCGCACCTAAAAACCTCCAATTTTCTCAAAAGCCCACAGTGCGCCTTATAATCCGGTGCGCCTTATATATGGACCAATATTGAGCCACTACGGCAGGCGTGTCCAAATATATGGACTTACATATGGACCAAGTTTTAAAATGGGCCGTTCATTGAAGGTGCGCCTTATAATCCGGTGCGCCTTATAGTGCGGAAAATACATCACTTAATCATCAGAATGCCAGTGCATGGCTCGGTTGGTTATAATGTTTGAGGTTGTCCATCTTAGTATCACCTGAGACACATTTATGAATACAGTATAATGAAGTTAGTGGCATTTTGGTGGCTGAATTGAAAAATGATCAAAGTCCTGTTTTAACATCGCTCCACTGCTAATCGACAGTAGATATTATTCAGTACAAGTACATTGGCCGGGGTGCGTTGTTCCTGTTAATTTACTCCCGTTGAAACAATCTAAATGGAAATTGCACTTCTCTATCTGTTTCTCCGAGACAAAATGAAGAGAGAATTTAAATGACCTGGTTGTTTTTCATCCAGTCTGGAACAAAGTGAATATTTACAAAGAGTCGGACAGAATTGGAAAACAATGCATAGCATAGCTTAACCATACAAGCGAGAATATTCTCACCTCCTCCCGCCTCACATAAAATACATCCCTCTCCTTTTCTGCACAAGGTTGATCGATTCGATATTTTATTTTCCAGGTCAGGTACAATCAGGTCACCAACGTCAAGTCATTTATCGCGATCGATATGACAGGGCTCATAGGTTATAACGGAACAATTGCATACCTCCAGCAATGCTCTGAAGTCTTAAATGAGCAACAATATTGGCAAGTGTGCGTGGCTGATATGCTATGAAAAAAAAATGGTGACATTGGAAAACCACTTGATCCTGTCAATACCGGGTTGACTGGATGGATCGAATGTTTCAAAAAAATGTTAGCGTACAGAAGGTCAAACAGAATTGTCTGTCCTATCTATTTTTTTAGGAATTCATCTTGGCAAGGTCATTAGTGTTTTAAAGGCCATATTTGATGTTACTTCAATTAACCTAAAGACAAAAGTATAACCTAAGTTTGTCGTGTAACTATTAACTGTGTTCCATGTTCCACTTCATTTAAAATACTGCCGATTTTGGGAGCCTTTTTCTTTTTCCTTGTTATTGTTTTATCTTCATTCCTGGCTTCAAAGCTGCACGCCTGACTAGTTGTTTATGAAAATAAAGATGTATCTATTTTCATACGGACATTTGCTACTTTGTCTGCATTTGGGTCCAACTGCCTCCACAACTAAATGTTGGCATGATGATGGATTCCCACGTTGAGCATTTCACTTTCTCAATATTACTGCCCCAAAGTCTTGAATTTTTAGAATTAATTCAGAATTTGCTGGCAGAGTAGGTAGGACTCGTCAAGCCATTCAAAGAGCAGTTCGATTCGACAATATAATTCATTTTCTGCAAAAAAAATAAAAATAATGTAATATGTGAGAATGCAGTTGTTATAAAAACAGCTCTGAAGATGAAATGTGAAACTTTTGTTTCAACTTGTGATTCTGGAATTCAATTAGTTTTTAATGGTCGTTTGACAACTCGTTAATCTCTGCTAACTGTTGCAAAGTTATTTGGTGTCTTTTTTTTTTAGTCCTGATGAAAATAAACATAATTATTCTTTTTCAGTTATCATTTTTCTAATGTTTAGCAACACAACAGCTTAATTATAAATAATGGGGATGTGGAAAATTGATGGATTCATAATTGTGTTGGAATAATCCTTGTTTGTTTTTATCATTGCCTGCTCGAATGCTTGTTTGTTTTTGAAATTGAGGAACTGAAATAATAACCTGGCATACGGTTAGCGCTTGGACTACCTCAGCATTTTTAGTTCATTTTTTTTTGTCTCCTGTGGTACAGTATTTGTTTTGTTGAGAATACCACAATTCACATATCTGCACCGAGAGGATCCTTTGAATATTAGAAAGGCAGGGAACTGTCAGACTTGATCAAATATTGCCCTGCAGTCATTTATTTTAGCTCGGATTTTATTCCTCATTCAAGTGAATGCTTTTTGGAGAAAGGGAAAGAATGTTTATGGGTGCACATTTTTCACACTTGCACATTCCCTAGAAATCTTTCATCTAACTGATTCATAATTAATATCCAGTGCATTTGCATTGATTAAATGCTTATTTGTCCCAAAGTCCAGAGTTTGCCCTTGTAAATATTCCATGTTTTCTTAACAGCCGAGGGAAGGGCATGATCGTCAGCTCGACGTAACAAACGAGAAATTAAGTCACAAATTATGCAACTGATGTATTTGTTCATTTCTCCCGGGTTAGAAAAATGACAAATCCCATTTGTTTTTTAAGAAAAACAATGCAGTATTATTTTCCCTACTGCTATGTTGGCAATTTAAAATCCATAACAAACCTGCGGCTTATCTGTATTGCTCCTATCTTATATGCACAGTCTTTTTTTTTTATTTTTTATTTTGCAACAGACTGTTGGCCGTCTATCACCCCTCGCTGTGTGTCGGAAAAGTGGATTTCAACAATCCTTAATGCGCTGACAGTTTTTGTTCCTTCAGGTCATGCCCTGAACTTTTATTGGTATGACGGCAATGCCAGGCTGAGATGTGCAATGCTATATTGTTCAAGAAACTATGCACGGATCAGTGAAGGATGCGACAAGGTATCCATGAAGACAACAATAACTTCTGATGCATGCCTTTGAGTGGAAAAGCCAGAAAAGCAGAAGTCATGAGTTCTTGCCTGGTTCATATATGAGCAGTTCTTCTTTTATGATCCGACTTGTAAAATTAAGTACCGTATTTTCCGGACTATAAGGCGCACCGGACTATAAGGCGCACCTTCAATGAATGGCCCGTTTTAAAACTTTTTCCTTATATAAGGTGCACCGGACTATAAGGTGCACCATTAATGCATCATGTCAGATTTTTAATCCAAATACAAATCATTTTCCATTGTATCTTTTTTATTTCAACTTCAGACGCGACAAATCACAAAAAAATGATCCATAGTCTTTTTGATTCATGATTCATAGTCTTCAGCGGGCCACTTATGATTGATTTCATGACATAATGCTTCGGACCAGTTTAAATTTAGGGATTTGGTCCATATATAAGGCGCACCGGACTATAAGGCGCACTGTTGGCTTTTGAGAAAATTTGAGGTTTTTAGGTGTGCCTTATAGTCCGGAAAATACGGTACATAAATTCTCTTTGAGTATTTTTTTTTCTTCCCTGAAGTAACAAAACTTGAATTCATTTTTTGGACTACTCTACCTAGTTCTTCTTGTAGTTCACGCATACTTACCTCTAAATTGGCCTTCCTTCCTGACACCATTATCAAAGTCTGTTCATGCAAAGATGCAACTAAATGCTTTTGTGGTGTCTCGTAGCAGAGTTAAATTATTAAGCTGATCTGCAGGGAGCTCTTGGAATAATCAGGCTTTTGAAAATTCTTTTGATGACAAAGCTCACCTCGTTTTTCCCAGGATGAAAGGAAGTCATTTGATTTGCTCCTCACCAGAATGATTGACAAATAGCGTTGTCACGAGAACGCTGCTCGTCACTGGGAAAACAATTCGGAATTTGTATAGCAGACTGAGCGAATGATTCCAAGTGAAGACTCCATCTGGGGGAGAAATTTTTGGGTTGGGTTGGCTCTTTGGTTCTCATGATTGTAAGAATTTAGAGTTACATGACTAATCCGATTCCTTTTGCTCCGGTGTCTGAATATATTATCGATTCTAGAGATGATAACACAATCATTTCCACAATAGTCACAGATAAAGCAAAGGGTTATTTAGGATTATTTATCTGTTCCAAACAATATCACGTTCTGCGGGAATGCTAAAATAATTTGAAGGCCTTACTTGGATGTTTTTGGGGTTACAGTTACTCAAGGCTAAATAGTTGTGCTTGTCGCATGAAACTGTAAAACCTATCGACGCAAAGAATCGGTTGTCCTGGTTGGTTGACTGTGACTCATTGCCTTGTTAGTATCTGACCTTTGGGAGTCTTGAAGAGGTGGGAAACGATCAAAATTAATCCATAGTGACAAAACCTGCATGCCTAGTTTCAATTTAAATCTGCTCCCTCTTCCTTTCCAACTCCAAGAATACAATGGCTACCAACAACTGAGAGGAAAATGGATAAATGAGGACTGTAATTATGTTTGGAATTGCAATTACTGTTATCGCGCCCCTTTGTCGCTGGGATTTAGTGTATCCAGATGCGCAAATGGCAAAGACTGTGATTGTTTGAGCGCTTTCGATCAAATATACTGTGAGCTTCCGGCTTCACTTGTAATTACCCATTTTTAATGAGCCACATCGGCTTGTGCTAAGAAATAACAGGTAGATTTAGCAGAGTTTGTGAGAGCCTTAATATTTCTTATTTATTTTTTTTATGCACAATTTACTGACAATCAATCATAGCAATAAAACTATTTACTCTCAATGAGACTTGAGCACTTCATAACTTATTTCTGCTCCAAATTGCTCCAGCTGTCTCAGTTTTAAAGGACTCTTTCTCAAAAAAAGCATTGTTTAATTTAGGATTTAGATCATAGATGTCAAAATATTTATGACAAAATACAAACAGGAATGCAAAATATGCGGGAATGGTGAGAATTTTTCCGATTTTCCACTGCTTCATCATTTTACTTTTGTTTGGCAGAGTTGGAAAACTCTAATTAACTGAAAACTAGCTGGTGTAATTAATCAACTATGATGTAATTACCAGTGGAGAAACATTAAAATTTCTTTCCCCTCCAAAGACCATGTGAATGTTTTCCACCAGATGACTTACATTGATCACGTTGACAAAACGACGCATTATTTAACTTATTGGAGGCTTGAATCCAATTTATAAATCATCTTGCAGGTGTGACACTGGAATAGATTGTATCTACTCTACTGGACTAGATACAAAAGCGTTATAATTATGCTTAAATTGCTTTCCGGTGCATTTGTATACATTTTGTAGATAAGTTTGACGTAAATACTTTGCTCGTTTATCAGTAAAATGTGACAAGCGCCAACAGAAGAAAAAAAAATAGATCTCCTGCCTCACTAAATTTCACATTAGAAAAATTTGTTTAGAGGCTACATATGCACCCAAAGCTCACTGAGCACCTTCTGGTCTCCCTGTGCAGACAGGTCTTGCCACACAATCTTGTTTAAAAGATAGAAGCAGGGTGTCATCACCTATTGATGCCGAGCGCAGCAAGATTTGGCCTCGCTCCTTAGAAAGGGTGTGACCTCAGAGCTTCTTCAGCATGAATGTTTTTCAGACTGAGCGAGCCAAGCAATTTTGCCTCTTCAAGTTTAGAACTCAAGGATAATGTAAGCTGTCCAACAATAATCAGGTTAAAATCAGAATATTAATGATCATGTGATTAATGATCTGGCCTGTTTATGTATGTAGACTGTAATCACAATGGTTGAATACAACTGGCCGGGCTTTCGAAATACCGTATTTTCCTGACTATAAGGCGCACCTAAAAATCTAAAATGTTCTCGAAAGCCGACATTGCGCTTTATAGTCCGGTGCGCCTTATATATGGACCAAAATCCTAAATTTAAACCGGCCCAAAGCTTTGTGTAATGAAATCAGTCATAAGTGGCCCGCTGAAGAATGAATCATGCATCAAAAAGACTATGGATCATTATTTTGTGATTATAAAGTAATTTGTTGCGTCTGAAGTTGAAATAGAAAAGATAGAATGGAGAATGGTTTGATTTGGATTAAAAATCTGACATGATGCATTAATGGTGTGCCTTACAGTCCGGTGCGCCTTATATAAGGACAGAGTTTTAAAATGGGCCATTCATTGAAGGTGCGCTTTATAGTCCGGTGCGCTTTATAGTCCGGAAAATACAGTAATTTTTCCCAGTAGAGAAGTTATTTACAAATTCACCCAATCGTCAAAAGAGAAGCAAATCACAGCACAATTACCAAGCACGTTTTTGCGACTCTGTTTGTGCAACATTTACTTGCTAAGGGAATTGTGTATCTCCAGACCAAAGACTTTTGCCAAGACCTTTATCACTGGGGTGGCACTGGGAAGAAAGGGACTCTCTAGAGATCACAAAGTCTTTCTGAAGACGCCACGAGGGTCAGTCGTACAACTCGGCTAACAAAGCATCTCTTCCCCCCCCCCCTTTATTATTATATATTTTTAATAGTGAGCCATTTTTACACAAACACGCACACAGCCCACACACATACCCTAATGATGAAAGCTTTTTTTGGAGGGAATCTTTCATCTCCCTCTGCTTTGGGTGAGATAGGAACTGCGGGGATGCAAGCCTGAAGATCCCTTTATGTGTGAGGACTATGAGAAGTGACGATGTATCTGTACTTAAATATGAGGCATTTGGTGTGTGCGTGTGCGTCCACTTGCATGACGGCCCGGAGCAAGCTTCTCACCAGAATATAACTTTCACAAGCATTTCGTTTCCTGCAGTCAGCAACATTCATTCAAAGCCTCTGAGGAATTAAGTCGAGCTACCTGCTTGCCGTTTTCTTCTGTCGCTCCCGGCACACCTCTCTCTCTCTCTCCCACGTACACACATATACACAGAAACACAAAGATACAGAGTTTCCTTTGAAGGCATTGTCTCCCCACTCAGTCTGCAGGTGAGATAAGACTGCGAGCTGAAGAAAGGAGTCAGCATGATGGATGGTGTACTCAGCTGCCACATAACACTATACCTTTAATGCCTTATTGATTGATGTCCATCACTGGCTCGTCGCGATGTAAGAACCCCAACACACATCTGTGTCCACTGCCCCATCTTGTTTTTACCTGACCCCGATTAAATTGTTTGTACGGTGCTAACTATCCCTTCGGATTTGTGTTGAATATTTTTTATTATTGTTTGTTAGCCTATGGCGTTCATGTTCAGTGTATGCACCGGCGGAGCTAGAGGGGGGGCTGTAGGGGCACGGCCCCTCCCCGAAAAGGATATGGTTGATTTTTATGGGGATTTTTTTCCCCATATTTTCATCCCTTCACTGAAGGAAAAAATCCTAGGGAATGGATGTAAACATTAACTGCAGGTCTGTGCATGTGCACACTAATTGCTAAATACAATTCCACGACTTGGTGATGAATTGCTACCTCCACTCAAATCACTTCGAATGACTTTAATGACAGCCAATAGCACAAAGACGTTGGCAACAGACTGTCGCTAGATTTGCTGCAAAGCTCTTCATAATATCTGAACAAGGTGAATCTTGTACGCAAATGATTTTATTTTGAGACATGCTTGGCCAAATGGCTGGCAGCCACATCTGACTGGCTCACCTTAATGTTTTTATTTTTATCATCATTTAATAGCTAAGGCTTGGAGTCTTTTTGATGAAATTAATTTGCATCACAGTGCATTCTTATGAAAATAAACTTGAAACAAACAGTTTTCTTCCTCTGGGATGCTGAATGGTAAAACTTCAAAGGAGTGTGATGCATTGAAGGTGAGCTTACACTTTGCATAAAAGTATCAAATTCCGCTTATGTCTTGTGCGTCAAGAATAAAAAAAAGTTGGCTAATTGAAAAAACAAACAAAAAACAAGCACATGCTGAGATTGTTTGAAAGAAGAATGGAACTACCAAACAGGTGACATTCATATTTAACCTTCAAAAAATTTGCTCCACAAAAAATTAAATGAATATCCGGAAAAAATATTTCTACATGTTTGATAAAAATATTTTGTTGATTCTAATTTCTAACCTTTGGATGCTCCGCTACGCTCGACTTGGTTCCCATTTATTTCATCCAGAGTTCATAATCACTACTTTGTTTTCATAAACGAACATCATTGGAAAATGAGCAGAGATGAAAGTAAATGAAAGTTGCTGAACCGAGATTAACTGATTCTTGTGTTTGAAAACCCAGTCAATAATCTTTCCATTTAACTATTACAAACAATTAAAACCAAATGCCGTGAGCAAATATTTGATAAGCCTTACAAGAGGAATTCTTGGCATGCAATGTAATCAATTAGTTGCATTAAAAGTTCATTTGTTTGCAGTTGTCTGTTTTGAAAGATGCTTCAGCAGCAAAATGGAGTTCCTTTTAACAGCTGATAACATGTTATAAAGTCTTCTGCAGGAGGTCATGATTGGCGCCGCTCCATGATAGGTTCTTTGTGCTTCAGGGCAACAATCAATCGTCCTTCCCTCCGTCCCTCCCTCCTTCCCGCCATCACACTTTCCTTGCACAGTATTTATGTGGCACTCTACTCTCGGCCTCTACCTGATGCATCCGTCTCTCTCAAGTTCTGTTGCTTTGTTTACGACCGGCTACAAAAGATGATTTTCAACGAGAATTTGATGAAGACGTAAATTGTATTGGTTATTTTAGTATTGTAGCAGACCTGAAATCTTAATAACCCGAAGGATTTTTCGAGAAGGTCATAATTCTGTCAGGTCAATTTGAGGCCACTTTTGTTATATTTTTTATTGATATATCACACAACCATTGTTTACCTCTCCCACTCAGTTCATTGTATTCTTTTGTCTACTCCTCCTCCTGTGTTTGATAGTATTTATAGATTCTTGCATTTGCACTTCATTTGTGCATCACAATATTTTTCATGTTTTAGCTCCATTCAGCCCCCGAAATTGCTGCTGGAGAACTATGTTTTTCAATCCCGCAGAGCATCACTCACGATTACATGCGGTGAATAATGATCTCGGAAATAAATAAAAGTCGGACAATTTGGCCAGCGGTTTGTTGCCTGACTGCAGTCGCAGCTATCGGAGCTATCTGTGAGGAATGTTTTCCCTCCATGACCTTTTGGTGGATTCTTTATGTTGAGGTATTTTTGTAAGCGAAATAACACAAATGTAGCTTTTATTTTCCATAATGCCAGAGGTGTTTACTTGTACATTCAATCCTGTACATTTTCCAGCCAGGTCCACACTTTGACATAATAGACCCATTCACCATGATGTCACATGTTAGTCCTTCAGGTTCTTTGACCAAGGCAAGTGAAGAAATAGGTTACTGCCTGAATAATGATTTCAGCCTTCTTCTTTATCACCGTTGCTGGAATATGTCACGTTTCAGTCGAAAGAAAGATGTTTTGTGAAGTCAACTGTAGCGACGGCCGTAATTCACATTTCAGCAGGTAGATTGATTTTTAGTCTGAAGGCTAGCCTACTACCATACTTAGCTTAGCTTCGGATAAATGTGTAATTATTTGGAATGTTGCATGGGATTGCTGGCATGATCAAACGATTGTGCATTTACCTGTGATTTTTATTTTTATTTTTTTTGCATCTCACTGCGTTTCATGGACTCACTGCATAATTTATGATCCCACTCAGCAAGTACAATGAACATTTTGTGCTTTTCACAGGATGAAAACATTCCTGGTTACTCTTTACCATTATTTCCATTTTTATAGCAACACCAACCATCGGCAGTTTCTTAATAAACCACCAAATTACCGTAATTCCCTGCTGAGTCTCTAGTGTTGGAAGCCATTGTCGTCTGTGAGCCAAAGGCATAATAAAGTGTTTACATTTGCATAGTCCCGAGTCGGTGATGAGATGAATGTAGCATGGTTCTGTGGTTTACAAAAAAAAAAAAGAGACAGATCACCCCGATTGCCGCACGGTTTTGAATGTCACTGCGCTTTAATTTAAACATACGCACGCACAGAAGAACAGGACATGGAGGAATACGAGAGGGCAGTTGAATCCAAATCAAGGAGTCAGAAACAGCAATGAAAGGTTTGCTGCTCCTTTTGATTAATGCATGAGAAAAACATGCATTGTTAAAAAAGAACATAAATGTGTCAGACTGACAAAGAGGAGTTACAACGTTGCCATGAAAGGTACAAGAAAGAGATGGAAGTGAATCCAAATCTGATTTAATATAGATGTACAAAATTGTAATCCTGATTTGCCACTAATGACATTTGTGTTTTTGGCTTCAGAGGTGACATTAGAGGAGTCTGAAAAAAGTCTGCAATGTCTCCTTGGCTCTTTCTTTTTCATCATTTGTCTCCTTTTTTAATTTTTTCTAAACACTCTTGCTATGAATTCAAAATGAGATGACTGGAGCGTTTTGGTTGACTTGTTAGGTAAAGTTTTTTGATTGAGGTTAACACTTTTCTAATTTAAATTTCATCACTGTGTGTCATAAGAAAATGGTTGCTTGTTGTGACAACTTCATAGATAATTTATTGTGGAGTAGTTCTCTCGCTGCTTTCCGGTGTTTTGTTTTGGGATAATCTCGTCGTTGTTGTGTAGCATATGTTCAGACAACAATTTGAGTGACATCATTGATTGCTGAGCAAACGATCATTTCTATGCACCTGACAAACACTTTGGTTGGATATGTCTTCTGTGAACTCACCAATTCTGCTTACCAAGAAATGTGGGCGGAAAGGGGAAAGCTTCTAGAAGCGTGAATTGTTATGCAAAAGTAGAGACCTTTCCTCTCGTACATTTCAGTGTCAGCAATATTTGATCGCATATCACTCAATGCCAAAATTTAATTTGTCACCTCGGTGAGGCTGAGCGTTAAATGGCTGAGGCTTGAAGCACCTATGACACACAATTATGGAAAACACATTTGACATCGGCGACGGCAATAACAACTAACCTATGATTAACACACTCCAAACTCTTAACTGTTGTATGAGTTCAACCTAAGAAATGAAAACAAGGCCAAATCCATATGATTATGTTGTTTTTATATTCACACAGGCAAGGACACTTATTTTGTCATTACAGGGCACAGTCATTGGTGATACAAAGAGATTCTTCCTGCTTTGAGTCATTCTTGACATTTTCTCGCACTCAACATTGTTGCCTTGACTCTGCCTCGCTCTCTCTCTCGCTTTCTCTCTCTAGCCTGTCTCAGTATTTGATGTACATAGCTTCATTATAGACCTGTCTCACCACCCAAATGTCTCTGAAATAACCCATCTGCTGTACACTTCACGATATATATAGCATGAGTCTTTTGTACTAATGAGGTTGAGTGAGGCCGTTTTTCTTGTTGAGTGAGCCAGCCCGTGCACATAAAGTCGGCCGGCCTCCCATAAGGTTCTACACACCCCGATTCCAGCCACGAAAGAAACATTTCTTTGTGCTTTTAATAATAATAATAATAAAGACACTATAGCACTGTTGTGTAAAAACAATCATGCAAGCGTTATTTAACGCAGCATATTAAACTACTGCATGAACTTAAAAAAAAAAATACAATGTCATAAAGGTTGCATGTTGTTTTTCGATCAGCAAGTGCCATTGAGCTATTATAAAAGAAATGACTCGAGATAGGAGTATAAAAAATAATTTATATTGATAGCCTCTGCCATGTGGCAGTTAATGACAATGTGGATTGGAAGGTAACAAATTGAAAAAAAATAATCATAAAACCACCAGCTGTGAAAATAAAGTACAACGTATTATTTATTTTTGAGGAAATCGTGGCTTCAAATGAATGGGAAGGCTGTATTGGTGAGCGTCAAAATGACGAGAATTTGTTTTTTCTCCACCGCACTTCGCAGACCCATAATTGTGTCTTAAAGATATTGAATTGGCGCTGATTGCAGCCTTCCAAATGCTCCTCTCCGTGTAACTAGTCTTTGATGAACAGAAAATCAATGTATTTAACTTCCCGTTAATCATGCCTAGTTCTGGCTTCCTTTGCTAAATAGTTGCCAAATATGATTTGTTTTCATATTCATGTAAGCGTACATTAATTAGGTCCATATGTGCTGTGACCTCTCTAAATTCCAGGGCATCTGGGGTAGAAGGTCTCGCTCATAAAATGCGCAATATGGTCAGCAGAGTATTTTTGTTTATTTATTTTATGTTTATTTATTGTGCATGCCATCTGCTTTGGGTAATTCAGACTGTTGACAATAAAGTCCACAAGCCATATGTTCTCTCTCCGCTCACCTCTGTTTTATCCAATGAGCGATATTTTCAATGAATTAATTTTATATTGTAGAAATTAGTTACCGTATTTCCCAGACTATAAACCGCTACTTTTTGCACAAGCTTTGAACCCTGTGACTTAAAGTCAACTGCAGCTTATCTATGGATTTTTCATGGTTTTTACTATATTTTATGATTTGGGCACATTGTCTTACATATGGAAGTTAAACATTAACGCCTGCGTTTTATAGTCCAGCGCGGCTTATGTATGAACAAAACAGGATTCCTATATCAAGGTGCGGTTTATAGTTCGGAGATTATATTTAGCAAAACACACAACGTCAAAGGCTGGATAAAAGCAGACAAAACAAAGACGTTTTCAAGGCTGCTGGACTTCAGTCATTCAATTTCCCGCTGTTGTCTCCCACTGGCCGATAATCACACTACTCTTCATAAATGGCGTATGTCATTAAATGGCCCACACGTGTGTTTTTGTCATCATAATAAGCCCACAGTTTCCTGAGGTCACAGAAGTTTAAAGACATTAACATGCAACATGTGATGCAGCCTATCCACGACGGCCATTGTTGATGAAGGCGTAGCCTGAAAACCATCAAATGACTTCCGCCCAGCTGGCTTTCAACAACCGCCCCAGCGGGGCTGGAATGACTCTGGAGAGAGCATTTGGACATTTGTAGGAAAAATGGCCATACCTCATGAAGAAATAGTACTGCTGCATCACTAACGTACTCACTGCCTGTTGAGTGTTTCTAAAATTCTATCAAGACATTGAGCAAAACAAGGAAGTTATTGGGCAAGATGGTAGAATTGGGAACCTGCTATTAATATTATGCCGACGCAGCAGCAAACACCATGAGGGATGCTTTATGTTCATTTTTCTCAGGAGTAGTATACTTTGTAGTTTGGTCCGGACTTTGAAAAAAATGTTTGAGCAATTTTGACCTAAATTGTTGCTGGCACACATCATGCTGTGATGTAGTACTTGGAGGGTGATTTTATCTCTGTTGGCATGCACAACGGTGAACTCTTGCAGTGCACACTATTTCATATCATACAAGAGTTGTAGCTCTACAAAATGTAGTTGTAGCAAATAAAAAAAAAAAAAAAAGGTTTTCTTTTGCTAGGAACTTTCAGTGAAATAGAAACAAATTATTATTATTTTTTAATTTATTTTAATTTGACTATTTAAATTTAGACAATTTCATGCCACGTCCCAAAAAATTGTTGTGTTTGCATGTGTGGATATTTGCGATCCTGGTTAGGGAAACGATGACGATTTATATCCAAGTAATAACAGTTACCAGCATAAAGAAATTATGGTACAATATATCCAGTATGGGATTTGTGTCTGGAACAAACTTGATGACATTGCTGCCCAGAAAACCATTTAAAAAAAAAAAAGAACGAGAGGAGAGGCCATATAGGTTCGTGCAGTAAAAGTTTATTTTTCACCTTGTAAAAAAAACAAGAAAAAAGAACCCTGTCTCCATTTTTGAACATAAAGTGAGTTAATGTTTCCCTATATTTTTATCTTTCTGCAGTAATCTCTGAGCAAAAGATTTCTATTGGGACTTAAAAATGTGCTTTTTTTTTTATCTGTTTTATACCTTTGAACAGATCATTTCCATTTCCATGTTGTCTTTTCGGAGAAAAATGTCTCACACTATAAATAAATAAACTGAGATTAACCAACATCCCCGAGGTGACTTAAAGCAAGCGGCAGGGCACACCCCAGACTGATGTAAAGTTGCACGAACGATTTCTTTTCAGGTAAAAACAAATTTAAACTCCTTTCATTCATTCCTAATTCATTCATGAGCCATTATATTTACGATATCCATTGCTCAACATCTTAAATGAGCCTGCTTGATGCAAGAACTATTTCAACACAGATTAGGGGCACGGCATAATTTCATTAAGTTTTTAAAATGCATCCACATGGAAGAAGATTCCAATTATTATTATCATTCATGACACTCTTGCATTCTTACGAATGTTGTTATTAAAATGAAATGTCCACAAGCAACGGCTATTTCTTTATTGCAAGAATACACAGAGCAAATATAATTTAAATACGGAGCAGACCTTGACAGTCTGAGTGAAGATGGCCATCTGTTTTTTTTTTTGTTTGTTTTTTTTAACCTGAGGTGAAAAATAAATATGTTCAAAGTGGCTGCGGCGGCGAGTCCAAGAAATTTTGTGGCAAAAAAAATAAAAATATATATTTGTTTTGCCCTAGGCCAATCGTCAGCAACACATTCCGCAATAAAAGAACCAAATAATTACTCTGCCAGAGGAATTGAACTGTCTGTAGCCCCAAGTGCTGGTCGACTCACTTCAGACTACCTGGTGGCTGATGAGACACAGAGATATGAGGGAATGCAAGTGATGGAAAACAAGATGGATGCCACTGTTTAAAAACCAGGAAGGATATCCATGCACTCTTTACGACAAATTAGCAAGCGGGATAAAAGTTCCATTGCTGATGCACCTCACGTCTTTGCAAGAGCGACATGAGTCCTTGCCCTGACTTGGTTTAGTGGTACAAGCTTATTTAAAAAATGAAGCGCATATTGTACTGTTTTTGTTAAAGCTCGTATGGTGAGAAGGATCCAGGTGTCAAGATGAGATAGGTTGGGATGCAGACTGATTGATTGTTACGGAAGGTAGTAGGTATTACGGTAGCTGGAGGGAATGGGACAAAATCTGCTCAGCTTGGGCAAGCAGGAAAACAAGTTGGTGTGGACGTAAAGCAGGGTTGAAATAAGTAGTGCAGAATTAAAAATTAAAAAACTTCATTAGGCTCGATTTAACCCTTATTTAATTTTGCTTGGCATAGTTACAGTATTTTCTTTACTATACTGTAGACTTGAAATAATGCAAATTTTAAAAAATCTAAAAATAGGCATTTATGTAAACGTGACATTCGTGACATCCAGCTCTCCACTCTGCTTTCAAGAGTAGCTGTTCAGACATGCTATTTCCACTTAGCTCACATAATCTGCTTCTTAGTGTCTGGTAAGAGCTTCGACTTCCTCCAGAGTTCTTGCAAAAGGGCAACACAATCTATGCCTGTGTGCAGCATGTTTAATTGGACTGATGATGGGCTTTGGGAGACTTGATTCTAACATGAGCCTGAAGAGAACCAAGGAGCTTGGAGTCGTGTATACACATTAATGGCCGGACAGATCTCACACATGCTGCCTAACCTACCGTGTTCATGCTGATTTTCCACTGAAGGAGAAGACGCCGCTGCAACATCAACTCCTGCTATGCTGCACTCAATAGCTTTTGCATTCACAATGTCAGGCATACAGAAACCAAAAACATCCATGTAATCCGGGATCTGCTCCCAAGCCAAAATCTAAAGCCAAAATTCAACCATGTATTTGAAAATATCCAATGTGTGTGTTTGAGTGAAACAGAATCAATGCAATTGAGGCAAGTAGATGAGGCATAAGGTTAATGCCTCATCTCATGCCCACTGAGCCTACAGATTATCTCAAATTAACCCATATTTAGGGAAACACATGCACATATTTTAGACTGGATGTACTGCTATATATTTAGTATATACGATATAGTGTCACACTTATGACACCCTTGCTGTAAAGCTTAAGTCATTTCCCATTGAGGCACTTAAGAAATTAGAGAGAAACAGTTCTGTGCAAAGACACGTCGAAGAGACTTCAATATTCAGCATAATGCGCGACAGTCTTTTCTGTAATCATTGAAGAGCTACATTCATTATGGATCTGTTGTTGAGCCTAAATTGGATCGACTCTTTCAATTACCGCCCGAACAAACCAGCGATGTACAAATGCAGATAAAACCTCAGCAGTATTGATTAAGTTGGCTTCACAAGTACTAAATTACTAAAACAAAAAAAAAGATCAGATTGCGAGAGGCATTTAGATCACATTGATTGATCACAAAAATGCACAATATAATCTAATTGATAGAATTCATGTATTATTATTTTCCTCAGCTTTTCCACCCAACGGGACAATACTGGGAATAAACACTGTAAAGTCGATCTCTTATTTGTATTTTGATGTGAAAACAAGTACTCTGGAAAAACACAACATGTTAGATGTTTTTAATATAATATCAGATCGAATATGTCTGTGGGTGTTACTGTATGTGTTACAGTGGCAGCTTTTTGAAAGTTAAGAATGATGTTAATTTATGTTAGCCCGTTAATGGACGTTTCACAATATGTTAGGATTAAGATAGCGGACATTTGTTAGACATGGTTCGGTTGTACATTCTAGAGTTGAACTCTACTAAATTCTCTTTTGTGTGTCAGTTTTATAGTCGGAGTGACAAAGAAACAGCCTGAAGCAAGCACACATCTTATTATGGAACTGTGGGAGCGAGAGTGGGAGCAAGCGCTAGGGAATACGAAGGGAAAAGTTTAAGTGAGTTTAAAGTGTGTGGGAGAGGTAAAACTGCTACTATATATATATATTTTAAAAAAAAAATGTTTTTATGTATGGTTTCTCATTTTCACAAATTCTTAGCCATTGTGGATGGATCTCAGAAAAGAATGCACGTAGGGAGGAAAGTGAACTCGGGAAAAAACATTCAGGGTAAATCTTACAAAACGTATTCGTTTTATTGTAATATGTTTCATTCTGTCGTTTAGTGGGAGATCAGTACTCATGCATTTATTTAAATAGCATACCGTTATGCCACATCGTATTTATAATATCCAAATAAGGCAGTTTTAAGTGTGTCAAACAAATTTGAACTGTAATTTACAAATATTTAAAAACACCACAAACTGGATCAACAAGTTAAACATTTGTTCTCAGATAACTTTCAAATTTATTCTTTATATGATCACTTTATTCATTATACAAGCTTTCAAGGAGATAGTCTAATTAAAATATTTTTCTCTACATAATAATATGTATTTTAAGATCCCAGACGTTTCTTATTAAAGAAGCGAATACAAGTGGAATGCCAAATCCCTGAGTAGGCTTTAAGTAAACTAAGCAATTTAGTTTTCCGTGTAATGGGAATACATTTCTGAAACCTTTGTATCCCAGTCTAAATTAGTTCCACAGCAATTGTTCAGAAGAACACAGTTTAAACCACTCATTAGGAATCGGGTAGAAACTATTTGACCGAGGGTCACAACAGGCCTTTTTTTTTTTTTTTTGAGATAGAATTTATTAGGGAATCACCACAGTTGTAAGCGTTTGTGAGTGTGCATAAAAGTGAAGAAGGGGCTGTGGCAAGAGCTTTTCACGTGTGACTCCTTGTGAATAAACATCTGTTTGTCTCATTAGGATAAGCACATTGCTTATAATTTTTTCATTTCATTTCCGCTATTAATTTACAATCACATGAGATGAACACAATGAAATTTCATTAGGGTGATGTTTGGCAATGGAATTAATGAAGCCAGAAGACCTGCTGTAATTCACTGCCTAAATTAAATTATTAGAAAAAAGCTGCTATGGTATCTCTTTAAAAAAAAAAGTGCACTCAGGAACGAGCAGAAAACAGTGATGTATCGTTGGCAAAGAAAATGGCTCGTGGAACTCTTTGAATCTGGCTGCCTTTTCTTCCCCCTTCCTTCTCTCTCACCTTCTTTTGACAAGCAACGATTGGTCAATCGGTGGGGAGTGGTTTTCTTTCTGCAGAGAGGGAGTCGCAGCACATAGCAGGGAGGGAGATAAGACAGAAATAAGATGGTAAGGAATAGTGATGAAAATAAATCACAGCAGGAAATGCAGTGAAATCTCAGCACATCCATAAAAAGACAAATATTTGAATCCCGCGTAAATGAATGCAACCGTTGCCGCTGTCGCACCCCTCGACATTTTGTGTCATCGTTTTTGAGCAATCGAAAACAATGCAATGTCATCAAAAAGCATTTCTTGATGCAAATATTTCAAGAATTCTTTGCACACTGTCGAGACAAGTGTCGACAACAGAAGCGAGTTTGAATTTGGCTGCAATGGAACAAAGGAATAAAATATGCAACCGGTATAAAGCTAACCTATGGTGAAAGCGTAAATGAACATAAACACAGAGTGGAAAAATCTTCCAAAACTGCATCATTTATTCTTGAATTTTAATGTTGAAAAAGTTTTCTTTTTTTGGGCGTTCTATTTATTCAAAGTTGTTGCCTCTTTGTTTTGCTTCACAACAGTCGCCTCCCCTGTGTGTTGTTATTTTGTTTGGGCAACTGTTTGCCATTTGCCTCATCAATCCCTCAGCAAACCGAACATTCCATCTATTATCCACAGCAGCGTTTCACAACCTTTTTGATCCGAGGCGCCCATTTGCATAAGAAAAATCTCATGGCGCCCCAGCAGACACATATCATATAATAATGATTATGATCTCGACTCAATTTGTTCATAAACGTACTCCGTAAATCTAATTTAATAACAACAAAGCTTTTTTTTGTAGCTCAAACATATAATGTTTACGCTCACGGCATTTGAGACATTTACCACAGTTCCATTTGACAATTTTCTGTAGTGATTAAAATCTATTTTGACTTTATTGGGACTTAAATTGCTCTGCCTGTCACTATGCATCGCTGGAGTCAACAAAAATATATTTGTAATTAATGAATAATATTTTTGGGGCAAATGGAGTGAAAATTGGATCATTCTTTTTTTATGTCAGCCCTGATTATCGCTCATGACACACTAGGGTGCCAGGATGCCCTGGTTAGAAATCATCGCTATAGTGTATACGACGTTATCCTCGGGAGCCTTTCCTCGTCATCAAATGGGAGCAAGGGTACCCAAGGGCAGCTTGCTTTTTAGATTTTGCAATTCAGTTCACTGGCGCTGACAAGAACTGAAATACAAAGGCCATTCTTTTCCCAAATATTTATACACATGAGTATGAGATTAATATTTGAATATAATCACTTTCATTTGTTTTCTTCCAATTTGCATCTCTTCTGCCACATTTTAGTGAAGCAAAAATATGAGGTGGTCTTTCTTTTGAGTCACAACACCGGAGGCAAAAACAATTCATCTCGCGTTGCCTCATTGTCAATTCTGTCTGCTAAACCACCCCATCCTCCCTTCAAAAAAAAAAAGAGAAATGGCTCTGCAATGTGGTAAGAAGCACTACTAAGGGGGCAAAAAAGCCTTGAGCTATATATAACAATATTTATGAGCTAGTGAAGCAGAAAAACTGAACCTTTTAAGGATACAAACGTAGTTTCAGGCAATAAAGTAAGGCACTGCTTAAAGAAATGGAAAACCGCGGGATGCTCAATAGGCACAGTTACAAGTTATTGATGAATCGAATAAAATGTCAGATGTTGCGTTTTGTGGGACGATGTAGATGTTTTGGAGTTTAAAGCGACGGTATGCAATATTGACGTGAGTTGTCAATATCAGCTCTGGTCTTATCGTGCTTTCAATATTTATGGAAGAATTTAAAGGAGCTATTGAGAGAAATAAACTCTGGAATTTCTTGTGCACAAATATTTGAGTCTCAGGAGTGTCAGCCCACTCATCATCTGTGAAATTAGGCAACCGAGTGAATGCCTGCATGTTTGTGAAATGTTGCTTATTTCCATAATAACCTCCCCCACAATTATGTTCTCTTCCTCCGACCTCACAGTTTGGGGGACATATATACGGCTTTGTATTTCTTTGTATCCTATTTTAATCAATGCCAGCGTCATTTTTTATTTTTATATTTTTAAAGATATTAGTATTTTTTAATACAACTTGAACGAAATAGTGTCTGGGAACTCCAAAAAACCGGCATAAACCCAAGAAACACAGTCAGTTTGAATGGGAAGCTCACTTCTTTCTGAGACATTTGGAACACATACATGAAAAGCGCCTTTCAAGCCCAAAAGATGCTAAAGCTTTTGCCTCCAGCTTCTACCTGCTCTTTAATAAAGAAAGGCGATGAAGGGGGGGGGGGGTGCTCAGTTTGAGCTTCAGGTGGCTTTCCATTGAAGATGTGAACGATGAAACAGAAGTTGTGCATCCACATATGCCCAGAAGTCCTCCAGTCCGTCATCCAGCCAAAGCACTGCACTCCCTAAAGGCATGTTATCAGCAAAGGCTGTGTGCAGGGTGAGTGTAGCTCTAATCCTCCAATTAATTCTTATTCCCCACAAATGGATGACCCCGGAGAGTTTGCTTGACACTTCTATTAAAAAGTAAAAATGAAACACAGCATGAAGGTGAAATGAGAGGGATCTTTCTTTCTTCTGGCCCATCTCTATGGGCCGAAAGTTTTTTGGCAAGTACTTAAGTCCTCTTTCTTATTTTCTTTCTTCCTCCTGTCATGCGTGAAAAGAGTTAGGGGGTGATCTGGCATTCAGTACGGAAAGTGTTTCTCGACAGTGGCAGGAGGATTTGGAGAAGTAGTAATTACGTTTCGAATGGCTCCTTATCAGTGGCTAATGCAAATGATCTGTATTCTATCATTTACACAAAGAGACTTCATTTATTATTATTCAGCACAGACATGGCTCGACATTACTGACTACTCAGTCGGCATGACTTCAGATAGTGCTCTAAAAATCCTTCTCTGTTCTATTTTTTGTGTTTCTTTTAAACTTAAAGCATCCTGCCTGGCCTGACCAATGTGATTACCATTGAAGGAATGGGGTCAAAATATAAACACCATGTTTTTTTTAGTGACACCACTCATGTGTCAGTAATTGTTGTTGTAACTAAAATCTAGCTTTTGCTTTCAAGCTTATGACGCAACGATGCTCAAAAAAAAATGGTTTAGTCACAACACTCATGTCAATAATTATTGTCGTAGCTCTAAAATCTGGCTTTTACTTTTAACCTTATGACACAACAATGCTACAATAAAAATTTGACGACTTATTGAGTTTAATAGCATTCCACAAAATAAGTTAACTGGGGAATTTTTCAGTTCTTACTTTGGAGTTTGACTTTGAGTGTGATTGAACATGTGCTATACTCACCCTTTTCTCAAAGGGAAACTAAAGCCAAGGTATGTAGAGTCAATATCACATCGTAAAAAAAAAAAAAAAAGGAACAGCTTTGTGTCGCAGTTTGGCTGTTTACTACTTAGAAGCGTGCGCGCTGGCCAGCTGACAAATTCACGAGCCGCTGGATTAGATGACTGGCACAGTAATGGCTGTAGGTGCTGGATGACTTCCAACAGGCTACTATTGGAGTTGACTGACTGTAGCCCAGGGGAACAGTGTACTTGGCAGTTGATGGTTGCTGTTTCTTTTTTCTTTTTTTTACTGCAGAGCAACATTAAATACTGGTAAAGTAGAATCTCCAGAAAAGTCATGACAGCTGCTTATTTTAGTACGATTCCTCCTAAACTGGCAGTGTTGTGAGCAATGATCATGCAAGACATAAAATATATATACTAATTAATTAAGTGGGTGATAAATGTCATTTCAGCATCTGTGCTGTGTTTTTTTTTTCTTCCCCCCCTCCTTATAAATAACTGCGTTTCCTCCAAGATTCCACTTCTTCCTTTCCTCCAACTTGTGTAATAACTAGACTCATGAAATACAAGGCACCTCTTACTTTCAAGCAACACTTGGCAGTAGTTCATTGGTGACAGCTTCATTTCAGAGTTTCCCTATCTCTTCAACATGTGGAGGGAGGTAGAAACGTAGGCGAACAGTTTATCACCAGCCGGCATACATGGTGTGAAGCTCAGTCGAAGGGATTTAAAGCCACTGAAGGCTGGAGGGGAGTTCTGCTGGGTGATGCTACTTCTGTTTTAAATCACAGCTTATGGAGGAGGCTACACAATGCCTACGTGATAAATGAAATGGTAACAGTGTGGTTAGAGATGTAGCATCAATTCTTTTCTTGCCGGTGTCATGTAGGCTCTATATTTTGGCAACTAATCTCAGCTCAGGTTGTAATATTTCTTTGGAATTACGACCACTAGAGTCGGGGTGATGAACACCAGCATTATTTCACACATGAACAGCTTCTTGTTTGAGTGACGCGCCTCTAAATAGCTCACCCGTGATGGGAGATTGTCATTTACTCGGAATGGTAAGTGATTATCTGAAAAGCAGAGGTTTATAGAAATCAAAAGTGTTGTTTAGTGATTTGTATTTGTTTGCTGGCCACCTAAATCATTTGGTATTGTGGAGAAATGATCTAAATCAGTGGTTCCCAAACTTTTGCAGGCTGGCGCCCCCTTTGGCTCCCCAGTGAATTCCTAGCGCCCCCCCCCCCCCGGCACATATGTAAAGAACACCTCTTTCTTGATATTTGGTTTGCTGCAATTTGAAAAGACAAAAGGTTAAAAACAAATGTGTATTTCACAAATAAAACCCAATTTAGTATTTAGTAAACAAATTTAATTTTTTAGCAGTTTTAACGGTTTCAGCAACATAGAACTGTAAATAAACATTCAACCAGTAACCTTCATTGTCTCACACGTAATATTAATGGGATGGATGTGCTTGGTGCAGGGACATAAGCTTCTCAACATCAGGCTGGAACTCACTCAGAAGAAGTCGTAGATCCCCGCGGTCAGTAATTTTCAGTCGGTTTCTTTGCTTGGAAAGAAGCAAGGTGACTGCACTGAAGCCCCGTTCTACTAAATATGATGTTGGGAAGGCAATGAAGTAGATCTTGACCTTGTTCCACAGCACTTGATAGCAGTCAGAGATTTTCTTTTGTAACCAAAAATCTTGATATGACTTTTTGAACTTTGGCCTTAGCTCAATGTCATTTTGAATTGAAATCAGTTCTTCCTCTGCCACTCCAGTTTCTTCACCGTCAACATTTAGGAATGGATTGATCACCCAGTCTGGTATTTCAAGCAATAAAATGTCCTCAAATCTCTCAGACATGTCTCTGTGCAGTTCATCCAGGTGTGTACAATACACTTCAAGGTCATCGTCTGGTATGCCTTTTTCCTTATCCAATTCAGAGAGGCTTGGGAACTGGTAGAGTGCATGGCGAGCGATGTTTCGTTTGAATAACTGTAACTTGGCCAGGAAGGTGGAGATAGCTGATTTGACTTTAATTAGGTTAGCCTCATTTCCCTGCAGCTGCAAATTAACTTCATTGAACTTTGCGAATACCGTTTTTTTCCGTGTATAGTGCGCCCCCATGTATAGTACGCACCCCTAAAAATGGCATGCTGATGCTGGAAAAAAGCTTGTACCCATGTATAATACGCACCCAATTTTTATGATTTTCTTTTAAAAAAAAAATTATTATTATTATTTTTTTTTTTTTTTTAAGTCCCAATGATCGTCACACACGCAGGGAGGCAATGGGTCCCATTTTTATAGTCTTTGGTATGGTCTTAACTAGGCTGGATGTCATTTTTTTGTTGGCGTTGATTTCTCCGACTGCCCATAAACGCACCACCGCGCTCCGTGCGCATGGAGCGTGTTTGAAGTGAACAGCAGAGAAGAAAGGAACAAGGCAAAGTGTTGTGAAATAAAATATTACCTGTAATACGGATTTAGGTAGAGAACTGAACTCTCGCTCTTTATATAGCTGACGTGTCTTGCTCATCCGTTCTGCGCATCTGTAATGGCGGCCTCCGTATGATATCCGGTTTGCGTGTGTGCGAGAGCGAGAGAGAGCGAGAGGGAGAGCGTGGGAGAGAACGCTCAACCGTAGCGCGCCGCCGACCGCCCAACTGCACCGGGCTGGTAGATTATTGTGACAGAGCCGTCGCTGAAATTTAGAAGATATTTTTAAAGTCCTGATGTACTTTCTAAAATTTAAGTGGACCTCAGTGCGCACTGCGCAGGGAGCTTAATTTGGTGCGGTCGCGCAACCGCAGCGCGCCGGGCGCTCACTGTCGCATTGCTTAAAGAGCGCCTTTGTGTTTTAGGATGAACAGCAGAGACCAAAGGAACAAGGCAAAGTGTTGTGAAATAAAATATTACCTGTAATACGCATTTTGTTATTTGCTGATTGAAACTGCTAATTAAACTGTGAATTGAAACTAATAGGAAGAAAACAACTCTCGCTCTTTATATAGCTGACGTGTCTTGCGCATCCGTTCTGTGCATTTTATTTCACAACACTTTGCCTTTCTTCTCTGCTGTTCACTTCAAACACGCTCCATGCGACCGCAATGCTCTCGTATCAGACAAGGCTTGCTCGATCACCTGCTCGTTTGCTGTCCCGTGCGCGCACGAAGCGCGGTGGTGCGTTTACGGGCAGTCGGAGAAATCAACGCCAACAAAAAAAATTACATCCAGCCTAGTTAAGACCATACCAAAGACTATAAAAACGGGACCCATTGCCTCCCTGCGTGTGTGACGATCATTGGGATTTAAAAAAAAAAAAAAAAAAAATTAAAAAAAAAAAATTTTTTTTTTTTTTTTTTTGTACCCATGTATAATGCGCACCCCAGATTTTAGGACAATAAATTAGTAAAATTTTGCGCACTATACACGGAAAAAAACGGTATATCTGCCAAATAAGCAATGTCATGCTTCATGTTTCTTAGTTCATCACACAGAACAGAATTGGAGTCTTGGAAGAATTCAACAACTGTATCAAACAGTGAATAGAAACGTCTCAGGCAGTTTCCCTTTGACAGCCATCTAACTTCTGTGTGCAACACTAAACGTTCAAACTCTTCATCATTATCAGTGCACAGCTGTCGAAACAGTCGGGAATTGAGGGCATGTGCCTTGATTTTATTTATTGCTGTGATAACAGTACTCATTGATTTGTGTAGTCTACCACTCAGGTTTTTTGCGACCAGATGCTGCCTGTGGATTACACAGTCCACTGTAAGTACTCCAGGTACAGCTTTTTTCAAGAAACTAATGAAGCCACGATGACGACCTACCATTGATGGTGCCCCATCTGTTGCACAAGCAAGAATGTTAGAAAGTGGGATGTCTTTCTCTTTGAAAAAATCATCAACGACACGAAATACTGACTCCCCTTTTGTGTCTGTTTCAAGCTGTCTTGCAAATAACAGCTCTTGAACCAAGCTTTCATCTTTGACGAAACGAACATAAGCAAGAAGCAAAGATTCATTGCCTGGCAGAGTGGACTCATCTAACTGTAAACTAAATTATGTTGTCCTAAGCATGTTGCACAATGTTTCTTCAATATTTTCAGCCATTTCATCTATTCTTCTCTGAACAGAGTTATCACTGAGAGGAATAGCTTTTATAATTTGGTCAGGTGACTTGTGTAGAACTGTGTGTAGAACCTCTCTTACTGCTGGTAGAATAAGCTCTTCTCCAATTGTATGAGGCTTACCAGATCTAGCAATCAGCAAAGAGATGTTGTATGACGCTCGCAAACCGTCAGTAGATTGTTGTGAAATGCTGTCAAACATATTTCCGATGGTTTTCCGTTTCTGAACATTGTCTCGGAGTGACTGAAAATATGCCAAGTTTTTGTCTGCTTTATCAGAGTGCATTTTCTTCAAATGTTCCAAAAGCCTCGAAGGTTTCATAGCTTCATTTGAAAACACTCTATCACACAGTAGACACATTGGTTGCTGTTGGTTGTGTGGTGCTGCGACAAATCCATATTTCAGATATTCCACACTATATTGCCGACACTTCTTTTTTAATTGCTGTACCAAGGCCATACTTTATTCTGGAACAAAAAAATAAAACCATGTAAAATACAGCATTTTATCGCATTTCATAAATAGGCCTACTTAAAGACAAAAATGACAACATTGAAGGTATGAAAAGCAAGTTTACCCTCTCATGTATTCATTTTCTTCCATTTATTCACAGAAAATGGTGGCGGACGTGATCTAAGGCAGTGGTCCCCAACCTTTTTTGCGCCACGGACCGGTTACATGTCAGAAATATTTTCGCGGACCGGCATTTATATAAATAAATAATACATTTATATAAATAAATAAATAATACATTTATAATATCATTACCATTACGTTGAATTAGTGGGAGCACTGAGTTTGTTTCTCAGAAACGAGCCGGTCCCATCTAGACGTAATCGGAGACAATGACACCCGAAGTGATTTAAGGTTTGTCTTTTATTGCAGGATGCTTGGTCTCCATGTGTTGAAGCAGTTTTGAATGCTTCACTGCCTGGTTAGTTAGCCTGTCGCCACATATTAGCTTTGCGGGCTCGACTGGGGAAACATGTCACGTGACCGGGACGAGCGTCTTGACCTGAATTAATTGATCGTCGATAAAAAAAAAATTCTGTGCGGCTTGGCGGCCCGGTACCAAGTGACCCACGGACCGGTACCGGGCCGCGGCCCGGTGGTTGGGGACCATTGCCCTAACCAGCTCAACACAACACAACACGGCGCGTTCTGGCGAGTCCCCAATTTCATGTTGACTTGAACTCAAGATGATGTTGACCGCCAGAATGCGGTTTTTATTATAAGATAAAATTCTGAACATTACAAGCTTGAAATTACAAACCTGAGCTTTTGCTTTTGTAGCTATGCTGTCGTATCTGACTGGGCCAGAGCGGCGTGCGTGTTGTGTACAAATCGACTGCCGCCCCCCTACCGCCCCCCTACCGCCCCTTTCTTCCTCACCGCCCCCCCAGAGCTTTCCACCGCCCCCAGGGGGGCGGTACCGCCCACTTTGGGAACCACTGATCTAAATGTTCACATGAATAAAAATTAGGGGTTATGTTTTTGTGCTTGCTCAGAATTTGGGGATTTGATCTTGTATCAGGAGCACAATGTTGAATGGAGTAAAGGTCATTTGATAGATTTATAAAGTCATGATTAACTAAAATTTGAATCAGGCATCGGGCAAAATGTTTTGTTTTTTTAATATCACGCTGCTATTATTTATTTGGTTATAAGCATGCCTGAAGCTAACTGCAGCTCTTTTTTCTTACCTTCGTTGGTGTCATACATGCCAATGAGCCTCTTCAACTTAAAATGAGATGAGCCTTGAGTTTTTTTTTTGAAAGGTTTTAAGGACAAATGAGTCCAAATCAATCCTTACCAAAGTGGAAGGAAAAGAGACAAAGACGGTCTATTTTGGATCCAAACAACTCCGGTATTGTGACGGTTGGCTTTGTACCTGCTTAAGATAGGGGTGGGGGGGGGGGGGGGGGGGGAGTGGGGGGGGGGGGGGTAATCCTCAACAAATAATAACTGAAAGAGCCTGTCGCAAAAGCCTGGAAAAGGTGTCGGAACGTTTCGTGAAGTCAATAGGTCCCACAATGCAGTCATTATGTAACCATAATAAATATTATTCATTCGATTAATTAATCTTGGTCAATATAGTCGCGTTCTAACATAGCCTTTCGTGCAGATGTAAATACCTGGAAATAAACGCTAAACAGTTAAACTCCTGTCTCCAATTACAGCAGTTCATTTTGCCTCAACTGTTTCAAGACACCATTAATCAACAATCAATTCCACACAATTGAACACATTCTTTACGATCAATTAATCGATTATTATGCCCAGCCCTGGTATTAACGAGCCATGTTACCGCTGCAATCATCCATTTTATGTTTGACGTGAAGCTTTTAAACCGCTTAAATGTCTTTCATTTTCCAGACTCCTGCCATAGTGGAGGATTTTATACTGTTTACATGGTTTACTAAGTCTTAATTAGAATATTGCTAATTGAAACTCAAATGGGGTTCAAGGACTGACCCTTGATGGACTCCAATCGGATTGCAAACTTCCAATGGTCACAAAATAATTTCTTTCTTCTGTATTACATTTATTTTTCCTGTAGAAAATCTGAATCTTGACTACCGACCTTTTGTGAGTCACGCTAATAATCCTTCAGTGTGATGCACCGATGAAAAGACGCACTCCAGGTCAGTACACTGTGTTTGCTGCTCATGTGTCTTTTATATAATTACAAGGACAAATTTGATCTTTGAGGGGTAATTTTGAATAATATATGTGGACCGACACCTATTACGGCTAAAAGACTCATCACTTATGATAGCTGAAGGTAATAAAGTGTAAAATGCTAAAATGTGGAGTAGGTAATGCCTTCATACTTGACATTTACTTATCTTATTTGACATGATTTCAGTGCAGGGGACCTCTATGTAAATATTCTTGCATATGAGAAGACAAATTGCTGACTTGCATTTAAATAATAAGCCCATCGGAGTGCATTAGTGGAAATTATACCTTGAGGGGCAGTAATGGATTCCTACTGTACACCTTAGTGTGACACGATGAACCTGGTTTGTAAACAACCGCACGCATAAATCACTTCCGTGGTAATAAATCAAAGTCTGGGGATTATGCATATTCATCACAGAGACACATTGCACTCAAATGCCCCAAAAAAAAGGTACTTCTCATGTGCTAGAATAAGATTCAATTAAAAGTGCTACGATTGGCAAACATCTTAATCTCTCTTGATACATTGCAATATGGGGTTTTCAAACCTTATCCACACCTGTTGCATTTTGTTTCCTTGAACCTATTTTCTGTTATTTCAAAAGGCTGAATAAGGAACAGTGCCGGAGATGCTGAACAATGTGAAGGTGACCTTCAGTTTTGTTTGAAAATGTACCCATTGAGTGTGTTCATCTCTGGCAGCATGGATACTGTGCTCATTTATCCTTGCACACTGGAGTCTTTTGTCTGGCAACCTAATTACATCCTTGGTGAAACCCATTATATCAACCCCAAACTGTCGACTCATTACAAATGGCAAGGAACTGACTCAAAGATTTTGGCTCCATAGTATTTGCAGTTTACCTGATTGTATTGTAAATATATTGTCGCCATGAATAAGGACAAGAAAATAGAAGGGTTAAAAAGACTTTAAAGTGACGCGTGTTAGTCTTCAGTGTTTGTGTGCAACGTTTTCTTAGGTTGTGAAATAATATAAGATGAGCAACAATATTTATTGTCATATAAAACACATTTGTAAAGCCAAAACAACAACAAAATGCAATAGCGTCCAAAAATCAACAAACATTTATTTACTAATATGAAGATAAATAATGCCCAACAAAATAGAAATGACAATTTCTCTTTTCAGGATATATTACAAATACATTTATGGCTTTGTGACACTACTCCAAAGTGATAAACAACTACAAAGGCTATTCATAAATCATTGCACTACCAGGATTGGAGGACAAAAGAAAAAACAATACAAATTTAAAGCAAAGTTTGAGATTTAGTCAATATAACCATTATCGTTTTCAAACTCCGGCACAGTGTACAAGAAATGCGGGGGGTGAAA
Source organism: Syngnathus typhle (assembly GCF_033458585.1). Lineage (NCBI taxonomy): Eukaryota > Metazoa > Chordata > Actinopteri > Syngnathiformes > Syngnathidae > Syngnathus > Syngnathus typhle. Next base: position 7,248,684 of record NC_083756.1, read on the forward strand.
GCACCCAGCTACAGGAGAAACTGTGAAAACTTTTTTCATTGTTGTTGAGCTTATTCTACTAATATAACGGTTTACAATAAGACCATTCAAAGGGTTCTCCAACTGCCATAATCTATATCCAATTTGCAAAAATAGGATGGTTGGCATGGACAAACATGATTTTTTATTTTTTATTTCACCTGCTGTGGTTCCGTTTGAAAATCTCAACCATTATTTGCACTCGTTCATACAACAAGTCATTCATGTGCTGTGAAAACCTATGACAGAGTTTGCTATTCTTTGGGGACTTGCCAACTCTGACAAGTCGAAATGTACCGTATGAAAGTGGAAAAACATCATTTAAAAATCGGCTTCCTGATGCGCAAAGCCCGTCGAGAGGAGCTTGTTAGTTTTGTTATCCCACAAGGTATTTTTGATGGTTCCAAATGACATTTTTTTTGCTGACGTTTGTGCCAAAACTCTTTTCTGTGGAAACATAGAGGGAAACCTATTGTTGCAAGGCAACTAAATTTAATCTGCAGCTAAATGTGGGGTGATAGAATTTCATTTGGAGCCAAAATCATCCCACTCCTTGCAAATGCATCGTTTTGCTGCCTCCGTCTTCTTTTTGTCTGGAGACGCTCATATGAATGCTAAATGCATCTACCTGCATCCGACTGAAATAGCTGCTGTTTGTCTCGACACGCTGTAAAGTTTATCCGAGAGACCTTGGAAGCAGCACATAATTCTGATCTAAACAGCTTTGAGTCCCTGGAAAATAATGAAACAAAACTAATCTGCACAAATCATCGGGCTCTAGCAACGATGCTACGTTGCCAATGACTGCCGCTGTAAATCGCCAATTCACACTGCAGGACGTAACAACAAATAAAAAACTGATTGAAATTGGGTACCGTATTTTCCGCCCTATAAGGTGCACCTAAAAACCTAAATTTTTCTCAAAAACCAACAGTGCGCCTTATAGCCCGGTGCGCCTTATATATGGACCAAATTCCTAAATTTAAACTGGCCCAAAGCATTGTGTCATAAAATCAATCATAAGTGGCCCGCTGAAGACTATGAATCATGACTTAAAAAGACTATGGATCATTATTTTATGATTATAAAGTAATTTGTTTCCGTCTGAAGTTGAAATAAAAAAGATAAAATGGAGAATGATTTGATTTGGATTAAAAATCTGACATGATGCATTAATGGTGCGCCTTATAGTCCGGTGCGCCTTATATAAGGATAAAGTTTTAAAATGGGCCATTCATTGAAGGTGCGCCTTATAGTACGGTGCGCCTTATAGGCCGGAAAATACGGTACACCTTTTGCTAGGATTCATTGACTCTCCTCTACTGTACTGTAACTGCCAACCAGATACAAGGAGATGGAGGCAAAGTACTACTTTTGTCTAAATGGAGCTCCTCAGCTCACGAGTACTACAAAGTCAGTGAATTTTTCACTGTGATAGTATTGGAGGATTCGAAATACACAACGTAGAGCAGCACCAATAGAGTTGCACTGATTAGTTTACTTCTATAGATGAACAAATATTAAACTTGAATAGGCATTTTATATATATATACATTATTCTCAGCAGGTAACAGGCCTCTATTTAAAATATCATAAAAAAAATACATGCCTAGATCCTATAATGTAGGTGAGGTAAATTAGAGATTTTAAAAATTCTTCGAGAAATGCAAATCCAGTCAGTATTACTAAGCGGGTCAATATAAATATAAATAACAGGATTCTTAGTAGCCTGTTTGTCACAGTGGCTGATTTACAATTAGCACCAGCTTTTGTGTTTAGGATAAAGAGGGTGATAGACCTGCGCCAGACAAGATAACAACTACAATGTGATGAAAGGATCTCCTTTGGTGCTACTCTGTTTTTCTGGCCCTTGAAACTAATAAACGCGACAAAATTGAAAAGTACAATTTATATCCCAGAATACAAAGAGTTGACCATGAATTGTGTAAGGATGAATCACCCGTTTCAGTATGACTCAACATATGAGGATATTTCTGCCTCCAGTGTTGCTGTTCTGCACACAACGTGCTTGTGCAGGAGTCACATGTGAATCGGCGATACAATAAATGGCCTCTGGATACATGTGGGTGTTAAAGCCACTTGCACTTGTGTCCCTCGCTGTTTTGTACGCCATCAGATATTTGGTCCTTTGCTGTAATGTTCCCTCAGGTTGTAGGTCTGATAGCACATGGATAAGTCACATATCCCCGGTGTCCCTGGATTACCCCTTTTACCGGGATCTCCAGGGGGTCCTGGTTTCCCAGGAATTCCCTCGTTGCCTGGCTGTCCGACTCCATCAAATCCACGAGGACCTCGAGCCCCTTGAGTTAAAACAATGGCAAGAACAAAAAGAATAGAAACACAAATTGGGTTTAATGCATAATTGAAGGAGCATAAAAAATAATATTTAATTTGACTAACGGAAAACCGCCAATAATGTTCGCCAAATAATGTTATGTAAGTGTTCACAAAAAGCATCTACCCACATATTTGTTTAAAACGGAACATCCTTGATGCATTTCCGTTAAAAGTGCACTAATGCTTTGATCAGAGCTCACATGTCAAAAAACTGCTTAGGTGCTAAAACATTTGCAACACTAGAAAATTCAGTCATGGCTGCAGGCCACTAAAGTATACTTAAGAATTCTATGGTTCTCTTTTTACATACCTAGCTGTCCGGGTGGTCCTGGGCGTCCCTGGTGACCCTCTCCTTTGCTCCCCTTGAACCCTCTTGGTCCTATGTCACCTGTGAACATACCATGTCGACTTCAAAAATCACGTCAAAAGTCACCGTGAGTTAGACACTTTCATGTTCATCTTGCATACTGTTCAATTTCAGTCACACAATATGCTATTGCTGAATTTTAACGACTCCCCAAAAAGTCTTTAAAATCACTCAGAAAGGTAAAAAAAAAAAATGTCCATGTTCAAATGTCAAAGTAAAATACGGCATAATTCTTCCCAATTTGTATCTATTTTTTCATATTTGATTATTTTTGTGTCATTTTTCTTAATCAACGTCACGGTTATCCACGATGACAAAATAAGATTTTTTTAATAGCTGTCTTCCCTTAAACTAACAAGGTGTAATCATATTCAACAGTGAGATGTTATAGTTGGGCATCTTCCACAGATGATTAGCCACTTGAAGGGTGATAAATCAAAAGCGGCTCATTCAGTTTGCGTTTGCACGCAGTATTTATTTTAGTTTGCTCTGCTGACTTTTACTGGTGTTCAACTTGTTTAATAAGCTTGTTTTACGGGGTACATTGAGCATCAACACATCCAATTTGTTAACTCTTGGCACTCTTTTTGATTTTAATCGGTGTTGAAAGCCGCCGTAAATATTCCCGCATTGTTGTTTTTGCGAAGAGGTGTAAATACTACAGTACTATTGTGTACTTGCAGTGAGGATGAATTTGGCAATACTGTACGTCAGAGCCTAAAGGAGTCGTTCCGCAGTCCTTACCTTTGAGTCCAGGAGGACCTTGCAATCCAGGAGTCCCTGGATATCCCACAGAGCCAGTTCTGCCAGGATAACCTGGTATTCCCATGGATCCTTTCGGTCCCGGGGCACCTGTCTCACCAGGTGGTCCCTTCATAGTATAGCAGGATTCACATCTTTCTGATCTATCCACGGACTGGAGAAGTGCTGGGAGTTGAGCTAAAGGGCACAGCCGGATATTACTGATTTGCTCAATAGCGAAGGGCACAGGATGCATGTTGCGAATACAAAGAAGCCAAATCAAATAATATTTTTTTTAAAAATAATCGCTTTGAAACCGGCAACAACAAAAATGACAAGCCTTTAGAAACATCACCAAAGCCAGAACCAGTTAACTGATATTATTTATCATTCTCTTAAACTCTACTTGAATAAGAAGCCAATCACAATCCTTTTTACCATTCAGCCATAGCTAATTATGCCTTGCATCTTTCCCCTCATGGGTCTGCTGATGTTGGCTATCCACTTCCTATTGCTCAAGTGAAACGGGGCGGGGAAAGATAATGATCTGCAGAGCTAAGGTAAACCACCTTGAAGGATAAGAATCTTTATTGCTGACATAACCGCCGGAACAACCTCTTGAGTCAAGATTCGTAAGGTGTGAATGGATGAACAAGAGTAGAAAACGCCATGTACAATATTCACAAGTATGTTGTAAATGTTAAAGCGTAGGATCACCATGGCAACCTGCATACAAACAACAGGTGCACACTCCAATTCTCCATGACCGATCCATCCTCAGGTTTCCTCACCATGCTTCCTTCTTGTCTCACTACTTCTTTCCATTCATTCCAATTAATCGTATCTGCCGAGTCTTTACCTGCCGTTTCGGAATAGCTTGTACTGAATCACACGTCCATGCCACCAACATTAGATCAATAATCACTTATGAAGCAACCGACTGTTTGAAAATCCATACGGCATTATAAAAGGCATTAGTGACGGAAGGTTATTCATCATTGACTTTCAGAAAGTCAATTACCGTAATTTTCGGACTATATGTCGTGTTTTTTTTCATAGTTTGGGTGGGGGTGCGACTTATACTCAGGAGCGACTTATATACATATATGTTTTTTTTCACTTTTTTGGGCATTTTATGGCTGGTGGGACTTATACTCCGGTGTGATTCATAGTCCGAAATTTACGGTATATATTTTTTTCTTTTAGTCGAAAATCTGCACTCAAATGTAAACTTTTAAAAGATATTACAACCAATTTTTTGATGTACTTATAACCCAACCCACACCCTCTAAAATGATTCATTTTCTGAATCATCAATCTTTGGCTTGCTGGAATTTTGATGAACTAGAATTCCACCAGTCCATTTTGTTCATGGCCAAAATGATTTTCTAAGAGCTGCATCATGGCGAATTACAAATATGCCCTTGAAGAGCTGTGAGAAGGATATCATACCACATCAATCAATCATATTAATAATATGTTTCCTTGCCACAGTTGCTACATTATTCATGTCATGTCTATGATATCAATGTCAGTCTTAAAGCCCAATATTATGTAACTTATAAATGGGTTAACTTCTTGCTCAAATCTCTTGACAAGTGGGCACGCTTTGAGTCCAAACAATTAGAATGTTGCATCCTATTCATACTTTCAGCAGTCATAGCAAATGCACAATCATTTTTATTTTTTTGAAATACAGGTTCCAATTCAGATATTGCTGGAATGTTGTATTGATGGATTTGAATGTGTGAAAATCCTTTTCAGACATTAAAACCGTTACTTACCGCGTAGAACATCGGTGCAGAGCTTTACAAGATGCTCATCTGATGGTGACTTGCCCTGAAAAAAAACAGAACCAATTTTTCAAACAAACTATAGGTTCAAAAGAAGGTCTTAATCTTAATCCAGCCTTGACATTTGAAACGTAATCCTAAACTTGACTTTATCCATATCGTGGCAGGAATCTCCTTTTACTGACACAAAAATGAGCACAATCACTCACTGGCTTTCCAGGAAATCCAGGCTGACCCGGTTGACCGGGCAGCCCATCCAGGCCGGGAGATCCCCTTGGACCAACAGCGCCCATGTGACCGTTGTGGCCCATGTCCCCTTTCTTTCCTTCAATCCCCCTGGGGCCTTCATCACCTTTCAATCCTTTCTGAAGGAGGACAGATGAGAAAATATCTTACATTATAGAACCATTTTTTTTGCAGCAATTGGAAAAAATGTTAAAAATTTGCAGCCTTTATATTCCTCAACGTGCCTTTGTAGGGTGAATCAATACTCCGATACCAGCCTACCCAATACAAAATTAGCAATATCTTTTTCTTCAACAAACCTAGGAACTAACTAAATCAGGCTCCGTTCAGGTTTCAACTGAACATCTAATTTCACCATTCCCACTTCAATTGCTGTTTAACGACCTAACTACCTACCAAATGGCTTTTTTCTCCTTCCGTAATGCGGTTGCATAATCATAAAAAAAAAAAAGCCTGCAGCAATTACTTGTTCGTGATGTGTGTTTTATACATCATCAACAAATGACAACTGCGGGACGCTGCAGCCCCGTACATTCACAATACTGCTGACAGTACGGTTTGCTGTTTCAAATGTGTACGGCTTTGGAAAGAATCCTTTTGTGATGTATATTTTTGCCCGAGGGGAGGGGTTAGATTCCCCCAGGCCTAAAGGTATTGGCTCTGTAAGTCTTCCAAAGACGCTGCGTGCAAGCTTGTCAGGGCCCCTCACAGAATAAGAGAGAATGGATTATATCTAATACGGCAAAGTCTAATTTGACATACCTCTCCTTGCTTTCCCCTGGGTCCCACTTGGCCCTGATGTAAGAAAGAAAAGGGAGCAGAAGAGGGTGGGGATAAAAAAGAAGAGGAAGAAACATTAGAAATGAGTGCTTCCATATCAAAAGCTGAGACGGAGTGTCAGAGGAGCGATGCTCGCAGCTTCGCATTGGTGATGCAGAGCTGCTACTCTTTCTTTTTTTTTTCCAGGCCCCCGTCAAAGCCTTTGGCTTACACAACGTTTTAGATTGCTTATTCCAATGCAATCTCAAACACTCCTTTTGTACTCGCTGTAACGTAATGAAAAATGCATTTGTGAATCTTTTATTCCTTTGAAAACAGCATCTGCCGCTAACACCGATTGTGTAAGGCTGTTTTGCGGAATTAAACACTTTAACGTGTATCTGACACTCGAGGAGTGTTCCATTTCCCCGTGAAAATACCTTATTTTTTAATGAATCCTTTCTGATGGTAGTGTCATGTTTCACAAATGATTGTTGCCTATATTGAGGTCCTTTTCATTCTTAAGGATGGGTAGAAAAACATAATTTGGATTAGCTCTGATATTGCTAGCGGAAATAATATCACATTGCAAGTTTTTCTAAACAGGCCTCTTGGCGAGTCATTTTATCCATCCAAGTGCTCAAGGAAGAAAATAAGATTGGTCTGTTCAAAGTATTTAAACATGTGTCTTTTGAGATTACTTTTTAGATTAGATGTTTAATGAACCAATATAGTTTGGTAGCAAACACTGAGGCGAGTTCAGTTCAGTTCAGTTGCCGTATTGTCCTGAATATAATTTCCAGCGCAATGCTTTTCGTCTCCCTGCTGGATAATAAAAATAACAGGTGATACTGGCTCCTAATAACTAAAAGGAGGTAAAGTTAGGGCAAAGAAAAAAAAAAGTCAATACGGATACACAGAAGCAAAAAAAAATATCTGTCTGATGAAACCTTGTTTGCCATGATAGCCGATATGCATATGGGTTTTAATCATGTTAATTATTGCTATAATTATTCTACTTGAATGGTCTCAAATTTCCAATCTAATCAACCTTTTTACACAACAATGCTATTATGTGTTGACAATAACGGCTGTGCACTGAAGTGAGTGCGATTAGAGCAAAACACATTTGCGAGCCTGACAGGTTCCAAACAGGTGAATCCAAAAAACAGGCTTTTAATCACCTACTGCTGAGTCATATTTTCTCATAATATATTTTTCAGTAGACAACACGAAAAGAAAAAATCTGTAATGTAGTCAGTTTGTCTATCAGTGTCAATTTACCGTGCCCTCAAATAACTCAACACACACAGCTGGTTTACACACCGCTGGCAAGAAAAGTGAGCAAACCCCAAACTGAAAATGTCCAAATAGTGCCCAAAGTGTCAATATTTTTTGTGGCCCTCATGGGCACAGAGTTCAACAGAGCTTCACAGGTAGCATCTGAAATCCTTCTCCAACCGTCCATGTCGACACAACTGGTGAATTTTAGAGACCTTGTGTGGCCTCCGTGTTTGTGTCAGGATAGGTCAATGAATGCTTAAACAGCAAGGAGAGAAGGCAAAAAATCTATCAAACAAAAAAAACTACCGTAATTTTCGGACTATAAGTCGCACCGGAGTATAAGTCGCACCAGCCATAAAATGCCCAAAAAAGTGAAAAAAAACATGTATATAAGTCGCTCCTGAGTATAAGTCGCCCCCCCCACCCAAACTATGAAAAAAAACGCAACTTATAGTCCGAAAATTACGGTAAGTAGAAGCCGGGTGGGTGATTAGTGTGAATTGAGCTGTAACTGGAATTCTGAACTGTGGGAGCGCTTGAAATATTGGTGCGAAGCTGCAAATGCGACACAAGCTAGGGAGGTGCTGACTCGGGAAGTTGCAAAGAGACACGAGGTATATATACGTCAAGCTCGGACATAGTTGTGATACATTTTTAACATTTCCTGCGGAGTTGAGGCTCTTTTATTAAGTTGTGTCAAGAAGCAGCATAGGTGATGTGGGAACAGGCGCTTTCCCTGCTGACTGAGGAGTTAACGGGCCAAGGAAAGGTTGCTGACAAAATCCTTTGACATTTTCCTTTTCCAATTCCAATATGGATGTTGTTACCTTAGAAAACTTGCCTTTTGTTCTAAAAATATTTACTAGACTCTTTGTGTTCTTCTAGATGGAACTCTTTTTCTCTCTGAAATTCCTCTCTAGAGTTTTATTCAGCCAAATAAATCAACGTTTTTAGTTTTCCTTCCATCACTGAGTTTTTGTACGTGTAGCGAATGTTGGTATTTTGTCAGGGTTGCTAAAAGGTTGCAAATAGTTGCAAACAGTTTATCATGTCGCAAAAAAAAACAACATTTTGAACATGTTTAAAATGTGACAAGTTGGCAATCATTAAAACATGCAACATTCAAGGAAACCATAAACCTTCTGTACTCAGTATTCAAGTACAATTGAAACAACTCCATTTGAAAAAAATTGAAATAATGACCAGCCGTGATCAAAACCAGGATATTTAACGACTATTCGGTGAAATAAATTGCTCTCAAAATACTGAACAAATACCACAACATCTACTCCGTTGCTCTAAAAATGAATTATTCATAAAAGCCTGTTATATTCTTTGCAGCCTAGAAGAAAAGATGTTTGTTTTCTTACTGTTAGACGAGGCACTATTGAGCCGTACTTATTCTACCCCGTAGGAATTAGGAAGTCTTTTGGAAGACAAATCGTCACGCACATTTCAACTGTGACACATTTGTGATTCACTGCTGATATGTTTCGCTTTGGGAGTTTGCCGCTGGATGGGAGGGGCTGAGCTGGCTTTAGAGAATCCACATTTAACCTCCACACTGAAAAATATAATTGCTTTACATTTCTCAAGTGTCACCAGCTAGATTACACAACTATATCTCCGTGCCATACAAGCTACGGCAGCGAAAACACACGTGTGCACACACACACAGACACTATGATTGGATTCATTGTCTAATCCCTCTCGGGGGATGTGAAAATCAATACGAGCGTAATCAATACTTGGACTCTGTCTCAAATGGAACTTATTCAGTGTCATTAAGAAAATAATGAAATACAAATATTGCCTTGGTACTTGGAAATTGTAGATCACACAGACATGTGTTTCATCATATCTTGACAGGTTATTGCTAGTGACGGCTTGCGTAAACATGTTTTGAGATTCTGCTGGATTCTCACTCATCACTCCAAGCTGTTTTAAGGGAAAACATCTTTGGAATATTTTATACAGTTTTATGGCCTTTTTTTTTTTTTTTAAATCCCTGTGATTCAGGATTGTCACACATAAGAGGAGTTGGGAGTAATGTGCCATGCTCAAAGGCATGTCATCAATGGTTTGGGAATTGCAGTCCAATTCCCATAATACTGCTCACACTTGTTTTGTGTTTGTTCTTTTTTATATATTTTTTTTATTTCAACACTTTGAGCAGAGTATAGAAAATAAAAATAAACTATGATTTGGGTTCAGCGCGGATACGGTTACTGCTTGGACTGGCTTTAGGTAGAAATATGAGCCCCAAGCTACATTAAAAGGCTGTAACTCTTAAATAAGGTCTTGAAGCGTGGACATTGTTCTTCTAGAGGATTTGCTTCATCCCTTGTGTAGACACTTGTTCTCCATAAAGTCATTAAGATTCACATAAACACCCATTTTTGTCCCTCTGCAGCAGCTACAGAAACATTAGCGCCCCTAGTGGAAGTAGAAGAATACGCCCATACTTACAGGTATGGCAGGAATTCCTGGCTCGCCTTCTCTGCCTGGATCCCCCTGCAAGGAGACATAGCACAATTAGGGGAAAGTTTGTCTGTTTGTTTACAGCCTACGTGTCTTGTGTGTTTGTGTAGAAGAGACACAATGTATGCAACAACCGACGGAAGTGTGTGTGTGTGTGCGTAAAAAAAAAAATAGACAGAGAGATGAGAAAAGGTCACGCTTACCTCAAGCAACCAATAAGAGAAACCCACAGAGAGAGGGGATAGCAACTAGCTTGCAATGACCTTTAACAAACTTGACTCTATCATGTATGTGACTTATAAAAGACACATCTGCAAGCTCTGATACTCACAACTCGCTTCCCTTCCATTCCCAATGGGCCATCACACTCTTTGCCATTTGTGTGTATAGTGTGCAGCAAGCAACTATTTATTGCATGCTTTGATTACTTTAAAAATGACACTATATTCATTCCAGCAAAAAAAAAAAGAATTGCAACAGGCGATTCATGTCATGGACATAAATGGAATAGGAAAATTTGGCATTAGACTAATTTTAAGTCCATTAGGCTGGTTCACTGTCCTGTTGTCATGGCTTTGATGTGATACTTTTATGGAGGCTCCATAAATATTGTCCATTGAGAGCTGGTCAAAAGCAAAGGCAAAAGATCTCAACTGCCTCCCAGTGGATGGCTGCGGTACAAATACACCCCCCCCCCCTCCTCCCTCCATACACACACACTTGGCAGATAGAAAATTTGACACATTTTAACATCCAAGTACTTGTTGAATTAGAGGAGGGTTTCTGTTTTGCTATGTATTATCACAAGTGTGCATTTTTCAAAAATATTCCTCCACAAAAGGGGAAAAAAGTAATTGTTCACCGCAGCCGTCGATAAAATTCTTGTTCTGGAGAAACGTATTGGTTTCTCTTTTGACAAGCGCTGCCGGTAAAACCGAGAAGAACTCTAAAAGCAGTGTTGCGTAACTGTCATTGTCACTTTCCAAACTATTAAAAACTTGGCAGAGTCTGTTTCCAAATGATGCATGACAGTATTGCTGGAATATTTTGGATTTTGTCGGCCTTTTGAGGTAGCAATTAGGGAAATTCAAGACTATCCTCACCCATATTTGAATAATTCAGTCAAAATTATTAATAGTGCACAATTTTAGGACTTTATCACACAATATATGTAAAGTGTGTTGCTGAGGAAATACTTAACAAGAAATATTGTACCTTATTTCCTTTTGGGCCAGGCTTTCCATTTTCTCCCTACAGAAAATATTTATGTTAACACCGAGAACAATACAAAGAAAACATATAAAGTAAGGAAAGTAAATCAGAATAATCAATGGTGCCTTTGGCGCAGTGCATAGTGGGGACATTAAGCCGCATCTATGTCATTAAAGTAAAAAGAATAATATGCTCATGCGTGGAAAATAAAACTATGTAGATTTCCCTGCAGCAAACTAATAAATTATTCACCACGTTTGAAATTGAAGACAGTCTTTTACTTAAGGCTCATACATTTTTCTTCATGTGTATTGTTCGGGACTCTTACCCAATGACCTTTGTACCCTGGATGCCCTGGGGCACCTGGCAATCCTGGAAAACCTGGCTCCCCTGTTGAGCCCTGGAAAAGTGAAAGATAGAGGCAGAGCCATTTCAAAGATCTGGATTATTCTTCCCATGATTTTGCATTTCGTAATGGCGTTTAAAACTATTCATGTTAGGTCAATTGAAAGCTCAGAACTGAAGGTGAACATGAGTTGTTTATTTTATGTGCCTTATGACTGACAACTTCTCCATGGTGACCCTAGAATTAATTTCCATCTTAAAGATTTACGATTACGGCTTCTAGGTCATAAAAAAAAAGTTTGGAAAGGGATCACAAGAATCATTCCAAACCCTGACTGGGTTGCGTAGACTTTTCTTTTTTATATACAGAAGGTCAGATCTTAACAATGGAAGCAACAACATAATCTCATCAACTCACCTTCTGCCCTGGTGAACCGAGACAAGTATTACCCCTCGAATCACCGCAGTTCCCCTAGAAGAAAACACACATGGCATTTTTTTTTAGATGAACACTGTAGCATACAAACTTTTTCATATCTCAGTGCAGTTGCGGAAAGTTACAACTTTCTCTATTTAGGCAGAAATAATTTGTGAACGAAATGAAGCTATTTTGTAAATCAATGTTCCGAACAATCATTTGTTGTTTTGCTTTGTTTTTCTTAGATGGCTGCCAATAACTGGAATCAGAAAAAAAAAAAAAAAAAGTGGATTTTACAACAACATAATAATGAAAAGTAAACAGAGATTGTATTTCTTTCAATAGCTTTTGGAATCCCTCCAAGTATGACATCATTTGATAAGAATGACCCAAAAAGTCATTGTAAACTCGCTCAAAACTCATCTACTCGCTGAATTAGAAGTGTTGCGAAGCATTCAGCAAATATGCCGGGATGATTGAATTGTGAAATGATCAATTTTGTGAAAACAAACGATCGGCTTTTTTCAAAACTCCTCCTCCACTGCATCCTCCATCTCTCTGCTGCATTGTGTATACACATTGGGAAAAGCATTATGCATTCCAAGGTCATGGACATATGAGCATGTCAATGCGCCTCCTGCTTGAATTATTATGACGCACCCAGAACCCCTAAAATATTTTAACAGTACAGATCTGATGCTTTAAAAAAAACAAAAAAAAACAATCACACTGTCAATAGTGCGTGTTTGAATTCAAAAAGCAAACAGAATAGCAATTTTCCCATTATCATTCAGACTGACAATTTGATTTTCACACTAGTTTACTCGAACCGTGCAAAAGGAAGTTTTCTCCACAAGAACGTCAAGTGATTACGGAGGGGGGGGGGGGGGGGGGGGGGATAATGGATGGCTGAGAATAGCCAATCGGCCTGGGAGTTCCATTAGCATAATAACTAATTATGACGTTCAACACACAGTCTCTGGACCCATCTTGGCCCATCTCTGCAGACAGTCCTCAGGGATCCTGGTATTGAGGGGAGATATTGGAAAGGAAAAGGGAGAAAGAGAGCCATGCCAGAGGGAGGAGGGGGTGAGAGAGTGAAGGGATGAGAGGAAAGAGAGAGTTGGATGAAAGAGACACTGTGCTTTGGGCTGAATGTGACAGAGTGCATGACGGCTTCGTCAGGAGGCACTGGGGGAGAAATGAGATGGCTCGGGTCCACACACGCACACGTACGCTGCATTTGCATTCTGGCTAAGACACCCACATATTGCAAAAGCAAGTAAACATAATGCGGTGCTGAAGCCCACGATTTAATTCTTTTTAAATTATTTTTTAATTCCATTTTTCATTTGTTCATCAGACATTGTCAATTATCTTTTCTTTTTTTTAAATAATTATTCCAGCCAAAAACTTCTAACCTCTAAGGCACTCCACCCACGCTCCCCCAAACTTGAATAACAACTTTGTGTCTGTAGACAAAAAAAAAAAAAAATTATAACTGCGTGTGTGATGATTGACTCCCATGGGGGGGATACCAAGTTGCTGATAATAGCGGGGGAAGTCTGATGACAGTGTAATCATAGAATTTAGACTTTAGGGATGAAAATATGTTAATCGTAGCAGAGCTACACATCTGATGCGACAAACAAAACTATAATTACTCAACTCCACATTGCAGATTTGTCTATAAACTTATTCAGCAGCTCTAACAATAGCTAGGCCTTCCAGAGTCCATGAGACCTCTTACGCCGTCAGACATCTTTTATGACGTAGTCTGTTGGGCAGCAGCATCGCAACTGCAAACAAAAGCGGGATTAACAAATGGAGTGGCGCGCCAGCTCTGTCCTGGATCAACCTCTGGACACAGTGGAGGTTGTTTTTTTTCCTAAAGGAGAATGGCGGCCAAGCTCTCATCTCATGCAGCAGTGTCAGAAAGATGCAAGGATGGTCCAGTAATTAAACACTCCTCCTAATTCTTCCATTCAGCCACGCTTAAATGTTATCATCATTAAATAAAGCTAATCCCTTTGAATATTTCCAGAAGTCTCCATTGTTCTGCCCTCAATATATGTCGCCATCACAAGGGGGCAGCAAAGCTAAGGACACACACACTGCACAAAAACAGAGGCAATATACACAACACACAAAATTGTCACCAGCAACTCACTGTCACATTTGTCAAAGTCGCATCGAGCTTGTATTCATATTCATATTAATATCGAAACCCTTCACCCGCGACAGTAGCAACATACTGAAGTGCCGGCATGAGCTTGTAAAAGTTTTTCCTTCTATAAATATGACTAAGGAATCACGATGAAAAACTCATCTGTTTTTTTTTTTTCAACAATCTATAAACCTTCAAATAAAAGTCAAATTTTAAAGTGGAACCTACCGGTGGTCCTTGTGTGCCTGGTGGTCCTGGGTATCCCCTCTCTCCCTACAAAAGACACAAATGACAGATGTATTTTTATTTATTATCATCATTATGCCAAGATGCATTCAGGTTTGATGTTACCTGAGGTCCTGGTGGGCCTACTTCTCCTGGAGTTCCCTGAATTGATGTCAGAGAAACATGTTACATCATTTTCAAGCCCTTATTAGTGTTAAATACATAAACACAAATATTGCATTTAAATGTGTGTCGGTCTGGTTAGATGTTTTCTTCAGCTAAGTCCACACACAAAAAAATGTCCATGTATTAGAATGTGACTAAACCACATTCATATGCAGTCAAACCTTTAGCGGAGGTCAAATTAAGTTTACCTGTAAAGGTTATGGTGCATATTAAGTTCATCTGGTATATCCTTAACTGAGTGGATGCTTGCCACTGAGTTGGACTCATAAGACTCCTTGCCCTTACCTTCTGCAATGGAGACCAGAATAGACCAAATCTAATGGACAGCTTTCAGGAGTCTCAATTAAGTGTTAGGAAAATGCTCAATACTTTCGGTGATTTGAAAAAAGAAAGGGTCGGACTAAATACGTATTGCCTTTTTTTAAACTCACACATCAAAGCGGAAGATAAAAAAAAAAAAAAAAAAAAATGAAATTGGAAGGGGATTTGGATTTGTGGCTTGAGCATTTCTGTCATTTTCGATAACAATAAAGTGAAAGAGGAAACTCTGACTTTAAAAACCTCAATGTCAATGTACTTTTAAAATAACTCCTAAATTCCACAAAACACTTTTTTAAAGATGTTTTACAGCGTCAGTTCTGGAGAACCTCACTCTGCATTTTTCATTATGTATGTAAATATAATTTAATATATATATATATATATAATTAAATATCATTTTAATTTATTATTGAATAGTTAAATCCCTGAGTATAATGCAATATGAAATAGCTGTACTCACCGGGGCTCCTTGAACTCCAACAGCACCAGGATCTCCCTGAGGACATGACACACGTGTCAATGCTTTACAAGATTCCAATGTGCTCCCTGAATAATGTGCGCCGATTATCTAGATTTTGTCACGTAATCCTGTCAACACTGCTGAAAAGACGATAAGATTAGAAGGAGTCATCAAACACATCCTGAGAACAGACAAGAGAGGGTCGTTTAGAATTAAATGGAGACTTCCTGTTGCTGCTGTTACACCATTTTGAAGAAAAAAAAAAAAAGCCATATATTTGCTTCCCCGCAGCTAATTCATGCTACCTCACTGAAAATGCTAACGATGGACTGCAGAGTTGAATAATTAATGAATATTTAGTTGTGAGTTTATGGGGAGCCTTGTGGCTAGCGGAACAACAAACTAACACATGTTGTACCGCAACACAGCATATAATTACTGTAAAAGTTGCAAGCAGCCTCGAGTCACAAAATTCTACTGCCCCGTTTTGCTCGCCGACCTTTTGGTACTTTTATGTTGTTTGTTGAACAGCAGCAAGGATATAATTACTGACTTGCAAGGGAATTTGTTCCAGTGTGCTACACTGGCAAAGAACATGTCAAAGAGGCTTTTAGGTTCATTTCAGATTCAGACTATCACTTTTTAGAAATTTAAGACAAGGTTTGCTGAGCCATCAACATTGCATAGGCGAATAAGCATTCATAGTCATATTGGACAATTTTCAAAAACCTCACATGTACTATGTTTTGGGAATATGGGCGGAAGATGGAATAACCAGAGGAGGGGAAAAAAATGAATCCAATGGAAAATGTACAAT
Source organism: Syngnathus typhle (assembly GCF_033458585.1). NCBI lineage: Eukaryota > Metazoa > Chordata > Actinopteri > Syngnathiformes > Syngnathidae > Syngnathus > Syngnathus typhle. The sequence continues at coordinate 7,264,882 of NC_083756.1, forward strand.
AAATCCGTTCATGGCGCTTGCCTAGTCCCTGTCGACTTGCATGCCACTCAAAATATAACGTTGCTTCATTTGCCAAGTCGCACACACGTTCAGATATTAAAAACAACATTTGAGCCCATCCACTCTACTGTGTTTACTGAACTTTGGTAAACAATTAAGTTGTCTTTCCAACGGGTTTACAAGCTTAGGTAAATGGAAAAATAAATCCACGGTAATGCCGCATCAGATTAAAATCTTTAGAGGGTGCAACATTAAATGGTATATTCATAAACAAAAATCAGATGTTTCCACCTCTTGGGACTTGCAGTGGCATCGTCAGGGACTTGTTCATTGTCAAAGTGCACAGCCCATATGACATATCATTTTTTCCCTCCTCAAAGCACGTGTTCATAATTATAGAGTGAAAAGGGGTGTGTTAAGTAAGAGCAAATATACAAGTGGAGTGATTCTGCCCTAAAATATGCTCTTTACATTGACTGTATATTGCTACAGCTGGAAAGACACATTCACACATTGAAGGTTAACTACAGTACACTTTGCAAACTATAAATATCTTGTTCTCTCCTGCTTTATTCTATCACTGTCCTTTTTGCTAATATAGTAATAAATTAAATAGTAATAAATGACAAAGACCAGACCCAGAACCTAAAACTGATGGGGAAAAAAAAGAATGCCATATGACTAGAATGTTTTGCTGCACTGCCACCTACTGTCTTGTGCTAATAATGCCTAGCTATATCTTCTAAAGTGCCAATTAATAGCATATCCTTTGGTTTCCGTTTTAGTATGCAAGGGTCAGTATGTTGGCCTCATGAGTTTTACCAACGACCTTCATTATCCATGTAAGTAATTGCTCCACTCATTCGACTATGGAACCGCAATTAAGTATATTTTCTCTTGATCATTTGAAGAATATTGGGTCTCTGCTAATGTTTGCACTCTCCTACTATTAGTATTATTGGTTTGTCCTTTGGGAGCTATACAATGGCTTTTTATTACCAAGCCATCCCCGGTTCTACTATTGGGGTGAGTTGTCCTGAAAGTTATCATGTTCTTTCATCGCAAATGAATGTTCTGCAAATCTAGTCCAGGACTTGAATACTTCAATTGGATATGCAGTACAGTACTTTCATTCATTACAGGTGGAGTAATGAAAGAGGTAGCATCTCTCTTTGTAACATGGAATGTCGAAAAAAATGGATAATAACAGAGATGACATCAGGTTGCTTTACATTCCAGTGTTTGAAGGTTTACTGTGGGAAAGCGTATGATTAAATCGAATGTTTAGGATCTCACATGGTAAAGTGAAATTCAAGGCTCATTAACAGTCAATGGAGCTGTCATGAATGGGACCAGACTTTCTTTTTTTTTTTTTTTTTTTTTTACTGTTGAGTTGTTTCCTCAGGCTATGACCACACTGACTTTGTTTGATCCTACAAGGTTGACTTCTGGGTGTTCTTATAAAATCACAAATGCTATCACTCAAAACTATAAATATGATGCAAAAAAAAACTTCGAGCATGATTATTTGGAAAATCTGTATCGGATCTCAGTTCCGGAACCATGTTGTTAACTTGACATTCGCAAGCCATAATCACTGGGTTGTCATCGATAAGAGTCCAAGTGCTAGCCAGTGGATCTTTGTGGTTACATTCTTATATACTATATTTTATAGTAAAGAAGATTCTAACATCATATTATCCCCAGTAAACAACCTGGCAGATTGTTTCAGTCAACCTCGACTGCCTCTGTGAAAATTTCCTTCAGCGTGACTTGAAGATGCAACAGCTTCACTCAGTTAGTCATTTGTACTAGAAATGAACGGAGTCTTTGTTGGACTCGTGAGGTTTCCGTCTCACCTGTGGTGTATTAAAACCTAGGCGGTTCCAAAATAAATGTCAACAAAATTGTCGAGGGAAAAACGTGCACCCAAAATACTTCAAATGCGTCAAACCAATGTTGGTTTGTTCCGTTAGTTCAATGTCAGCACAGGCAAAACAGTTATAATGTAAGGTGATTAATAAAATGTACACTACCGTTCAAAGGTTTGGGGTCACAAAATTGTTTGGGTGACCCCAAACTTTTGAACGGTAGTGTAAATATTATTAAAATAAAATATTATGAATTAAATTATATATAATCTATGAATATAAGTATACATATATATTATAAGATTTTTTACACAGAAGATTATATATATAATGTATAAATAATTATCTAAATAAATATACACACTACCGTTCAAAGGTTTGGGGTCAACCAAACAATTTTGTGACCCCAAACTTTTGAACGGTAGTGTATATTTATATTTTCTACATCAATAATCCTCATTAGATTATTCATTGCCAACCAAATATGGATCTTTGACGTCTCTTTTGAAATAAAACCGCTCAAATCGCTTGGTCTGAAGACAATCACGCCGTAATTATTCAATGACACTTGAGCCAATTACAGTGCTGCTATCCCGTGTGATCTGCAGCCTGCTTCCAGTAAATTGTTAGGGTGTTTAATGTTCCCTGACATTGTTGCAGAAAGACATTTTTATCTGTTTGTTGGCGTTTGTCAAGCTGCGCTGGTCATGTCTCGAGCTGCTCCAGGCAATGAGGATTATTGTGTCCTTTTGCCACTGTACAGTACTTACACGGCTCTACTAAGCTTTTTTGGAGCGGCCATCTGTTCATTCCACTGCTTCGCTAGGCTCGAGAAACATCAAGAAATGAGTGTTTCTTGTATCTCTTGGCATTCGGGCCACAGTAAAAATACTCATTTCATCCAAGACTGAAGACGTTTAAAAAAAAAATGGGGCATAATAGAATTCACATTTTTGAGCTTTATGTTAATTCTCTTTTCTTTTCCATTCAGTGCTTCTGTACATCATTCTGCTTTTTTGCTGTAGAACACTTCCAGATTCCACAGTGGCAAACGGTTTATTATGATAGCGGGAAGAGTCCCAAATTACTGAGTAGACTTCGGCTGCAAGTTAGAGTGGTAGAAGACTCGTAGGAGTTCAGAGAGAGCTGAAAATAGTAGCGCGCGCATGTAACAAGTGGGTGTGTTCACAGATGTGTGCTCTGATTTCATCGCATTCTGTTTTCAAGTTGCACGTACTCAGCGCAGCCGTTTAGTTTCAGCGAGGGGAACTATTCCGATTGACGACATGTATATGGGTCAAACTTGTGGCCTCCTCTGGCACACTGCGACATCCTCAGCGCCATTAAATTGAGCTGGATTCAATTACCACACTGCTCTTATGCGTCTTGCATAGCAGCTGTAAAACTGACACTGTCATCACAGTGACTCTCCCATTTTTAGGGCCATTTTTTTTTTTAATCGGCAATAATTTTGACCTTCCATCATAACGACCCCAAAGTGCCTACTGATGCATGATCGTGATGAGTCCCGCTTCCACCTGGCTAGACATTCAGTGCGGGAATGTAACACGGATGCAGCCAAACACAACACCATTACCGTAATTATCTTGTTTTTGTTCTCACTTCAAATAGCACACAGTCAATACCACCAACTGTGATGTGATAGGGGGAAACACATTTGTGCACAACACACACACATCAGGATAAATCTGGTGTGGTTTTTTTTTTTCCTTGTCTGTACATATACCCTGTTTACATTTGGAGACATAATTATATCCTTACCTTTAAACCCTCCTCTCCTGGATATCCTGGTTCACCCCTCTCCCCTGGAAGACCCTGCATTAGGAAGCAGAAAGTATGTGAATATTTATGACCATTGTAATAATTTGCTTTACGTATTTGAGTTTGTGGTTTCCGATAGTTCACTTGTAAAGCAAACATCATTACTCACAAAACTCACATTAATTCATTATGAATAATCCATCTTTCGGTAATTCTCTTGTAAATTCAAACCATTTCATTTCAAATCTAATCCGATCTGGTTCTTTCTGTGGTGTGAAACAAAATAGAATTACCACTTGAGGGATTATCATAATACTCGTTAAAATCAGTATAATAAAATAAATATGACATTAAAAGTATGAGTTTTAAAATTCACCCTTAACTTCCAGCCATAGAATAATTTAGCTCTGGTTGTATGCACTTATTACATAATTCATGTTTAAACATCTTTATAAAGGATTACCTGTGGTCCTGGTAAGCCTTTTATCTCGCTGTCACTCTGGATAGAATCGAGTTTAATAGAAATGTGATTATCAGCAGTAGCCAACACTCATTCATCTGTTTCTTCAGAGCCTTACCTTCATTCCAGGAAGTCCTCTTGGTCCTGGTGAGCCGTCAGCACCCTGCAGAAATGAAATTTTATAACCTGTCATGGTCTAAAAATAAATTTAGGACCCCAAATTGACACCAGTGTGGGTTAGTTAAACAAACAATGAGCTCCCAACTTTGTGAATAACAATTTTTACCTTCTGCCCCTGTAATCCAGGAGGGCCAGGCTTCCCACTTTCACCCTGAGCGAGAAAAACAATGGAAAACAAAAATAATCATCTTTGACATATTTAGAATATTTACATTGCTAAATTAAATGAATGATCAATATTTAGTATACATGTTAACATGTATACAAATGACAGAAGTTCATTATATATTCTTTATATATATAATTGAATGTATCACAGCAGGAAGATATAAATAAATAGCGTACTCACAGGCTTACCATCAGCACCAGGTAATCCCGCCTCTCCTTTGTCCCCCTGGAACGACATTATTACAAAATCCACACATTAAATACATTTTAAAAAGCAAGATTGAAGCATTCTTACCGTGCGTCCTGGTGGGCCACGTTGCCCAGGTCCAACGACACCATTGGAGCCCTCCACTTCTGCAATTGCGGCTTTTCGATTCAGAGGACACTACGGAAGCAATGATTGACTCATTGTACAAAAATAAAGCGGGCAAACTTTTATACATATCGAGTGTGATAATTTTGGGGAAACACATCCTGCTCATTTCCTATGTTGATTTTGAAAGGTTCTTTTAGCTCAAACAGCTTTATTAATCTGGCTGAATTTAGAAGCACTGTTAAAGAGTATTACACACATTTGCGATAAGAATTCTTCAAATGATTTCACTTACCCTTTCATCATCCTGTCAACCAAAAGAGAATAAAAAAAATGAATGTTATTTTCAGAAAAAGCTTGATAGAAATGTGACTTTTGCACTAGTGTACAATCAGGTTAAAACGTTACCACATAGAAGATCTCACAAGCTGTCTCTCTCTCACTCTGAAGAGGATCACAGTACAGGCGTAATTTCTGGATTTGTATCTAACGTAAATAAAAAATCAATAAGAAATGTTTAGACTTTGGTTGACCGTCATTAAAAAGTATCATACCCGCTAACATTTGCATTATTATTGCCGATCAAATTTTGACTTTGAACTTATATTTAGTGCAGTGATTGCGAATTACAATGTGTACTTACGGGAACAGTGACATCTATTTCCCGTCTCTTTGCCACCTGTGTCTTCCCATTGATGTAAATGGGCTCCATTGGTTCGGGTATTATTTCCTGCATCCTGTGATCGTCAAGGAAAGCGGTGACCTGGCTGGGTCTCACCAGGAGTTTAAGCTGATGCCACATTCCATCAAATAGTGACTGACAAAAAGTACAAAAAAATGATTTCAATTTGAATCAATTGTGCATGAACAAGTGCGTGTCTTTTTTTTTTTTTTTCTTCAAAATGAAACAATGAACCATTTATTTTTCCAAATTATGATTTCATTAAATATTGATTTATTTATTTAATATTAAATGAATATTAATATTATTTTGAATTATTGATGTCGACAATTCTTAGAGATGTCGCTTTTCACAGCACGTATGTGACATAATAGCCGGATTACTAAATTTAGTTCCACATTACAGTGAAACACTGAATTGTGAAACAATAAATGTCAGAAACTGCATGTCAGTAAGCACCCACGCATAATAATAATAATATGCCACTACAGGATTGCGCCATGAGCCATTAATTATTTCCCTAACCATTCTTTATTAAAGCCATTAAGTGTATACGCGTGCGAGAACAGCGGCGGTATTGTTTCAGATGGGCTGAGCCTTAGCCAACATCTTCAAAGTGACAAATCACAGGCTACCACGATGTGCCACATCAAAATGAATACAAATCAAACAAGCGCAAAAAAAAAAAACATAATCGCAACCCTGTTCAGTGTGCCACGCTTCAGTCGAGGTGTGTAAGAAGTGCGTTCGGAAAAAAGAACCTGGCTACTTTCTTGACAGGATGTGTTATTATAAACTGCCATGGAAATCGAGGCACGCGTTCTAACTGCGACGCATCCACCGGCGAGTTTCCACCGGGGAAATGTAGCGGTTTCGATTCGGAAAGATTTTCTTTGAGCCCACCTTTGGCATCCTTCACATGCCGTCAAATAAATGCTTTTGTTTTGTCTGGAAGTGCTTCTACTTGTTAATAAAAAGAGGCTTTAACAGAATCGTGTTTTGAGAATATAATCTGAAAATACTTAACGTGCTTTTACGCTTGGCCGTGTGATTATACCCACCTCGAATCCTATATTGAAGACAATCTTCTGCTCCATGTTTGTCATTTTAGTGGTGGTAAATGTGACCGTTTTGTCCTTTCCGTTCAGTGTCACTGCAGCCTGGATCTTTTTGTCCTTTGATAACACCCGCCAAAGGTCAAAGTTCAGCATTTGGGCAATTCCCTTTAGACGGATGGTGGCTACAAATACGTAGGAGGGAGGAAGGCCTTCTGGGAAAATCTCTCTAGTGAAAAAAAAAAAAATTACATTTAATTACATAACACATTAATATTTTAAGAACACGTTACCTGGTGTCCTCGGTAATGTCAGTGGAAGACGTAAGAGTGAAGGCCGTCTCGGATTCCAGAGACCCGGGAATTTTCTTGGCTTTTTTCTCAATATTCATGCCCACCATTAGCTCGAAACCTTTCTCATCTCGAGATGCCACCGGTATCCTTGTGGGACACACGGATTCTAGACGATAAATAGAAATTCAGTTGGAAAGCTCAGCAAAGAAAGTAAATCGACGCTTACCTTCGCAGAGTCTCTGTTCCATGGAATCTCGAATACGATCAATGGTGGTGTAATCTTCAGCGTACAGGACATAAGTGGAAGATGGTTTGTTAGCGATGGATACGAGCTCGGAGTTTGTGATCTCGCTCCCAACCCCGACTGCAAACACTGTAATGCTTTGAGCTCGTGCCTCAATACTGGCATCCGTCTAAGGGGAAAAAAAATATTATTAGAAAGCAGGATGTGTGGTGACAAGTAAAGGGATTTAACAGTCTCGCGTTATAAATATAACATTGTTTTCATTACAGTGTGGTTTGGAATTATTGCGAGACCGAATGATAGACAGTACAAGTCGTCATTCATGCAGTGAATAATATTTACTACGTCATCTTGGGATTTGCCATCTGTGACCACAACAGCGATGCGGTTCTTGACTTGGCTGGCTCGCTTGGATGTGGCGAAAACATGGTCCACGGCAAACTTAATGGCTCTGCCAGTCTACAAAGCAGACATGTTCAATTTTAGAGCAGGTCAACACCTTGTTTCTTTAGAATTGAGATTTTCCATGCACACCGTGGCAACGGTTTAAGGAAAACTTGGGCCAGACAGAACTCCAACATGTTCCAAAACTAAATGTCCTCCCCTCTATTTACACTTATATTCATATTTCACTCAAACATTATAACTATAACAGTTGGTAGTGAGTATTTGGTTAAAAAAAATGCTGTGCCTGCCTGTGTGTTTCCTCCCATGTATGGGATGCCTCGAATGGCCTGAATGAGTTCTGCAGCACTTTGTTGTTCTCCCAGAGGGATCTCCAGACGATGAGTGTCACTGTACTGGATCACAGCCACCTGTAGTAGACACAACATGTTCAGAAAATGAAAAAAAAAACATTACATGATAGCTATAGCAATGAATCATATAGTGAAGTGGCTCTACCTGTGTATAGTGGGAGCTGATATCAAATTGACTGGTGATATTGATAAGCCATTGCTTGGCTGTTTCAAAATCAGCAACGCCAACACTCCACGAGCCATCCACAATAAAAACCAAGTCATTCACTGCTGTGCTGCAGCCTGAACATAAGACAAATTCAAAGAAACAAAACATTTATTTTAATTGAAGCAGGCATATCATTTTTAGGATCAAACTACCTGCTCGGACATCTTCTTTCTTTTGTGCAGCATCCAGCGGAATCAGCAAGACAATTATACTCCACAGTGCCCAGAGCAACATGGCGGTTTAGGAGGGCGGTTCCCCTCGGTTCGGTCCAACTTGTCTAAACCGTGATTGAAAACATGAGACTATCAAATATGCATCCAGCATACCGTACATAGCTTTATAATACACTATCATATTATTTCCTTCAATGCCATGTTAAATACTTTCCATGCATTTTTAATTTGCACCACAAGTTGTTTGTCCCGTAATTTCTGATGTAAGCTATGTTAGCGTCCATTTTCCACCAACCGTAACGCTGGGCCCGACTAAATAACAATGTCCGCACTATGCAGAGCGCTGATGGGAAACTTCAGTATAAACATAGCAGAGGGCATTGCAGAATATTGGCAGGAGTTTTGAAGAATTGGGAGGATCAGTCAGCTGAACACAAGACAGCGCTCTACCACAAAATTTTCTGTCAAAACCTCTTGGCATGTCTGATGGAATTTGCTCTTATACGATTATGGATCATTTTGTACTGAATCTGATGACCAACTGGAACTGTGTCAAAGCCGCTGTGAGACTATAGAAACTATATTATAGTGTTTGTGGATCTTTATTTTAAAAATATGCAAAGCAAAATGGCTACTGTATACTGTTCATCAAAAGTTACGATATTTGTTTAAGAATCAACCACACGCCGGGTCATCGAGTGTGGTGTGCAAACAGTCGTCAAAATGAGAGCCCAGCGTTTCTAAAAATGTCTTTTCAGGGATCCTCCAAAACGTGCCCGCCACAAATTCTCGTCTTGCGTCTTTACAAGCTCTCCTTGAGTTTCTTCTCTTCATTACATGTACACAACGGGACTAGGTGGATCCTGACGCTAAATTCCTACTGCACTGCACCAACCACATCAACCACCTCCTCTGGCTTCTGAATCACAGAACATTCCTTGTGCACAGACGCCGCTAAAACGACTTTGCTCGGTTTTGTCAACCGATTCCACAAGTTATTTAGAGAAAACAGAACAGTTTGTAGCTGTTCTGTCATTGACTGACAATGTGTAATTGGCCAAAAATCAAATAAAATAGACTCTACAATCTCTGAGTTTGAATTAGATAAGGGATGGATGGGTTGTCATGATGTCGCAGTTTTACAAGATTATAAGATTATGAGCAAAATGAAGAGTAAACACCATGTCCTCCGATCAGACCAAAAACATCACTTTGTCCTGAATTAACACAGCCTACTTTCTGTATAAATATTATCATATTGTCAAAGTATGATGATTTCAAAATTAATTTAAAAAAAAAAAATTGCATTTCATTAGGGAATATAAGCAGAAAATCTCACAGAAAAAAAAGTCTGACTTGATAAGTAGAAACACACAGAAGTACATGTAGGGAACAAATTCACAATTGCACACGTTCACACAGTAATTACGATGGAAGAGAACTTCAGACTTTCTAACTACATGTCGTTGAAATACCAAAAGACATGATGGGAAGGACTAAAACTCCTTTACCAGAAAGCGGAGAACTACACCGACCCATAATCACAGCGGGTCATGTATAAGCTGTATATTTAGCTTTTTGTCCCCGCATTGTCCCGACGGTTGGTCACTTGTAGCCAAATCAAACTCAAGTCATGGAAAAAGTACAATGAAAAGTTCCCCAAACACGCAGCGGTACAACAGATGACTCAAATCACTTTATCTTACACTGTTTCCAAATAACAAAAACTACTTTTTAGTCTGTACATCCTAAAATTAAAAGATAGCCTGAAGAGGCCACCTGCACATCAAACCCGAGTGAGAGGAAGTAATTAAACTTGCTTACCCTCTATGGAAGCACAGTCAAGAAGTGATGACAGTGCTTCAGCGTCAAATATTCACAAGGGACGAAGATGAGAAAATGAGGAGACGCAAGTCCTGAATTGGTAGTGACAGTCCTCTTTCTGGTTGGCACATGAAATGGTAGGAGTGTCAGGGCAGGCCTTTATAAATCGTGGCAGGCTTCACCACAAAATGTAGCCAGCCCCGTGCTACGTACATGTGCATGGACCACAGCTCGCATATGCTTTTGAGTTTGTGTTTTACACATCTTCTGGTGTTCATTTTGGATCAGATGATTAAAAAAAAAAAGTCATTAATTCATCACCTTTTGAATAAAAAAAAACACACTCATCCAACAGAGAGCCTGTTTTAGCACCAAAAAGGGACCATATGTAAAGGTTTTAACCAGTAAACAATGTCAATAAATTACAGACTCAACAATAAATGTTAAATAACATCTGTTGCACATTGGAAAGAAAGCAGAGAACATTTTCTAGATTGTTTATTCTTGTAAGTTACTAAATCAGGGTGATCAAGCAGAAACTATTGCCATCATTATCTGCAAGCAATGTAAAGTTGTTTTTTGCTGCACATAGAAAAATACTTTTTGATATTCTGAATTGTACAGTTTTAGGGCGATTCATTAGAGGGGAAAACAACTTGTAGAAGTGCTGTTGCTAAATTGCATGTCATCGTCTGAACACATTAACCTGGTGTAGGGATGAAAACAGTATATAATTAAAAAAAACACTTAAGAGTTCTTGATGCATGCAGGGACGATGACATTTGGTTTATTGGTACAAAAGATTAATTAAGAATGTTGAGCCACTGGTGCCCTCTACTGGGATACTGAGAGCAATGAGGGGGTGATGCATCTATCATCTGGAATGCAGAAGTAACCAACCAGGAGTTAAAATTTAAGAGTCTTTGAATTTTAAAATTCTGCCTTGGAAAAAAAAATAGCTTATTTGTATGTTTTCTGCAAGAAACCTTATTTACAATTGTGTAAAACATCATCCTGAATTAGTTTCCTGATGGCTCCTCCTCTCCCTGAAGATGCTGAACTAGTTTTCCGTGACTTGCTGAAATCAGTTGAAATACTAAAACCATACCAGGAGATGGCAGCACTGTGCTAATTGTTATTGGTTACTCTACCGGAAATAATGTAGTAGAAGAAGGAAATAGTAGCCCACTATGGAGCCGCCCTGTTTAATGGCGAGCTAACAGCAGCAACACTCCAAGCGACTTACTCTGGGTGTTTTCATGCCGAAACGCGTCAATAATGTAGTTGTAAACCCCCGCCATTCTGACGTTGGGCTCGTTCCCGCAGCGCCGATAATGCCGAAGATGAAACTACGGATGAAAACAGGCAAGGAAGGTGGCGACGAAACGACCGAGGAAGATGCATTAGTGGAGCCGAAGGAACGTCAGCATATCCCCAGTGTGGTCTCTCCCACATCGATGTCCAACAGGCTGGAGCAGTCGCCCCACGATCATGTTTTTCCACCCCAGATGGACAAGGAGACTATTTTTGAATGGTTCGGCTTTCATCTAAACCCTGCCAAGCGAATCGAGTTCATGTGCGGGCTGATGCACATGTGTCAACCCCTGGAGCTTCGTTTTTTAGGATCGTACTTGGAAGACCTGGCTCGGAAAGATTATCATGTTTTACGAGACTTTGAGTTTCGTGCAAATAATCCAAACGAGCTGGGGATTTTAACGGATTTAATCGACCCCGTTGTGAGGTCTAAGCTACTAGTGTGTCTTTCGCTTCTCGGATCTGACAGCAGGGAATGCGCTGGGATACTCTTTCGCATACTGAGCCATGTAGATCCGTCGTTATTCTACAAAAAACATGACTACTCCCTTCCTTCATTCGGGGACCCTCAGCACCACTCGTTGGATCCGGATGGGAATGCTTGCAAACAAACATGCGCCGTGTCAAACACCGAGATCTCCCCTGGATCTTTGGACCAGTTAGCGCTACTTTTCAGTATGGCCTCTTTACACCCAGCTTTTCATTTTCACCAGCGAGAAACGCTTCGGGCGCAACTGGATAAAATTGAGCTGGCGATTGAAGAGGAAAGACGACAGATTCGTGGAAATGCACAAACAACGGTAAGTGACGAGCTCAATGTGATGCTAAGCTAGCTCTTGTTTACTAGTTTTATTTCACCTTGTTTTATTTTCAGAAAGTTCGTTTTTTTTTACTTTGAATATGCACATCATCACATGCTAAGCATTACCAAAGGAATTTAATTTCATTCCGTTAGTTCTCTTTCAAGTCTCTCGAGTGACAGCTGGTGCTTTAGCTGCAGCGAAGCTTAATGCTAACTTGCTTGCTAGCAGGCTTAAGTTTTGCAACTGACGCTTTCACAACAGTTGTACAACACGGGAGAGGTGGGGGTCAATTCTCGGTAGATCCAGTTAATGAATGGCCTTTCAGTTTCTATAAGGTCGACGTTTTGCAAGTTCTCATTCAGCTACTGATGGTGCCGCATCTGGAACAATGGAGGGTTCTTGCTCAAGGACACTTTGATGTGATCACGTGCAGTCTTCAGACCGCTAACGTCAAATAACGATATCATTGTCCAATTTATGTAACCTCTTGGTATAATATACAACTATTTGATAATACAACTCAATATAGTAAACGCACGCTGTTGTTATACAGTCATTTCTCGTAGATGTCAAAGTGCAGTTTCTCTTCAGGGAAAATGAAACTGTCGGATATAAAAGTTTCTTTTGCTGCCAGTTACACACATGCCATGCGGCCACTTACTGTCACTGCACGTGTTTGCATGAACCTCTCTACTTCTACCAATGTTGACCTCTGGTCTAGCTGTGCTGTTGAATTTTAAATTACGTGCAACCCCTGTGGGGAGTCCGCTCCCTCGTGCTCGTCGGAACCAACGACTTTCGCCATGCTAGCCCCGTGGTGACCGTCTGCACGTGCACCCGACTGGGTGCCCAGGACGCTGCTCACACGTTTGCCTGCTTTGTGATGTTTTTCACCGATTCACGACCACGGTCCATTGGGCGCCGTTGAACTGGACTGCCCCTACACCTGTCTATGGACCCCGTGGAGGCTATTTAGTGTGTTTTGGGATGTTCTCTTGTATTGAGGGGTGCTGGTTGGCCACAGTTACTTTTTTTTCCTTTGTCTTTTAGCTTTGTTTTGCTTTGATGGCTTTTATCTTGAGCACTTTCTGGCTTTCTTTGTGGCGCCGTTGTGTGGCAGCCTTATGAGAGCCTATTGAGTTGCGCTCATGCCATTTGTGCGTCTTTTGTATACCCACTCTGTGGTATGAATACTGCTGGGGCCTGAATTTCCCCACCCCTGGGGATCAATAAATATACAATCAATAAAGTGGCTCACGAGCTTGACCGTTGTCTTTTTAATCCCAGGAATTGCCAGGACATAAGGTTGATTATCTGCCTTCTTCGTCTTTGGGAGAGTGTGCAGACTCCCATCCTCCTTATCAGAGCCGACGCTCCAGACGCGGGGCGATACAAAAAGAAGGTGAGTATGAACACAACTTCATGCCATCAAATATTTGTCCTTATTATCTTTTAAGCATTGCAATATTTCCCCCCCCCCAGCAGTGCATATAGAGGCAATTGTTCTCAAGTGTATCTCTCTGACCAGAATAGACAAGGAATACAACTTTGAGGTGAGAAACTTTAGCAAATGTTTGATTGTAATTTAATCTGACATATTTTACCAATCTTAAATGGGAATGTCTAGTACTTGTATTTAAATATATGGCAACAGAGCAGATGGATTATCCAAAGCGCAATGTTGAGTCATTTTCTGTTTCTACCGAGCCAAATCATTGAATAGCATAGCTGAAATTGTTTTGTTTTAGTTTTGGGAGACCCACCTAATCTGATAGAACGTCATGACCGTTTTTTTTTTTTTTTTTTTTTTTACTCATGACATCTCGACTTGGTTTCAGGTGAAGTGGTCAGACTCCTCTTCTAGTAACGTGACCAAAACTCATCTGGAATTGGAGAATTTCCTTTTTAAGGTAAGCTCATTTGAATGGGTTGTGATGATTCAAATGGTGTCACTGGGCCAAAAACTTAAATAGCGCCAGTGGAACATTAGTCATGACATAAGAGTAGAAGAGTCTTCTTTTTATGATTATAGAGGTGTCGATTAAATGAATCAGCAGCAAACATTCTAATCAAATTAATCACTTTATGAAAATGCGCAATTGAAACCACTTTCACTTTTCTTTTGGAGTGCAATTTATAAACCTTCTCTTTGCAGCTTCCTAAAGATCAGTGCACTAACTCATTTGAGAAGAGCCTCCTGAGACTTTTGAGCCACTATGAGAGCAGAGAGTGCGAGAAAAGCCTCAGGTACTTTTTATTGCTATTCGGCCAACCATGCTTATCTGTACATGCCTGCACACAAACACAACAAGACGAGTTTCATTGAATGAAAAGTGAAACACAGAGAACTGCTGTCTCAATGACTAAGAGTTCATGTGAATGCAGTTTTACCACATGTTGTTCTTGAGCTGACATGATTTATTAGCCTCACTTGAAAAGACACAAAAGCCTCCAATTTTCCTTTTACTCCTATCTCCAGGGAAAAGTTCCTTGCTGCGCCTCCAATTTTCAGACAGACCAAGAGGGTGTGCAGCTTCTTCAATTGCGACTCCAGTTATTCTACCAAACCATCAAGTTGCCGTTGTAAGGAGCTCGTAACAGTGATTTACTGTTCATCATTGTAAAGCTTATAGTAAAATGTTTGCTTTTGGTCTAGGCAACTGTCAGCTGGGGAAAAATTTACAAGGCGATTGCTCTGACGCCTCAAGTCAGGATGAAGGTGAGACCTCATCACTTCAATAAAACTGAGAAGTTAGGGTTGCAAAAGAAGAACCGAGTGACTATAAAAAGTCAGTGAATGAGACCTGACAAATGAAACGTTTCTGACTTTGCTGATTATTATTCTGAGATTGGTTGTCTTCAAATTAAACTCGAAAAAAGGATCCTCATGTATAATTTGGTTGTTGTTTTTTTGCGGGCGTAGAATCATACAGTCAAGGGCATAAGAAAAAGCACGGCGCCAAGAGTGCAAGTCAAAGGTAAGACGAACGTCTCGCGTCAAGTGGGAAATGGTTTCAAACAAATGGTGCTAAGACTTCTCTTTAGTCTGCCCAGTGCAAAAGGGCCTCGGGGAGACAGTTGGAGAGGACCTCATGTCGCTGAGCTCAGTGGTTCATCAGAAAGGAGGAAAAGAGGCTTCAAACTGAGAAGCGTGCCGGAACCTGAACAGGTGGGGAACGGTTGTTATGATGTGGATTGTTGTCGCAATGGGTTTCTTCAAGAATCTGATCAGACCTTGACCAAAGTTCCCTCCTCCTTTTGTCCACCTCAGAAAACGGAGAAACGAAACCACCCAGGAGCCAAGGCTAAAAGCAGAGACAGGTAGATCAGCAGTAATGGTCTTCAAATGTCCACTTTACCGTGGCAAGCCCTGACGATGATGCCACGGCGTAATAACCATAAGGACGACATCTCCCGATTTAAAAACATTTCTATTGCATTGTTTGCCTCACCTTGGGGTTTCTCTTCTTTTTATCTACAGAGGCAGAGAAAAAGGATCTTATTTGATTAATGGTAATCTGGCACCAACTCATTTGCCTCAAAATAAAGGTGGGTGTTGGTGTAACCATACCTGGCAGTGTAGCTTTTTTTTGTCCTTTGTCCTTTTTTGTCTTGCCGATATCAAATCAAAGATTCCCGTTGATTCATCGTTCTCTTTATTTTGAGTAGGTCAAGTTTGTCTATGTACTATATCGACAAGGAACATCTTTATGTTTTTGTGAACACCCAGTTGCCAATATGTGCAATACAGGTTTGGTAGCTGTTGCTGGCTCTGGACCGGACACATTTGGTGAAACGTCATCAGAGAGCTACAGTTCTCCGTCAAGTCCTCAACACAGAGGAGTAGAGAGTCTGGATAGTGAAGATGATAACAATAAAGGTAAAAAAAAAAGTGTTGATACTCTTGTGCTAAAAGGCAATTTCCTGATGACCTTTGTACTCCTGTGTGATCAAAAATGCGTGACCAAATTTCCTTTATGGCATCTGTAAAAGAAAAGAACGAGTGGATGATGCCTGAGTGGCAATGTATTCATTCTTGTTCTCCCTTTGGTGTTTGTTTCACAGATACTGACAGTCATTCTGATGACTCCTTCCAAGTAGCAGGCCCCAGCATGTTCTTTGCCCGTCAAAGTGATCCAAGTGTCGTGGAAAACCTGATGTCTGTCCACCCTTTGTCCCCAAACAACCAGATAGACTTTACAGGCCCAGAGAACAACTTACAGTTTCCCCCTCTTTCCTTCATGCATCCTGACGTGCTTCCAAACGGCGCCTGTGACCCTCCACTGACCGTGCCTCCGCTTTCCAGCCAAAGCGTCCTCCCGGATGGAAAGCCTTCTTCTGGACCGCTGATGATGCCCATGCCTCCGGGGGTTCCGGTTATGCCAGGCCCCGGGGAACCGGAAAAAAGGGACCTCATGCCAACTTTTGGTATCCCGTCAATGGGGTTCCAACCCGGTGTGCAGCCTCTAGTCCAGAGGTTCAAAACCGCCTTGCCGCATAACCAAGGTGGTCACGATGGCTCCTCGGAGAGCACTTCTACTCCCGCCGGCTCCCAGTCCGCGCAGCAAGCCCCGGTGCGACCTATGGGTGCCACGTCTTCGGGCCTCGCCATGTACCCATCCTCTCTGCCCTGCCAGGACGCGGCCGCGCTAAGTTCAGGTCTGACGCGGTCACTGCCTCTCGGAGAGGCTTCCCACGCCAAGCATCCCGGTTTAACCCTAGGGTCCGCTCTGCCATCCGCATTCACTTTGCCACCTGGAGGTGCGCCGGCAGCTAGTGGACATGTGCAAGCAGGCGTGCCGCCGGCCGTGCCCACGCACAGCCCGGGCCCCGCCCCCAGCCCAGCACTTGCTCACGGCACGGCGCTCAGTGACTGTATATCTTACAGCAATGCCGGCGCTTCCTGTGGAAGTGGCTGTGACAATCCTATCGCGCTTCCACAGAGTCAGCAGCAACAAGTGCCCCCCCAGCCGCCCGCACCGCAGCCGCCGCAGCAGCAGCAACAGCATCTGATGGGCTGCGGGACCTGCGGCTGCCACAACAACTGCGGCAGCCGAGGCAGCGGCAACGGCGTGAGCGGCTGCCAAGTGCCGCTCTTTTTCCCCAACCACCAAATGGCTGCAGCGGTGCGGCAGGTCTTCAGCGTCCCGCCCCCTCTCTTCCAACTCACGAGCCTGTGCATCAACAGCTACCTCACCCAGGGCCAGCCACCCCACCAGGCCAACGGGGCCGCCGCCCTGCCACCTTTCTACCCAAACGCCCCGCCCCCCGGCCACCCTTCAGCCTACGGCCCCATCCACTCGCATCCTCACAGCCACGCAGACGCGTCGTCTCACATGCTGAGCACGCAAGTGGTGGCGGCGGCGGCGGCGGCGGCGAGCTACAACCTCCAACAGCAGATGACACCGGTCGCATCGTTCCAGCGCATTTACCGGCAGGTTTATCCCAATCCTCTTGGGATGCTTCAAGCGGCTTCACTTGGGGCCGGCGGAGTCAATAAGAAGAACGGGAGCGTGTCCTGTTCCAACTGCGGTGTGAGCGGACACTACGCTCAGGACTGCAATCAGCCCCCCATAGACTCCGCACAGCAAGGTAATCCAGCAGCATATATCTTGTAGAACCGCCATTTTGTCCTTTCAGCCCAATGCCTGAATTTTTATATCAGATAACCACAGATGGGCAAATCAATTTGTAAATACAAATGCTAAACAACAAACATGCCTTCCAGCATGAATTGCAGTTGGTATTTGCTTTTCTCCCTCCAGGCGGTTTCCGGTTAAAGTACGCGGCTTCACACGTCGCCGAGGCACTTGACGGCGCTGACTGAAAAAGTGGAGCTGTGCCGGTGACCCTGGCGCTTCCGTGTGGTCGAAAAAAGCAACGACATAACAGGAAGAAAGCGTCCGCCGCTAAGGGCTCAGCGGACAAAAGCGACAAAAAGTATTTGTGCCTAAGCCTTATTCACATGAAATCATTTCGACGTCCGGTGCACATGAGTTCCTCCCCTTTCAGATGAATTTGGATGTTTTTGCACTGAGGGTTGGAAAACATTTAACTTATTACTACTTGATTATTATCATTATGATGAGGAATATTATTACTTTACTTTTAAGGGGCTTTTACAGACTTTTTAAAGTGAAGATAACCCTGAGCAACATGAAACAAAAAAAAAAAAAAAAAGTTCTCCTGCTTTTAAACACCTGCTATTTATGCTTTGTCGACATTACTGTTCTTAGGAAGGTTTTATTTGTTTGACGGAATATTTTCGGATAGACGGTAATCAAAATGTAATTAAGAAAATAATTGTGTTGACCTCACTGTAAGTTTTTGAATGTACGTCACATTTAAGGAAGCTGATGTGCGAATCGAATGCTTGTTTTGCCACTCAATAAGATTGTGGGCATTTGAAGATAATTGCTGCTTTGACCGTTAACCCCCTGCATTTTCAAAATGTTTTTTTTTCTTCCCCCGCTAATGTGCACTACAACATGAGGTGACGTGCATTTCAAGCCGAGGTTTTACTTTGTATTATTAACATTCGTTGTCACCTGCAGATACTACAAAAACACAATCTTTCTCAGTTCAACGAGTACAGCGAACCTTCGCATATTTACAGTGCGGCATTCACAAAGTCACGTTTGGTTTTTAATTTTGCTTTATATATACTCTTTATTCACCTTAAAGTTCACCTACTTTATTTGTTGTGTGTGGCGCCCCCTTGTGGCCTCTTGGTGTCTTGAAACTATGTTAACGTGAGTTGGAGCTTCATTGATGTAAGTGCTTTGATGGCACCTGGGTGCCGAGAAACTTCGTAGGAGTGAGTTGAGGGGTTTCATTTCTAAAAAAAGTAGCACTTTGTCACCATGTTGTAGCATCTATAGGCAATTGTTAACTTGACACTAGCGGTGGTTCACTGTGATGGGTCAAAGGTCTTCTGGGTCCGAGGGCTGCTGGATTAGTCTGTTCAATATTGAAATCATATGTATTTGAGATCGGAAAAGCATTTATTGACCATTCATTTATGAACTTTTGTTCCTTGAACATCAGAATCAGCTTTATTGAGCAAGTTTCTGCATGCCAAACAAGGAGTTTGACTTTGGTTGATCTCAGCCTCTGTACAACATTTAACAGAACAGAACAGAACATGCGGGGATATCCCGGTCGACTTGCACGTCTCAGAACGGAAACACCAAATAATCGTTTGTCCTCGATTATATGAATTTTGAGATTGTCTTTGATAAATTGAGCAGCCCTGCTGGATCCTAGATAGCAAACCAATGCACGGACCGCTTTCCATACTGGTTTGGTAACAAAATGTCCTCCACTGCGTGATGTCGTGTTGGTTAGAGCTGCTTGCTGTTGCAATGAAGAACTATGCATGTCCATTTCTTTGGTTGTGAATTCTAATGTGTGGTGATGATGAGGGAAGGTGACCGGTCAGGGCAAATGACTTCTGTCCCACACTGCTTCCGAGATCTGACTTCTTTCCCCAATTTGATAGAGTGAATCACAAGCGCTGCTGATGTCCACCAGTCGGACTTGTGAAGAAGGAAGTCCTCTGTAAATATTCTGTGCAGGGGAGGAGTTAAACGTGAGTGTTGTGTTGACCTCAATGGTGTAAGAAAATGGTGTTTACTGTACTCTTTGATACTGGAATGCCAGATATATTTCTAGAGCAAAATTTGGATTTTATGCAATCTGTTTTCATTTCAATTAAAAGCAATAAAAGGAGAAATGTGTTGTCATGAATATTCAGAATAGGGTTTTTGCTTTAAGATCTATTGTCGCAATGATTCGAGATAAATGATACAAATGATCTTTTATTTCATAACTACACTAAAAAAGGGACACCTTCCAAAACAAAATTAACCTTTATGTAATCACATATATTTTTGAACCACAACAACTAAAGGGGATTTAATAGAGATCCCGATAAAGTAAATTGTAATACAGGTGATGAATTCAATGCTATAGTGAGAAGCCACCATTTTGTTTTTGTGGCAATAGCAACCCATCAAAATCCCTGACGTGATTCACAGTGGATGAACTCTGACTGTTAATCTTCCCCACGTACATGTATGCTCCCAAATATTGTACCAAATCATTGGAAAGTGTTAGATTCTTGGAGGCCAGTCCAGTACAGCCAGTGGTGCACAGATGAAGGATGCAGCCACCGCCTGCTTCAAACTCCCAGGGAAAGCCCACAGACAACACTCCGACCTGGGACCCGGCGCCGGTCCCAGAGCGTAGGAGGCGAGCACATCCCTGAATCGGGAGGGACCGACCCCCGCATCAGGCAGCACGGCTAGCGGAATAACCCATGCCCACCCCTGCGAGAAAGGCGAGAAGACCCCAGGAGGGTGCAGAGGAACCACATTGAAGCCAGGGTCTTGGATGAGGGGACGGTTGAGACTCCTCGGGTACCAATGGACTGCGAACAGCTCCGACGCTGGATCGCAGTAGAAGGGCAACGCATCATCTGCGAGGAAGAACAAGCCTCGCCCCTTTCGGGTGCACACCGCGAGTCCAGAGTCAAGATAGAAGCTGGAACACATGCGAGTGACCCAAATGGTATGTACTGGAATTACAATGAGAAGATCAAATTGAGATCTTTCCAAATGACAGTCTTTCTGAAACTAGCACTCCAAGTTTCCACTTCATTTCATATCAGGGGTGTTTGGATTGTGAGGCAGGACGGCTAACCACTACAACATCGTCGAACTTTTCTCAATAGCTCAACCCGATGTCATTTTCTTCATCAAACCCTGACATCATTGGCCATCAGAGGTCAAGGCTTTATGTCATCCCTTAACGTTCCCCAACCTTCCTGTTGAGGCGTTTGCTCCATTTCCTATCAGGAATCCCTTCACGACAACAGTCCTGATTAAAATGTCTGTTCGCAAATACACCAAGCATCTCAATATATATCGACAGGTGATTATATTTTGTCCATTTTCATTCCAAGCCCAAACCTCAGATGTTGCAATCAGATATTCATTTTATTTGCATTTCCCGCAGTGCCCTGACCACTTCCCTTGAATGAAGTTCATTAACTCCATCGTCCAGACATCAGGCCCCTTTTAATTGTTGCTAAATTTTCACTCATCTCCACAGGTATGGCGTTACATGATAGGGTCAATCGAATCGGAGTGCTTAGCATGCGTGGGATTGGTTGATTAAATAATCCAATTCTATTTTGAACTGTCCTAAACAGGTGACCCCCCCCCAAGGATGCCGTTCCTTAAAAAAGCTCGACTCAGCCTGCCTCGCGCAACAGTAATAGACAAAGCAGCAAAGAAATCCGGACTGCGTGGAACGATCTTTTCAGTCAATGGAGATAACTACACCGGAGAATGGTTGGACAATAAAAAACATGGTGAGTCAGCATTCTTTTTATCCCCAAATCACGTGCTGTAATGCTTCCATTACAAAGTGTCAACTTGTAATCCATAAAGGTTGGGGAACCCAGGAGTGGAAATCATCTGGTGCCATTTACAATGGCGAATGGAAATATGGCAAACACGACGGCTACGGTGTTTTTAGCGTCCTACTGCCAGATACCAAGAAGTATACCATGCAGTACTGTGGAGAGTGGAAAAATGGAATGAAACACGTATGTATATTTATGAATTCTATTGAGGCAACTTTTATCACGCGTCTCTGTGAATTATTGTTCCTTTTTCAAAATCCTTTCAGGGACATGGCTCCTTTTTTGATGTGCATGCGACGTATGAGGGAGAGTGGAGCGAGGATAATCGCAGTGGTTGGGGGCGACTCACCTATAAATGCGGTCATCTCTACGAGGGGGAGTGGCTATGGGATAAGGAAGATGGAGCCGGTGTTATTCAATTTGGTAAGTTTTCCTTCTGTATTCGTGGCGGTGAAAGGATTTTCAAGATCTAACTTTATTTGTTTTAAGACAATGGCAACTGGTACGAAGGATCTTGGAAGGGCGGTAAGAAGAACGGTCATGGGAAGTTCTACTATGCTGACAAAGGTCTCATTTATGAAGGCCTTTGGGTAGATGGTGATGCAAAATGTGGGACTCTGTCTGATTTCGGGAGGGAAGCAGCACCATTCCCCACCAAGTATCCAATTCCTCGGGTAACGTTTGCACTATTTCATACTTCTCATCCCACCATGACTCAATATTGAAATTTGACTTCGAAAATGTCTTTTTTTTTTTAAATCCTAGGTAACACTAGCGGACATGAAAAGGGTGTTAACAGAAGCCGAGGCAGTATACGTTGATGAAAGTTGATGGGGGAACATGAGGAAAGTTCTTTTTGTGTGAATTCAGAAACATTTTGCATTC
The DNA here is from genome assembly GCF_033458585.1 of Syngnathus typhle. Taxonomy (NCBI): domain Eukaryota; kingdom Metazoa; phylum Chordata; class Actinopteri; order Syngnathiformes; family Syngnathidae; genus Syngnathus; species Syngnathus typhle. The sequence continues at coordinate 7,287,325 of NC_083756.1, forward strand.
ATTTGAGTTCCTGGACAAATGTATCAAGACATGGCCATTACATCAACAAGAACCCAAAAATGAGAAGAAGGGATCATTTGGAATGACTTTCTGCTGTGCAGCAGATTTTGAGCCCATGTAGGAGAAAGATTTTGGGGTTAAAGTCACTGCCCTGGTTGGTAGTTCTTCGAGGTCCGTCCCAAACAAGAAATTTGTCCTGATGAAAACGAGCTCCCAGAGCAAGCCAGGGAAATCTGGAAACCTCACTGGAGCCCAGCAATGAAAGTTGGGATTCCACTGATGGTTCGAAGAGTCAAAGCGTTACTCAAGAGGAATATTTGGAAATGTGATAATCTCCATGGTGACCAAAATAAATGTCAACTCTCGGAAAACTGTTTCATCTGAGTGCAGTTCAGTCATAAAATTGAACAATTTCTTGGGTCTTAACAGTTTCAGAAAACTTTATTTATCCCCGTGGGGCAATTAAGGGAGCGGAGAGCAGCACAGTTATTGACACAAGTTTAAAAAGCATCGTCCATTCTCTTGTACCGGTTCCAATACAAAAAAAATAAATAAACAAATCCACATTCTCTATACTGCTTATCCTCAGTAGTGCCGCTGGTGAGATGGGAGCCTGTTCTACTTGACTTCAGGCAGGAGAGGGTGCACAGCCTGGACTGGTCACCCAGTCAATTAGAGAAAAACAATAAAATTCACAATTCAATCTTAAACAGGATGAAGAACAGTGGTGAGAGGACAAAGCCCTGTGAGGAGCCCGTAGAGGTAGTAAACAAGTCAGACTGTTGTTAATCAAGACTCTCTGATTCAAGAAGTCCGGTATCCAGGAAGTGAGAGAATACAGGGAGCCGCTCTTCAGGGTTTGGCCCAAGATGTGCGTTTCAATCGGTGGCTTTGGAAAGGCAGGACGACGATATTGAACAGGCACTTAAGATGGTCAGGGCGGCATCTAAATCCGGCCACTGATGACGTCGGCGCCACTGGAGTTGGATGGCTGACTAAGGTCCGGAACCACTGATGGTTCTAGAGGAGTTAGGTTGGGCTCAAATAGTTTGACGAGTTAAGAGGAAGAAATTGAAGAGGCCAAGGATGGGATGGAAACTGACTTGTGAAAAATTGTTAATGGTCAAAAAAAGCACGAGACAATTTGCCAAGCGGTACTGAAGACAAATTTATGGTCGGGTTTGTTTCAATTAACTGGCCTACTACCCTGGCAAGTTACCAGGATGAATGGTATTCTCTAATTTCAGTGTTAGTATAGCAACAATTTCTTCATCGGTATGGAAAGCATATAAAAACACAATTATTCACGGCAGTTTAGTGCAAATGTGAGCCAGCACAGTGCAATTTTCTATTCTGGTACAATATGTGAGCTTTTCGACCCAGCTTCATCATCAGACCTGTCTCAGTTATTCTTCAGCAAGATATGAAGCCCTTGTTGCTCCACCATGTGTCAATAAGATGGTCAGCTTCCTTCCTTGGCATCCTCTGATAGCAGCAGTTTTTGTTTTGTTTCCTAATAAATGAATAACTAAATGAAAATGTACAGTCTTTGCAGCTACTTTGACAACCTTATCAAGGGCCGTTATGATGACACATTTCTTTCCAGGTTTTTAGCTCTTCCTTCAGAGCCTTATTCTGATTTTCAAGCTTTGCCACACGTTCCTCCAAGCCTTGAACGTAAGCCTTTCTCCGCCTCCTATATTCCCGTGCGGCCTCCCTGCAAAAGAGATCAAATAACTTTGGCTTTTTTTTTTTTCTTTTTCCCAGTTTAATTTTCCATCTACCTGTTTTTCATCAAGCTGCGTTCTGATTGGTTGCGAGGACCGCTGCCCTGCCCCACGCCCTGTGGGAGGATGGAGTTGGCGTACTGAAGCTGCGTGGCTGTCATGTCACCTGCCAAACCAGCAGAGGGAAAAAAATTATAACCTGCACCCGGGAAAAAAAAAGCTGCTTGTTTCTTTAGGTATATATTGCTTTTATATATAGGATTTGATTATTAGCAGAGCCGCGGGGATCAAGTCAAACGTGTAAGTCGCAAGTTCATGCAAGTCGGAATTTTCAAGTCAGCTTTTGTCTTGGGCGTTCACAGGTTATCTATCGCATGTCCAGTCAAGTCCAAAGTTGTCACTTTATTTATGCTCTTAACTATAGAAGGCCAACATCCTATACACCTCCAAAGAAAATCAACTTCAATTTAAATATCCAAGTATCCACAAAGCATCGTTTGGAAGTTGTTGCATGTGCAAAATATAAATATGTATTTTTGAAAGAGTCTTGTCTGTGCGCCAACCATTTCATGTATTTCAAAACAATAGTTTTTTTATTTTTATTTAAATTTACTTCATTTTAAAAGCTACAGTTGTGTTTGAAGTATAGATTATTTACCTAATTGCTCTTTTGGGTTCTGTACTATGTTTAACACAACTACACTCATTTAAAACCATAATGCCATATTTATATGCTTAACTCAAACATATCATAATTTGAAACCATAACTTCAAAGCACAGCTCTATTTGCTATTTTATTTGTTTTAGAATTTCAAAGCACATTTCATAACCGCTTGTCTCTGCACAGTCTTGAGATTCAAACCCAAAACATCTCGACTGTAGGGCAGACTGCGATCCACCAATCCCTGCCTCCACACCATAATCATAACAACTACGACTTTACAATTTGTAAGCGTTGTAGTTATTATTAAACCTAATCCAAAATTTACTTTCCACCTTCTTGTGTGCCATTAATTAAAGCAATTCAGTATTTGTACCTGCAAGCGGTTGAGCAAATTGCATCTGCAGGTTATCCTGCCGCTCTGTGCAGTATGGAATGGGTAGAGATTGTGTTGGTTGTGTACTTGGCATAGCCATTGTTGCCACCGTCTGTGCTCCCTCATTCTGATAACAGAAAGGACCTCCTTTAAAATGAAAGAAAAGTCTGTCATTTATAAACATAATATTTTAGTTTACATTTGGGTTGGTCTTACTTTTTTTTTTTTTTATTATACACATGCACTCCAGATGTTGCTTTGACACCGAAAAATTATAATAGTTATCCCCACTTAAACCTGCGTGTTAGCTTGTTGGTGTCTAGCACTACTGATGTCGTTTGGATGTCACCGTCACGTTTTAAAAGTCAGAAATGGTCAGATTATTGGATGTCTAAGAAATAATCCCAATTAATTGTCTTGTGGTGTTGGGATTTTTTTCCCCATCAACCAATCTGCACAGAAAATGGTTGGGGCCATTTTAGATGTTAAACCAACTGAAAACGTCCGCTAGAAATCCTCCTGACACTTTTGCTTTTTATTGTCAGACAAAACAAAAAAAGTCTCCCAAATGGGCCTCTAATTTGTTTGTATTTTCTGGCCGTTTGGTTGCCCTGCTGAATGTTACAAGAAGTCTTGACAATTGATAAAAGAGTAAATTACCTTGTATTGAAGGGAAATAGTTATTTGGGTGATTCCACATGTTTTGATAGTAGCCAAAGGCGTTGGATTCAGGAGCGAGCGTCTGCGGGTTGATTGTCGTCATGGCTGTCAGCGTCTGTGTCCCCTCGGTGTTTAAAGGGTGAGATTGAGGAGGCTGAAAAAGGGAAGAAAAAAAAAAAAAGAAGAGCGTGATTAGCAAAGCAACTAAAGCCAAATTACTGGCCTTTTTTTTTTTTTTTTCCTCACAAAACTTACAAGGGCTACTTTCAAAATGCCTTCATAGGTTAAAGTGGTTCTGGGTCAAGACACTCTGTGCTGATTATAGAGCTCAGGAACATTTTATTGTTTGTTACAAGTAGATAGTGTTCTTTTGTTTGTACACATTGCACACGAAGACTAATTAAAATAATTACTAAAAAGAACTGATGATTGAAATGCACATTGACAAGCCACAAAGCATACGGGGAAAACGTCTTGTGACAATTGTGGTTTTTCTTTCAACAAAATGTTGCCGACTATATTGCCTGTGCCTTGTGTACAAAAATAATATGCCAATAATGTGAAATATACAGCAAGCTCAGTTATGTCATGTGGCTGCTTTGAGAAATTGGGTCGCTTTGAGTCCTTTGCTGGGTGTCAAATAAAATCAACACTATCAAAGCATTCTAGAGTGAAATGTGAGGGAGCTAGGTCACACTTGCAGATCATGGGTCTTTCAACAGGATTGTTTGTTTATTTGGGCTAGTCACCATTCAACGCAATTTCATTTCCAGCACTGTAACCACGACTTGCCAAAATGGGCAATGGGATGAAACAATAAGGATGCAAACTACAAATACACAGGGCAAACATTTATAACAGATGAAAGAACCTGAAACGTACATTCTGAATACTTCAAACTTGAGAAGCTTGGAGCCCTATGCTCACGAATGATCCCCAAATTACCTGGGGAGGTGTGCTAGACTTCCCATTGAGTGTTTGCTGCAGAAGAAAAAGTTACCACCATTTTTGTTCATGTTATTTTTTCCTAAGATAGATTTGTTGGACCTGTGATGGGAGATTTGATGTTAAGATGTTTGGCAGTTTGCAATTATAATTCATGGAGTCATTGTGAGGTTGTCATTTCGAAAGCCAGGGTCCATCCACCATGAAACATTGTGCTTGCTAAAAATCAAAATCAATACACACTTTTGACAGGTGATGCCCAACATATGCCAAAACTAATGGAAGGTCAGAGAAGCAGAATAAATCTTCTGCAGAAATATTAGGCATATTTATATTGAGCACCCCATGCAAAGGCAATTAGAAAATTAATCATATATTTTTTTTAATTAGAAAATTAATAATAAAATATTTTTTTAACCATCAACAATAAACAACATTTTAATGTGAACATGTTCTTGTTTTTGTAACCAGGAATCAACCAATGTTTTTTCTGATGACGTTAAAAAAAATACAAAAAAAAAAATAAAGGATAAGATGCTCACAAGTCGAGTTATTTTTTTTAATTCCTGTTAGCCGGTCAAAATGAGTTTAAGGTATTGAATACCAAAACACAATATGAATACGTGTAACATGTTATGACATAACAATATGAAAAAAATGTACGCATTTATGGTGGTGTGACTTGTTACAGTCCCTGTGCTTAGATGAAATATGAAAAGAATTTGGCAATCATGTGCTTAGATGAAATATGAATAAAATTGACAATGAAATATGAATAAAATTGACAATCATCCCCCCCAATTCGATTTAACCAATATTACTGAAACGATGTACTATATTTATTACATTAAACATAATTGATCGTTTGTCGCAAATTGCGCACGACTCACATGAGTATATATGAAAGAGAGAATAAATGAAAGTGAGGAGACGCAGTTCAGAGAATATGCCAATGTGGTTTTCTAATCATATTTAAATTATTAATATTAAGGGGGGGGATCGGAGTACAAATTCGCTACTGTAGACGAAAATACAACCTGCAAGCTATTCAACCGCACGTCATTTATTTGTCCAAATAAACCAAGACGGCCATTTAACGAGTTGCCACGTTAATATGATAATCCTCAGGTAGTTTAGCCTGCTTAAATGAAGCCTTTGTTTTTCTCATTTAGAATACTCACATCCATGCTGAAATTGGACGGTGCCAAAACACATCACGTCTATTTCCCCTTCACATGATCTTCAAAAAGACATCAATTCCGGCTGAGAAACAGCGCAAGGCCAAGCGGTCTTTCAACACTGGTTGTTTATTGCGTCGAATCTTATGTCACCAAAGCTCTTAATGCAAATATTACTACAACTAAAATGTACCATAGGACTACTTTGTTTGACGTCACGTAATTAATGCGTCAACTCGAATTGCCGCGAAATTGAATTTGAAAAAAAAAATCAAGATGAAAACATTTGCGTACTTGAATGTGATTCTTTTCTGTCAATTGATTGCGACAAAGTCTGTACAAAGTGTGCTATTGGTGGACAACATGATCAAACATGCGGTCTTAAGCAATTTACGTAAGACTTGGGCGGCAGCTATATGACGTAGAATACGAATTATTCCGTTATGAATGAATACGCAAATGAATAAGAATACGTACGTCAACCTGGCTGAATGGATTTGTCCTCTTGTGAACTGCAGGTCACGAAGAGGACGCATAAAAGTATTTATTGCCACGGACCATCAATTAAATGTTCCTAATTAAATCAACATTTTAATCCTGTCCTGGGGTAATAACTTGCTCCTCAGAAAGAAAAAAAACATAGAAAATCGCATCTCTTTATATTGCCAACAATTTATCATGCACCCAACGGCAATTTGCAAACTCAAAATGTAATCGGATTTGTTTTTATCATTGTAAATAGTATATTTTACAATATAAATAGGTAATCATGGTTATATTTCTTATTAATGGTTCGTTTATCAGTTTATCATAATAAAAAAATATTTATATTCATGCATTATAATTATGAGTAGCATATGTACAATGAACACCGTTGTAAGATTTAAAACAGTTGTTGAGACAATTGGAATGATGTGACACAATAACTGGTTTAAATGTTGATAGTTTAAGCATTTTGATTGACTAAAGTAATGGGGGGGGGGCTTTCATTGATTGTGGAGTTCCTTTGTAATAACATTTCCTTAAACTTTGGAAAACGACATCATGTCAAGGCGTGATGTAAAATGAACATCACGGACATTTCGAACAGGACAAGACAATACTGTTTTAATTGATTGAACACGTGACGCAGTATTGGTGACGTCCCTGGCGTGCAACTCTCAAGTGTTGTCGTCAAGTAGACTACGAGTATGTCATTTAGTTTGTCATTAAAGTCAATAAAAAAAAGAAATAAAAAAAAGTCAAGCGGACTGCGTAAAATTCGTGGGTGACCTGTTGACTGAAATATTGCCGCCGCAAAGGATTATGGGTAACAATTCTTTTCCTTATGGTAAATGTGGGTCATAGGTTGTATGGGGACACAAAGCATTTTTAGGATTGCAACAACCTTCCTCTAAGTTCTTCTTGTTCTTCTCAAGGCATCTTGTTGGAAAGGGGAAAAATGTCCCTTTGCAGAAAAACATGTATATATGTCCAAAGCGGTCCACATTTTCCATTCAGCTGGGGTACCATTGCAAAATAGTTGGGGGGGGGGGGGAAGAACTGAGAATGTTGCGAAAGAGATCTGGCTCCATCACTCCCCAAGTGGCGTTCCCTGTGGATATGAAGCATATACTGTGTCGGGCGTATCTGCATGAAGCCGACTAACAATATCGCTTCAAACACGTTTTCCTTATTCTTACAACAATTCTGTTTACGCATTCTTGAACGTGTTATTATTTATTCCGACGCTGAAATCCGTGAGTGTTGCGTTTGTACTTTTATTAGTTGCACAAAACACGATCGCGACCATGTCATTTTGCGCTGGTAAAAGTGGGCATACTCGTATCCTAAACGCCCAACAATGGCCGTGGCACAACGTATAAAGTCTGATTAAGTGTTTTATTTTGGGGAGTATTTCATTTATTTTTATTACACTTGCTGAGTCTGGTTGTGCAAAGGAATGTGGATCACATTTTAGTGTCATTTTACGGATCGCATTTTGGTGCAATTTAATTCTTACTGACACTAAAAGAATACAATGGGCATGTTTTGCAACATATTCACTTTATTATGATCACGTGATGATGTTTCAACCAAGAAGACGATTGTTGTGGCGCGCGTCAATGCCGTGACGCCAGCTTTTGGTGCGCGACATAGACGCGCAACACTCGTGCGCACGCGCACTGTTTTGAAAATTGAAATACTGCTTTTGTGTGTTGTGTATGAAATTTGATTCTTAATTTTTGTACAAAAGATGATTTAAAGTGTCGATCAATGTGTCATCTAATCATCTATTCTGTATTTGTTCAGTGCATACAATGAAAACCGTGATGCATGCCAAAATAAACAAATCAATAAAGCAACATTCCTGCATGGTTAGGGTCACCCTAAATCAAGGGAGGTCTCAATGTCCCGTAAAGTCAAATTAGTCGTGCGGGTATTATAGGAATATTGGCATAACTTGTAAAAACAAGGACAATATATATAGCAAGTCGTTCAGTAAAGATAAACAGGGCCTGTCATTATGCAATATTGACAGTTGGTGGCAGTATTACGCGTTTTCGTGTTTCAACGACGCCCAAAGAGAGCCGAAGAAGAGAGTTGCCGCAGTAACGTCTAACAACAAACTTGGTGGTTTCTTTTTGCTAGCTCTGGAGACAAATGGCACTCGTATTTTAAATATCGGCGTAAAGGAGAAACTGCAATAAAAGGTATTTTATTCTTGAATGTTTTAGCAAAAATAATGTCATCGATAAAACAGTCAGCGCACAGTCTTTTAGTGGCTTGGCTCTCATGTACAAAAAGTGATTGCTTGACTGCTATCAACATGTGATTAACATGCTTACGGTGGTCATATTTACCTATACAGAACACTCACGTCTCGTGATCCATAAACCTTAAATCGTTCAGGTTTACTGGTAAACTATCGAGTTTACGTGCAAAGTCTTGTACACTGTAAATGTAACTGTTAGCCTCGTTAGCATGCTTCACGTCGAAGCTGTGCACCGTTATATTAAGATAAGGCTTTGACAAACTCAGCCAAAATGTTTATGTTTTTACATCAATAGCATTTCTCCCAAAAGCATCCATGCATGCAGGACTGGATCACTCGCTGTGATGCGGCATAGTCATATTCCCTTTTACAATATATATATTTATATATCTCTCTCTCTATATATATGTCATGTGATAACAGGTTACAGCATTATGGCGAGTCAACGACCTCCCTCCAGTATGGGTCGGCCTATGAGCCGAGCTGGATCAGCCGTAGGGAGACCTTTAACAGCTGTTCGACCTCCTCCTACAGCCATACGTATACCAACTGGGGTATGACGAGTTTGCCATCATGCATTAAAAGTGTGACTGTGAACTCCACCTTGGCTCAGCTGTTTTTTTGCACATACTGCATGTAAGTGTCTTATCATTATTCAGATGCAGATTCCAGGTACTAGTCTTCATCCTGGTGTGAGGACTCTGATAAGCACTCCGGGAATCCTGTCCGCACAGATTAAAGTGGCTGATAGGCCTGTGACCCAACAGGGCCTCAGCGGCATGAAGACCGGGTTGAAGGGTAAGAACAAGTTTTTCTTGGCTTTGATTGATTCTGATCATCTTGGATGATGATGTAATGAATTGTCTTTTTTGATCTTCTCTCACTACCATGTCGTCTCCACCCCCATGAAGGACCCCAGAGACAAATCCTGGACAAGTCTTATTACTTGGGTCTTCTCAGGTAACTAGCAAATATGGATCCCTCTAAATCAAAGATGTGACTCGTGTTTGTGCTGTTAGGAGTAAAATCAACGAGTTGACCACAGAGATCAGCAAACTCCACAAAGAAATCGACACCTTCAACCAGGAGAACTCCGTCTATCTGTCTTATGAAAAAAGGTCAGTGACGTCACTGTTGCCAGAGGTGTAGTTGATTTAAAAAAAAAAAAAAAAAATGTCATCTGTTCCCCCAGAGCTGAAAGTCTGGCTGCAGAAATCAGAGATCTGCAGGGCCAGCTTGCTGACTACAACATGGTAAGCCGTCTGAGCTCTTGAAAGCCGAATATTTCCTTCATAATTGTCATTTTATGGACAGTTGATGGACAAACTCAACACCAACTCAGACATGGACGAAATGATCAACGACTACAACAGTGTAAGTAGACTTTGTAAACAAGAAAAGAAGTGTTCCTCTGGTAAAATGTAAAAGAATCACTTTCTTTCTTCAAAACAGCTGAAAGCCCAAAACGACAGAGAGGCGGAAAGCATCGACAGCGTCTTTATCGAGAGACGAGAGTAAGTGTTTTCTAAATGCTGAACATGTGCTTTTGCCCCAGTCACATTTTCAGTCCTTATTCTCGCTTTCTCTCATTTTACGTCACTATCAACTACTACAAAACACCTATAAAATACCAGTGAATCATTTTAATTCCATTAAAAAAAAAAAGACGTTAAAAATAAGAAATGTAACAAAAGTAATAATCCTATTTTATTGCTCTTACGTGATGCTATAACATTTCCAAGTGGCCCGTTGTGGCCTTCATTTCAGTTACTCCCCTGCCTTGATGTAAGGATCCTCAAAGTAGTGCACATCCTCCTCGCCCTCAGCCCTATTGTTCTCGAAGGCGATGGTCTGGTGGGTCATGCATCTCCCCGTCTCTGAGTAGATGCTTGAAGCTGGGCGGTCCTCTTGGTTCTCTTCTTGCTGCAGTCGTCTATGTCTGTAATTGTGGAAGAGCCGGTACCAGGAGGGGCCTTTGATGGCACACACCACCAACATGGATGTTGTCAGCGCCAAGGCCACCACACACGCCACAAATTTCCAAGTGTTCCCCGACGCAGGCATTTGGTCTGGTTTTTGTTGAAGACAAGTCTTGGTCAGTCAGTTAATCATGCAGCCAGTTCAAAATGGAATATTTCTTACTGCTGTCGTCTGGGTCGATGGTCAGCAAAACGTCTGGCTTCTTGGATGGCTCCATGGTGCCTGATGTTGAATTTGAGGAAGATGCTGCTGTTGGATGGCACTCAGCCTCCAAAACATTCATCCCGGCCTGTTGCCGTGGTGACGCACATTTCGTGTTTTGCCCTGATGTGGATCCAAACATGGCAGAATCCCAGTCGTCTATTGAGATTGAACGTACAGTCGTAAATCATGACGATTATTACCAATGGTGACTCCCGCTGCTCGTATTTCTTCAATGCTGCTCAGCAAGTGGCACGAGCAATTCCATGGGTTGCCCTGAAGGTCTACCACCTAGTAGAGTCCAGAGTAGGTGGGGGATATTCTTAAAGCAATCCCAAGACCGCTTTTGCATAATACTGTCTAGGGATCCAAGTCTATGACTTGTTACCTGTAGATTATTAAGCTCGCTGAATAGCTTTGCAGGCAGACTTGTCAGCAGGTTGTGGGACAGGTTTAGCATTCTGAGTGCTTCAAGGCCATAGAAAGACTCTGGTACGAGGCTGTAATGAAAGCCAAATGGATCGTAATGCCTGTTAAAAGTTTCTCTATTGGTCAAATGATGATAAAAAAAAAATACATCTTCAAAACTAAAGATGCAATTTAAAACCAAATGTGTAATAGAAGCTGATGTTCACCATTTCCTTTTTTTTCTTATTTACCTGCTGATTTGGTTCTTGGATAGCGACAGCACGCTGAGGTTGGGTAAAACAGACAAGTACCTAGCAGATATGTTGGTCACCTGGTTAAGATCCAGGTGGAGCTCCAAAAGTTGAGGATAACTGGCCAGGGCTTGTCTATCTTCATTTGACAAAGTAATCTGATTCCTCTCAACCACAAGGCTAGTAACAGATGAGTTGCTGCTGCCACAAGGGATCACATCCAAAAGCGTGGCAGTTAAGTTACGGACCTGTCACAGAATACATGAAAATAGGTTAGCGTGTGCACTATACTTAAAATAATTTAAAAAAAAATAGATATTCTTACGTTTGCATTTTCCACAGCATGATTATTCTTTGCAAAAATCGCCACAAGGCAGACCGAGCACAACAGATGGAGAAATTGCTGAGGCTGGCCCATAATCTTCCCTGGATACGGAACAAAGCAGCTATTTCTTGTACCATTAAGAAAACTACAAGTGCGCTTACCCTCGCTTGCAGTTAGTTGTTAGTGTTAATCTCTATGAACAGGAACCACAAAGCTATTGTCCAGTTAGAGGAACAGCGAGCACAGCAAAAGACCTTTGGACCCTTGTAAACTCTGAAAGCTTGACTGTCGAGAAAAGTCGTTTGATGAAATCGATCCTCATTGCACATTTCCTTGTTTCTCAAGTGATGTTAACTCTTTAATTGCTCCCCTCCCCTGCTACCACCTTCATAGACGCCGCCATATACTCAGAAATGAGAATATATATTTTCCAAAAATGAGAATATATCATCATAGTATTTTGTTGTTGTCACGCACGCTTCTTTGGTTGACCTGCTGTTGTCTTTGTGCTGCAGAAGGGAGGACGCTATCAGGGCTATTGAAGAAGAAATCAAGAAAGAAAGGCGTGTTGCCGAAGAAATTGTCCAAGCCATGCCGGCTCCAAAGCAGGAGAAATATTTCACCATGACGACAGCCAATGAGGAGTTGCTACAGGTTTTTTTTCTTTTCTTTAGCAGTGTAAAATTTACTCCGATACTTTATTTGTATAACATGCTGGTATTATAGTGAAAAAAGATTGTTACTTCTTTAGTTTCATTTCATGCCTGGATAATTTAAATGGCTGATATTAGTTCTTTTATGTCAAAAATAACACAACCTCTGTATTGTTTGTAAATGTTAAGGGACTCACTGAAAAAAATAATTTTATTTAATATATATATTTTTTGTATGAATCATTCGATGAATGGGTCATTGGAGTTTTATTTTGCCAAATATTGCAATCTGCATCATCCTAAAAAAAAAACTATCCACATATTCTGGACCTTACTTTAATTTCCCTGTCTTGTTCTCTCCTAGGAACTGGCTCTTCTCCAAGAGGAACTGGATGCCCTGTTGACCCGGAAGGAGGAATACGAAGCAGTGAGTTAGCGCTAAACAAGAGCAAAGGAAAAAAAAAATCATGGATTGAGGTAGCATGTTTTGTTCCATGTCTTTTTTTTGTACTAGGAGCTGGCCCATTCACAGATAAAACAGGAAGTGGTCCGGCTACACGAAACTTTGTCAACGTTGGAGGCAAAGCGGGACAACATGGAGGCGGAGCACAAGAGCTTCAGCACGCCTCAAGAGGAGCGAGAGAAACTATTGAAACAGGTTGCTTTGTTATTCCTTACGCTTGTCCACGTGAGTCTCCACACCATCATTCATGCTTTACTTTTCAGGTGAAAGAGCACAATCAGGAAATCGCCAGCATGGACAGACAGTACGTATTGATTTGGTAGATTTGACAATTATGTGTTATGAATTGGCACGTGTGTGTTCAGGCTGGTGGAGATTCGAGACAGGACCGGTCAAATTACAGAAGACATCCGACAACACGAGCAGGACTCGGAGGAAGCTCAAGGTAAGATGCTGAAAGTTGCTACACGGTCAGAGATTGTGTACAAAAGTGGCCAGTATGAAAATATTACTACATCCTCCAGAGAAGCCTACAATCGTTAAACTCATTATGCACGTCTTCCTTCAAAGGGGAATGTCAGCAGAAGTACAAGGAGCTGAAGAGGAAAGAAGAAGAAATTGATGGTAACACCCACCTGCTCACACAAATGACATGTACATAGATTAATACCGAATTGCTCTTTCCCAGGATTCCTGCAGACTTTTGAGGATTTAAGGACTCAGGAGCAGAACAAGATGACTCAGAGCCAGGAGAACATCGTCTCCCTCTTGGAGCACTGCAGCAGGGTGAGTCGAGTAGGAGACACGCAAAGACCAAAAGGGATCGTGTGGTTACATGTATTTTATCATGTACAGAATATGTTGCGGCTTCGTCGAGTGGATACAATTACAGCCAGCGAGCTTAGAGACATGCAAGTCGTGTTGGTCTCCAAGGAGACGGAGGTGTCGCAGTCAGCCAGCACCGCCAAGGGACTGACCTCTGGTAGACCCACAACTGACCCCACCCGTAGTCTTCACCTGACCTTTCACGTGGCACATGCCAAAATCCCATTGTGTGCCCTGCGTTTGCTTTACTCAGAGTGTCAACGGCTGCAGCAGGACCGGGAGAAGTTCCAGCAGCTGGAGGGCAAAATCACGGGCGAGCTGAACACTCTGAAGGAAAATGTCAAACAGATGGAGTCTGAGCTGCTTACCTACAGGGACCTGGAAACCCTGAGAGACACAGCGGACCAGAGGAAGACGGTAAAACACTTGTCCATGAATGAGTTCTCAAGGCATGAGTTTTCCACCAGTGTTCAAAGGTGTGATGTCTTTGTGCAGAGACTCCAGGAAGAGCGAGTTTCCCTCACACAACGGCGAGATTCATTCCGTCAACTTTTGGAGGAGATGAGCGAGGAATATGAAGTGCTAAAGGCCAAACTGGAAGAAAATGAGACCCATGCACAGGTTTGTACACTATAAGCATGTATGCCACATTTGGAGCATTTATTCAGGATACAAGTGAAGCCAAGTAGCAGTAAAAAAAATGTTTTATTTGTGCTGAATTATTTAAACAGTAAAGACAAAGTGTACATGAGCATCAAGGATTAGCTTTCCATGCACTCGTTTACTAATGATTTTTTATTTTCCTTCTTTCTTTGTAGTTGGCTAACCTGGAGAGGAAATGGCAACATTTGGAGCAGAACAACTTTGTCATGAAAGAATGTATCCTTCCCGAAAGCAGTGTTATTTTCGGATGTGTGTTGCAGACTGTTTTCTTTAACGGCAGCGTCAGTCATCGCGTCGAAATCTCAGGAGAGCGACTTTGCTTCTGTTTCCAAGAACGTCTACGAACGAGTGGCTGATTACAACAAGAGCCTCATAGATGCGCTGCAGAACATCAGGAACTGAATACACGCATTCTTTACATGCCGTTACTGTTGTAGAGTGGCCAATTTGGTCGAGTGGTTATTATTATTATTTAAATAAACATTAAGAACCTGTTAAAACTTGTCTGGTGTTTTATTCCTTGTTTTTATTTCTTTGGGCATGAAAACAAAAATGTACCATTTGGTTAACTGCTTTGTATGACAAATGTGTGAAGGCACCGCCATAGTCACGAGTCTTTGCTCGAGTGGTTAACGTCTTTGACTCTGACACGACGGGACCAGTGTTAGAGACCGGCCCTTGGGCTGTACTTTTGTCGATTTTCTCTCACTTCTGCATAGGAAGGAATTCGTAGGAATTCACTGGAGAGCCAACGGGCCACCAGCCTGCAAAAGTTTGGGAACCATTGGTCTAGTCCAGTGCTTCTCAAATAGTGGGGGGCGCAGTGCTATTCCTGGGGGGGCGCGTGTGACCCTGGGGAACAGGCTTTTTTTTTGGCAGTACTAGAATAAAGTGTAATTGCGCGTTTACTACAGCAGGGGGCAGTGGCGCTCTCATTGTTACTTCTGTCACGTTTGCGACAGTGCAACATTTTACGACTTACAAGACAAGTTAGGATAGTCACGGTGGGGAGGGGGGGCGCGAATAGTTTTCTTCTTGCTAGGGGGGGGGCGTAACAGAAAATAATTCAGAAGCACTGGTTTAAATAAAGGTTAACCTAAAAAAAAAAAAAAAAAAAAAAAAAGTGAACCCTGAACTTTGAACCCGCGGTGACCCCGCGGTGACCCCGTGGTGACCCCGTGGCCCCGCGGTGACCCCGTGGTGACCCCGTGGTGACCCCGTGGTGACCCCTGGGTGACCTTTGAAACCTGAACTTTCAACTCTAGTTAAAAATCGAAAATGTGCACATGACCCCGTGAACTTTGAACCGACCTTTGACCCCTGGGTGAACTTTGAACCGTAAACTTTGACCTTTGACCCCTAGCTAATTACGTTTTTTTTTTTTTTTAAACCGGCATAGCAGAACGATCCATGGTCTTCAGATGCCGCGCTGTCGCCATCTCCTGGTCAGTTAGTGAAATGCTTTTGCTGATGTTTTTTTTTCTCTCAATTAAAACAAATCAACTAGCCAGTTGGTTTTCTTTATTTAATATCTATTATCAGACAAAACCAAATTGTGAATCAGTCACCTAGGCTATAGCAGAACAAACAATCCATGGTCTTCAGATGCCACGCTGTCGCCATCTCCTGGTCAGCTAGTGAAATGCTTTTGCTGTTTTTTTTCCCTCTCAATTAAAACAAATCAATCAGCCAGTTGGCTTTCTTTATTTAATATCTGATATCAGACAAAACCAAATTGTGAATCAGTCACCTAGGCTATAGCAGAACAAACAATCCATGGTCTTCAGATGCCACGCTGTCGCCATCTCCTGGTCAGCTAGTGAAATGCTTTTGCTGTTTTTTTTCCCTCTCAATTAAAACAAATCAATCAGCCAGTTGGCTTTCTTTATTTAATATCTGATATCAGACAAAACCAAATTGTGAATCAGTCACCTAGGCTATAGCAGAACAAACAATCCATGGTCTTCAGATGCCACGCTGTCGCCATCTCCTGGTCAGCTAGTGAAATGCTTTTGCTGTTTTTTTTTCCTCTCAATTAAAACAAATCAATCAGCCAGTTGGTTTTCTTTATTTAATCTCTGATATCAGACAAAACCAAATTGTGAATCAGTCACCTAGGCCAGTGCTTCTCAAATAGTCGGGCGCGCCCCCTTGGGGGCGCGGTGCTATTCCTGGGGGGGGGGCGCGTGTGAGCCTGGGGAACAGCCTTTTCTTTTGGCAGTACTAGAATAAAGTGTAATTGCGCGTTTACTACAGCAGGGGGCAGTGGCGCTCGTTGATGCACGGGGGAAAGGAAGGTAGGCAGTTCACTCGTTGACTCGTTCGCCAACGGGAAAATCCGGATTCGTTGCCTCACTGATCCGTTCTCGCGATGAACTGGAAATGCGAATCACACACTCACAGATTGGTTCACTCAAAGATCCATTCAGTTGTCGAACGGGAAATGCAATTCACGACTCGTTCGTGAACGGGAAGTGACGTCATTTTCTTCTTCGTTTTGTTTTACGCCGAGGTGGCACCAGCTTCAATGGGCATTACCGACACCTACTGGTTGAAGTCATATGAATTGAAAAAAGAACGAATCACTGTATGAAGTGATTCATTCGTTCACTGTCGTTCACTGAAACGATTCGTTCACTCACGAGCCAACACTATTGTCAGCCTATTTGGGAGCGTGACGAGAATTACGGAGGAGGTACCGCTCGGACTGCTCCTCCATCTGATGTAGATCCCCCACATGCGACTATTTGGACGCCTTTTAAAACCTTAACAGGTACCGCATAATAATTCACATTGTTCCAATGTTGCAAAATGACGCGATGTTTACAACGCAAGGTTGAGCGGTCTTAATATTGACGTGCATGTCGCTTTATTATTACAATCAATGTGCGCGTCATCGTTTTGTATTTTGTGTATTATATCTCGCCACACTGTTTTGCAATCAACGCATTCTTTTTGTCTCTTTGTCAATCGTTGCTCACCAAATGACAAACATAAACATCTTGGATGTTTTGAATGGAATTCATATTCCGGTTGAAACTTCCAAATAATATAGAAATATTGTGGCATTTTTCAGCACATATGATATTTGTATAGGTTGTCAATCATTGTCATTATTACAAAAAATTGGAAAAGATCGTCTCTTGTGAAAGGTTCTCTGTCTGGACCCAATCTAACTTCTTACGATGTTATTTTAAACGTTTGCATTAATATACATGTTTTTGTTGACATCCACTATGTGTTTGTGTTGAATGTAAGATCTATGATTAAAATATTTTCATCTTTTTTACATGACCTAAAATGACATTTTCATTTTTCCAGATTTATTGTTTGTTCTTCCTTACTTTTTGATGACATCTTTTTTTTTTTTTTGATTGCGTCAGTTGTTTGGTCTATGCTTCAAGATAATGTCGTTGAGCTTTGGTCCCACATTGGACACACGTACTCACACACTAAACCGCTTGACAGGCTGCATCACGAGCGCAAGCAGGTCTAAATTATGAAAGCCTCCAAATGAATATTGCATCGGACATGAGCACACCAAAGATAAAAGTGGATCATTGAGAGGCCTCGTCCTCCTAATTGAATTTGAATAGCCATGCTACTCCATCATCGGAGACAGGAGTCTTTCGAAAGAAATACTACATAAAGTAAAATAAATCATCCTACTATTCCTAGGTCAACATCTGTGGGGTCTCACCCATCCTGACATCAGTTGCGTGGGTTCCATTGCTCACTCACATGGTGAAAGATGTGTCTGAAAATAGACGTCATTTGAGGCTGTTGTTGGTGGGGCAACCGACCACTGGGGCACAATAAAAACACAAGCTGCATTGCTTTGCATCGGTTATTCATGAAGACACAGCAGCCAAAGCAGAAAAGAGCCTTGTGCTATGTTGAGGAGCAAAGTGGGAGCATTCAAATCTCAACACAGAAGTTGAACCCAAATCGGACAGATTAACATCTAAAGGAGAAGAAGCTTGTATTGAGGGAATTCTTTTGACATGGCGTACCTTTTTTCTTTTTGTTGTCCCACAAGCGTGTGCAGGCCCTGCCATGGTGAGGTGTGGCAGAAATGACGGATGTGGAGGCGACCTATGAGGACTTCATCGCCTCTCAACGGTCTGGCCGCAGGAACGCCATCCACAACATCCCAGCAGCCTCCGGGGAGCCTGCAGATTTGTCGGAGAGCCTGGCACAGCTCAACATCAACAAACCCGGTAAGGGGGAGTAAATCCTGTACGCCTCCTGCCTTTGTAAAATAATTATGCATAGCTTAGATTTGAACTTTGCAGTGATTCATTATGTTTTAGTGACTTTTTTTTTTAAGAGACATAAGCTGAATGATGCAGAAGCCTCTTATGTCCAAATTTGGTCATTTCATATCATTTTCCACAAATAGCTTTCATTTTGTTTCATCTAATAAAAAAAAACATAGTGGAGTTAAGACCTTTAGAATAAAGGAGCACATTTCTAATGATGCAGGTTACGTGTGTGACTGACTTGTCAATTTGCTCTTCTGTCCTCCAGCTGGTGAAGGTGAAGAAGATTCCAAGTCTTCTTCATCAAAAGAAAACAGCCAATGAGAAGGCAACGGGCCAGCGAAACCGAAGTTTCCTAACGACAGCCGTGAACGAACACAACTTGTGCTTAATGGTGTTAAACATAAAAGCCTCTCCCGCTGACTTCCTGCCATGAGCGTGTAATCGCCATGGAAACCTCAGTGTCATCTCTTTGCATTCAGGCATGTTCCAATTTCCTTCAAAGGCCCCTTTCCCAAGCTCCCCTTTCCTTAAGAGGCCAAAGCGGGCTTGTAAGAAACATGCTCAAGGGTCCTGGAAGGAAAGGAGAGAAGGGCCTGGGGCCATTAAAGGTTACTGGGGAAGGCCATTTTGGTTTCAAACATCCTGCTCTCACGAAGCACTACACCACTGCACTTTGAGGAGTTGATTGAACATCGTGTTGTTCCTCTTTTGGAGAAACCTCAGAACTGATGGTACGTACCGTTGTTGTTTTGCCTGCTTCCAACTGTCAGAAATGATTCACATGAAATTGGATCTTTGTTTATGTTGGTAAATGCATCACTCTAAATCATGCTCATTAACCTCCTTAAGTGCACCCTCTTCATATCCATTTTGTTGCCAGTGCTTGATCTATTCCAGCTCTCATTCTTTAATTCATTTTTCGGTAATGAGTCAATATACAGTTTGTCAGCAGAAGTAACTGCCCGGGGATGTACTACTTGCTTACTGTACAAATATTCTCCACAAAAATGTTTTACTAATTTGCATTGCACACAATGTAAAAAACCTAATATTCTAATGAAATCAATTTTTATACTCTGTCGAAATTTAATGGCACGACGATGTGAAAACGTCCTTTTCCAGTTTCCATATTGTAATTGTCTTCATTTTTAGGGATTGTTTACCAACTAAGATTGTGATATTATTTTGTACAGTTTGTTGAGCAAAAAATCTGTTTGATTGAAAGAATAAAATTTAATTCATTGTTTAAAAAAAACCCATTGTGTCGATAATTCCAATTAAATTTGCTGGTGTGTTTTGTCATGGAACTATTTGAATAGTTACCTTTATGAGGTATGCTGCTGATTATAAGAAGTCTGCACCTTTTTTTGTTGGACGAGCTAAATGCTGGAAAGAGAAAAATTAGGTGGATTTTCATTCATTGATTACATTTTATTTTGTGTTTCCTGGATAAAACAAAGCTGTTGTTCCTACCTGAGGATTCTATAATCATTTATTTAGGTAGACCATCAACATGATGTTGCATTTTTTTTTTTTTTTTTTTTAACTTAAACCTCTTCAAGTAGTAGAAAAAGAAAACACGGGTCACTTTCCATAGATGTTATTCTCACTAGGGTCAAAGTTTCTGGAGCCTATTGTGAGAGGCAGACTACTTTTCAGACATGCGGGAAAACCCACACAAGCCCTGGGAGAACATGTAAAATGGACAGAGGATGGCCGAAGCCCTGATTCCAACCACCGACCTCAGAACTGGGAGGGGGATGCGCAAAGCACCATTGTCTCTTCACGTCACCTTCTGTGTCACAACTTTATCCAGTCCATCTACTTCCTGAAGCGCTTGAAGAGCGGATGGATGCCTTTGCCGAGAGAAGACAATTTGCTTTTACCCTGATATTCCATATAGACTGTGTCATCAGCACCGGACATGGAGCTCATAGTCCCCGTTCGCCTTGAAAACTGTTCAAGAAGAAGAGCAATCAAAAATGCCAACGATTAATTACGACCCTTTAGCATGTATGTCAAATTTTTGTTGCACCCACCTGTGGTTTTGTACCCATGTCTCCTGCCACCGCTTCCTCCTCAGCATCGAGATCGGACGCAGCCAGGACCTTTTGGAGGAGCTGCTGTTGCTCCTCTCTGGTGGAGAACATCAAGTCTTCTTCCTCCATTCCTGCCAATTGTGTGATCACCTAAGACACATACATGGCTTTTAGGAGCTTGTTCACAAAAAGAATTCAAATGGCAAGTCAATGTACCATTTTATATTGACTCATGTCCATGTGTAAACTATACCTTAAAGCTGTAGCCCTGGTCCACTAGGAACCTCTGTCTCTTGGTGGAGTACGCCATCTCCTGGGTGTCCTGAGACACCAGCGAATAAAAGAATGCATTGTATTCCTCTGCAACCATTCCTAAAAAGGAAGAAAGACGGCGTGAGAGTCTGCTTTTTTTCATGTAAGCGTAGTTTGAGGCACAGACCAACCTTTCTTGGCTCTTAAAACTCGACCAAGTCTCTGGGCTTCCTGCCTCCGTGACCCGCCGTGAGAGGAGATTTGGATTAGAACATTGGCTTCTGGCAAGTCGAATGATGTGTCTCCAACCTGTGTGGTGTCCATTAATCGATTAATGTTGAAAGCTTTAGGGGCACTCCATGAGTTTGTTACCTTGGAGATGAAAATGGTGTTGATCTTGGGATTATGTTTGAAGTTCTGCAAGATCTGCATACGTTCCCCTTGGGAGGTCGGGCCATAGATGTAGGGCCTTGAGCAGACAAATACAGCGCATAATTGAATACTGTATGACAAAAAAAGGTCTATTTTTTTGGGGTTGAAAAAGAACCCAAAACATACTTGTTAAGGCGAATTGCGTATTCCTTCAAGGCAAAGACATTATCAGCAAAGACGATGATCTTGTCATTGCGCCGTTCATGAAAGCGAATGAGAAACTGGCACGCCCGAAACTTATTGGGATTCATCGTATAAAGCAAGATGCGCTTCTTAGTTTTGATGGCCACATACTCTCTGTAAAACTCGGGAGACATTGGGCACCATACCTGAAACATAGCAAAAATCTTGATTAGGACGTGTACACAATCTAGAACATGCTCTGGAACACGCAACTGGTGGGAGGTCTACGACTCTTTCACCTCCGCACACTGGACTTTGGCTATGTAGCCATTGCGCTGCAACTCCATCCAGTTGGCTTCATAAAGCTTCGGCCCAATTAGGAAATTGAGGTCCACTATCTTGTCATCTTCTCGAACTAAAGTAGCCGTGAGGCCCAGTTTGCAGTGTGCCTGGACGATGGTCAGCACGCTTCGAAACATTTTGGCTACAAAGAGCACATTGGAGAAAAAAAAAAATGTGAGTATGAGACAATCTCACAAAACAAATGGTCTTCTACGGTAATAATTTCACCGGCAACACAACAGAATGAGTGATATTGAAACATACCAGGAATGGTGTGCACCTCATCTAGAATAATCAGACCCCATTCTTGACTTTTCATCCACTCCATGACCCTCTCGGCTTCCCAGGAGCGCTTGGTGGTGTGGCCAAGCATAGAGTAAGTGCTGATGGCCACTGAGCAACCGATGGGCTTGTCCTTGGCATCGGAGGTGAAGCGGCAGATTTGAGAGTCATCGATAGTGGACCACATCTTGAACTGGGCCTTCCATTGTTCCACCGACACGGAGGAGTTACCCAACACCAGGCAGCGTTTGCGTACCGTGCACGCTGCTGTCACACCCACAAGAGATTTGCCCGCTCCTGCATAGCAAGTCATGTGGCATCATGTTGTCAGTGTTTGTTGTGTGTTTACCAACAATAAAAAAAAAAAAAAAGTATTCTCACCACAGGGGAGCACGATGACTCCGGAACGAGCGCGTCCATTGCCAAACATTTTGCGCAGGCTTTTTTCCTGATAGGGTCGTAGTACAGCAGTCGGCTTCAGGTCTATATTGATATCTGGGTTGACCGTATCGTTCCGAAAGTCGTACTCGGCTAAGAGCGGGTATTCCAGCTCAATGCAGCGCTTTTGTAGCGCCTCAATCATATCCTACAAAGAACCACAATGTCGATTTGAAAAGTCACAAATAATAAAAAAATGCAAATTGCACCTGTTGAATTTCAAAAGAGACGGTCTGAGTCTCTTCCTCCTCTTCTTCCTCTTTGTCCATCTGCTCATAGTAGCTGAAGATGTCTTCAGGAACCTGTTGGTCGGACGTTTGACCATCACCGGGCTGCTGTGAGGTGGAAGCACCTTCTTTGTCCTCAACAGTCTTGGAGATCTGTTGAGGAAATACAGTGAACCATGGAATAGAATTTTTAGTATATTTATATTTAAGACAGTTCTAAAAATAATGGATGAGGAAATAAATAATCAGCAGAGTTTTCGGGCAGAACAATTTAATTGGGGGCATACCGCTGACTTGCTGCGAAGAACCTCAGTAATGAGCTCGCCGTCTGTCCCATCAGGAGCACAGAGGCGACACTTTCGGATTTTTTCGTCCTTCAGGAGACTCTGAATCACTTCGGGAAACGTGCTCTCAACAAAATACCTGAAGACAGACATGCAGAAGAACAGTGAAAAATAAAGCCACATAAAAACAGTCAAGAGAATTGTATTGTACCTATTATGCTTGAGCACCAACTTGACTTTGCCATAGCTCACAGTGCAGAGCTGGGGGGAAAAAATATCAAATAATACATTCAAACACAAACAAAAACCTCATTTCAAGAGTTGATCATCTGAGAATCAGCTTTATTGATACCTTAATAAATTGCACGATTCCATCAGGCACGGAGGTCTTGCTGAGTTTCTGCAGATACTCCACTATATCAGAGGTCTGCAGCCCCACACTGACAGCAGCATACAGTGAATATGCTGTTAACTTGTACTCGTGTATGTGGGTGGGTCTGCAAACCGGCTCTGCAATGGCTACCAAAAAATCCTGTGCATACTTATACACTGGTGAAAATGCTTCTAGAAAGATGTGTCCATCTGGAGCCTGCAGAAGAAAAAATGAACTAGAACAACAAAGAACATTGACCTTGAATTCATCCTGAAAGTCTAAAAGGGCATCTTACCACCCAGAGGGGTCTTGAGGTGTGATCGTTCTTCAGAAGCATCTGAGCACGATAATCTTTGGCTCCATATTCATCCATCTTGGTGGTGGATTCATCCACTTGTTTCCCCGCAGCAGCGGGTATGCCATCCTGCGATTTGCTACTTCCCACCTCTTCTTCATCTTCCTCCTCCTCATAGAAACGCTTTTTCGACTTCTTCTCTGTAGACCATCACATATTTAATACGTATGACGATACACAATATTTGCGTCGTTTCGAGGATATATCAACACAGATATTTATAAACCAAACGCAGTATTGCCAACACATTGTTGATAACGTTATGTGAGCATACGAAGCAGCGTAAAGTGGAATTCGAGCGATATTAAATGTAGTCATGTTGGCAATATCCTCACTAATGGCAGTATTTTATAAAGCAGTACTACATGTCTACAACGCATTTAAAAGGTTCGAGCCAGAGTCTAAACGAGCCATATCTCACTCACCTCGATCCCTTTTCCCCATATTCGCAACTTAAAAGCCCTTTTCTTGATGAATTCTTATCTTATTGTTTTCACATGTCAGTTACTTTCGTAGTTGTCATGGTAGAAACCGGAAATAACATTGTCTTCTTTGATGAAAACAGTGGCTGGCAATCCGCGTTATAACGCATTAGCGCCACTTAGCGGACTGGGGTGTCCATACAAATATTACTACATGTATCATACGCAGATCTTGTTTTTGTTTTTTTGTAAAAAAAAATGTCATGTGCTTGAATTCTTCCACACAGTGTGAGTTGCATGGATTTATTGTGTAAGTTTAATATGCATATATTTTTCCAGTGAAAACAAGAGGCACAAAAGGAAAGCCAAAGGGATACACAAGAATAAAGTGGATATTATACAATGTAAGAAATAACATTTTGAAAAAAAATCGATATCATCCTTATCACTTTGTCTCGTTGTCCCTACAACAATGGAGTGTCATTGACAAAGTTTTTTTCCCCCACCTAAAATGCATATTGATGCTCATTAATAAAGAATAGTCAGCTAATTTCCTTCAGGGATAAAAAATCCATGCATGTCCTTCCGGAGCTCAGCGTTCACATAACCCCGAGCTACTTCCTTGAATGTTCTGGCATCGAGAACCAAGATGAAGTTCAACTGGTCGGGATTGGCGTTGATTACGGATGATAAAACCACACCTGGAAAAAAAGGAAGACAGTGAAGTCAAGTGTCTATATAATTCATTAGTTTTTATCCATTGTGAAAATTTAGGGGTTGACTTCAAATAGGAACTCTTACCATCATCTTCTGACTCGCCATTCGGCCTGGGGACAAATACTGCCTCGGACGGCCAGCAGTTTTCTTCACCCCAGGTCAACAATTGCTTGGTGTCTGTGTCAAATTTGGAAATCTACACCAAAAGATCACACTTGAGCTTAATTCACAATTTATTACAAATATGTCAAGTTTGACTTAAGATTGTAGAAAGTTATCGTTTCACCTTTGTACAGTTGCAGGCTACACGTTTGCTGTATATGGATAAGAGTTATAAAGTCGCATTCTTAGAAGATACCAATTGGAATAAATTATTGAGCGATAAGATTTGCTTACATTTAACGACCAAAAACGTGGATGTTGATAAGGAACCATTTACCACAATTAAGCAATTATGTTATCTGGATTTATGACATTAATTATCAAGAAAGATGTACTATATTGTTACATGAGTGACCTTGGATGACAAGGATGTTGGTCGGAAGAATAAACATCTTCCTGTTGACAGGAAGTAGATGAGTGCATGTGCGAGTTTCCTCTCTTTTGACGTCAGAGGAGTGATTTGGGCATTCACTTAGAATCAGGGGAAGCTCTTTAAAGTATAGTTTCTGTGCTCCTCAAGTCTAATAGACTTCCTTTCTTCCCATTGTTTGTGTTCACTCTGTGCTTAACTTTGCCAAATGAAGACCACCCATGGGTATCGTAAGCAAGGCCAAGGGGGTTGCGTTTTGTTTGAGCAGCTTCGAAGTCAATATTTAATAGTTTCCCCCACCTTGTGGTTTTACCATTTATGCTAGTTAGGAAAAAAAAAAAACAAGGTTGCTGTGAACAATGCCTTTCCTTACTTTTAAAACTTTGCAAGTAATTCCAATCGTTCTTTTGAATGAATTGTACCTCTTTTGAAAGCGCCGATTCCTCAACGCAGTTGCAATACACAAAGCGGTGTTTCTTGCTGTTGAGATCGTAATTAATTCGGGGCAGTTCGATCCCTGATGATGGTGAAAAAAAATTTGTAATTACAAAACATAAATAGATTGCTAAGACTAGCATGATGTTTACCTTCACGGAGCACCTCTGCTTTGCATGTTAGTTTGCCTTCTTTTTCTTTTACCGCTGTGGCTGTGGTGCAGGTCAATTTGACGAGGTTCTCTCCGATTGCCGCACCCTGCACGCCAGTACAACTTAGTCCCCTTTGGAATCAAAGTGAAATGTTCATGTCTTCCTCCTACCTTGTTTGGTTGAACAGGAAGAGCAAATCTCCTGTAGCTTGGTTGGGAGTAGGTTTTCTCATGTGGACCCGCCTTTTCATTCAGCTTGCTCAGGTAAAACATCTCATAAAGGCCATTGTCCTTGTAGGCGATGACATCAAATACGACGCAACCGTCGACCTCGAAAGCATTCACGTGATGGTAGACGACCAGAGCTTCAGTGTAGTACTTGGTCTCCACCACCTTGCCGGTCTTTCTGTCGATCAGGTGGATCAAAGTCTGAAGGGAATCAATTTGAGTTTTAGAATCTTTAAGATGTTCAGTGGTGCTAAATGAAAGGCAGCGCTTACATTGTCTTCTGGACAGAACTTCAAGCAGCTGGCCCAGTTGACTCCTCTCATGTAGGCGGTGGCCATTTTGACAATGTCCAATTTGAAAGGCTGCTCGATGAAGATGAAGTAGTTGTCCGTCATGCCGAAGCTGTGGTAGTAGCTTGGCGACAGGAGGGAACGGCAGGGCACTGAGCAGATCACCTCCACATTTTTCAAAGCGGGGACGTTCTTGTCTTTGTCTGTGAGGTTTGAGAAGAATCAGTCGCACATTTTTTTGCCGCTACGTTTTCAAATGTGAGTCACTGCCATTTTTGTTGTTGTTTGAAGTGCATGCAAATTGCATTTTGACGGCAGATTGTGAGGACAAAGTAGAGGAGGTCATCATTTACCTTTCTGAGGAACAGCGGGGACTTTGAACAGAAGGTATTTTGTCTTGCCCTTTTCAGCTATACAAGTACCCATGTTGTAAGCGTTACCCTCTTTGTCGTAGTGTGGATGAGACGTAGCCAAATTCACAGGGACAAACTTCATGTAGTCCACCTGAGTGGGGAAAAATCCACCTCCTGAAGACCATCACTTTTTTTTTTTTTTTTCTTGAGACAGATGAGCCTTACCTTATCTTGAGTTTCCAGGGTGACAGGGTCAATTTTACGAATGTAGTTGGTCTCTGAAGTGGCAAAATAATCCTGACCATATTTGATAAAATTGCTGGCGCCGTTGTCAGTGAAGTCGGGCACCGTGTGGTTGATTAAGGTAATTGCCCTTGAAAGAAAAGAAGTTTTCCCGAAGTCATGATTGATGAGAGTTGAAGTCCAAAAAGCTATATTCACCTGGTTAGTGTAGAAACTGGATGTCCTCTCAGTTTAGATCTTTGAAGTTGAAGCTTTAATAACTTTCATTCATAGTTACAGGTAGTGCAACATTGACTCCTCGCTCGTTCTGTTTTATTACAACTCTCCCGCTCTCTGTTTTTATGCCCTCTCACTTCCTCCGTCTCTTAAAGGGGTAGTGTCTAATTATCACGACACTACATCTCTCCTTTTCTTTTAAATGAAATGTCCTTCCTTAGTTTCAGCTTTACTTACCCTGACAGAATGTACAATTGAAATAAAGTGGTTTCCAAAATACAGTCATGTAAAATTGTGATTCCGTATTATACTATGAATTCAAAATCAGATATACAAACACTTTAACAAATAACTAAGCTTAACATCTCTGAGCAGTACTGAACACACATTACTCTTGTGTCGATAACAAACATAACGGTGGCGAGAATTTGTCAGTGTCTCATCACTCTATGGCCTTTGCTATATCTCAGTGATGAGTCTGAGGCGGTCGTCTGTTTACCCTCACAGGGCGTCGCCTCCTGGTTTCAAGGTTAACGTGTTCGGGATCACCTGCTTGTCCATTAACACTGTCGTCATCACAGTTATCACCGTCTCCTGTTGTGAATGGGACTTCCGGTTTGTGCTTCAAGAGTTTGAAGTGCGATCTATGTCTTGTGAGTCTGTGGTCCTGTCTCTGTGCAGTGACCATCGTTCCGTTCACTGCGATGACTTTGTAGGGGTTTGGGTTGAAGGGCGTCACAAGTTTTCCCGTCTTCCTCTGTTGTATTAGGACAACATCACCCTCCTTGAGCACAGAGTGTGATGCGTTCCTCCTTTCGTCCGCATACTTCTTCATTTTGTCCTTCCTCAATCCATCTGTCCGACGGAGATCATCATCACTGGGGGGATGAGAGATGGACGGCAGCTTTATACTTATGGGCCGACCATAGAACACCTCAGCCGGAGGCCGGTTGGTGGTATGATGAGGTGTTGCCCTGTAGTCCCTGAGGAACTTGTACAGCTCTTGCTTCCACGGCTTGCCTTCCAGCGTAGCTGTGTGGATCGCTTTGGTCAGAGTCCTGTTGAACCTTTCAACCGCAGTGTCGGCCTGTGGCCAGTAGGGGGTTACCTTCCCGTGGTGGAATCCAAGGTATCTTGCAAAGTCCGAAAAAGCCTTGCTCGAGAATGGGGGCCCATTACCGCTCCTCACCACTTTTGGGATTCCCACTGTCGAAAAGATTTTGTCCATGACAGGGATGAGTCTGCATGCCGATGTAGATGGCATAATCTCCACAAAGGGAAACCTCGAACACTCATCCATGAGGACTAACAGGTAGTCACCTGAAGGAAAGGGGCCACAGAAGTCCACCGCAACATCCTCCCAAGGCCCCTGTTGGAGTTCAGACATTCGCAGCGGTTGATGCACAGTCTTGGGTACTGCATGTGTAGCAATGACGGAGACATGCATTCCAGTGTCCACGTCATCTGTGATACTGGGCGTGTGAAGTGTTTGTGGATGGCGTGACACGTAGTCTGCCGAGTTTGATCTTCCAGGTTTGTGAACAATTTTGAGCTTGTAAGGTTGCACCTGTATGAGACCTAGTTTAGTTGCAGTGTCATGGCCCAGCAGCGAGCCGTGGTCTCCATCAACAACGTAGAATGCTGCCTGAGCTGTTCTCCCATTGGCAGAGACTGTTGTGGTGACCTTACCACGAAGGGAAAGGGGAACGTTTGTACCATAAGGGTATATCCTTTTGCTTGACTGCTCCAGTTTGAGTTTCGTTTTCAACGCGCCGTAGGCTCTTCGATCCAGGAGATCAGCTGAGGCTCCCGAATCAACAAGAACATCAATGTATTCACCAGCTACCATGACTGACCTCACTGGTGGTTTTCTCCCCTCCGCAGCTCTAGTGACAAAGATGTACTCATCATCCGTGCTCGAGTCATCAGCCGCGAGATGACTTATGGGCGCGGTGTCAGCACCGTCAGCAACAATAGTTTTGACTTGTCTGCGCCTGTTAGGCCACGACACCTCTTGTGCGCTCTGTGTCGGTTCCATTTTCTGTCCATGTTGACGGTGTTTCACCTTCATGCCAGGGCCGGAGAGACAGCAGCGGGCGAAATGGTTGAATTTTCCACATGTCCGACACTGTAGACCTTTCGCTGGACATGCTGCCTGACCACCCTGATGAGGAAACGCACCTCCACAATTCCTACATTTCATCCCTGGCTGATCTCTACGGTCCATGTTTTCCATACGGCGTTCAGAGGTGTTCCATCCTCTGCGTCTTGAATAGAGCATGGCTGCAACATGTCCAGTATCTCGATTGTTTTCAATGCCAGACGCCTGAAGTTCCGATGTCTCGAAAGCTCGGGCCAGATCCAATAGACCTTTCAGAGTCATGTCCGGGTCTCTCAGTGCCCTTCTCCTGAGACGTGATGATGTGCAGCAGAGTATTATCTGAGACTTAATTTCCTTGTCTACATTAGTGAATTCACAATTCTGAGATAGCTGTCTCAGTCTGGTGTGAAAAGCATCAACAGTTTCACCTGGGTTTTGTTTTGATTGTCTAAATACATAGATTTCATATTCTACATTATGACTTGGACTGAAATATTCGGTGAGCAGTTGTACTGCCTTATCGAAATCACCTGGTTGGCCTCTTTCAGGAAAAGTCTCAAAGATATCCTGCACTTGTTCCCCAGCGTAGTACAGAAGCATAGCCTTTTTTCTTGTTTTATCAGTTATGGCAGCCGCCGTGAGAAATGTCTCAAATCTCCTCATCCACTTCGTCCATTTCAGGGAAAGGGAAGCCGACTCTGCGTGTACATCAAAAAGGGGGAATGCGGGTAATCCAGCCACACCCGCCATTGTCACAATAGGGTTTGTTCGACAGCGTTTTCTTTGTCTTCCCACAGGAATACCACCGTCCAGTCACGTCCACGTGTGTAGCCGTTGCTAGCCCCTTCGTCTGCGATAGGCAATAGCACGTCTCTCCCGACTATAGTGCGAGCGTCATTAGCTAGACGATGGCGTCTTCTTTCTTAAGATGCGAGGCCAGATAGTAAAACAGCTTCGTACCGGAGATATTCCAGCATCAAACTACGTCCGCCATACGGCCGTTTACTCACGAGACCGTCACCAGCAAAGCGGCTATCCTGCGCTCCAGCAGGCTAACAGTTGTGAGCGGTAGAAACTCCGTCGCGGGGATCCATTTACGTCAGTCGCGCAATATCCTCGTCGCCATTGTAGAAACTGGATGTCCTCTCAGTTTAGATCTTTGAAGTTGAAGCTTTAATAACTTTCATTCATAGTTACAGGTAGTGCAACATTGACTCCTCGCTCGTTCTGTTTTATTACAACTCTCCCGCTCTCTGTTTTTATGCCCTCTCACTTCCTCCGTCTCTTAAAGGGGTAGTGTCTAATTATCACGACACTACAGTTAGTTATAAATATTTTTCAAATTGTTGCCGCTTGGATATAGAGCAATACTTACTTGACAATAAAGTTTTTGCTCGGGTCAGGATAAGCCATCGTTCCCATTTCTGACACAACAATCCGGTTGGACTCCATGTTGGATTTGTAGGTGTCACTTCTCAGGAACCTACTTCTGTGGGTCACTTCACCTGTGACACAAAATAGTTTTAATTCAATACACAAACACAAAGTATACACTCAGAAACTCACCATCCTTAAAGGAGAAGCTGTACATTATGGACATGCCATCAAACCAGTGGTCATAACTGGTATCCCCAATGGAGAAGATCCCAGGGCCATTGCGTAGCAATGTGCCTTGCAACCAAGCGGGGATGTTCCCTAAAATAAAAGTAAAACAAGAAAATGATCATAAAAGTCAAATGAATTTAAAAAGATAAATTAAAATAAAACTACCTTTCACATCTGCTTTAAGAGGCTCTGGGTGTTCTGTTGCATTTTTGGAAAAGTCCATGTTGACTGAAGTTGCACGTGAAGCCGTCTGTCAGAATAAATGGACCAACATGCAAACCACTCCTTTTAAGATCTTTGCAAGGGGAGGGGCAAGAGGACAAGAGTTATCTAATCTTCAAGCAGGAATATAAGCGTTCGCTACATCCATATCCAATATGTGCACCTCTAATAAATTTATGTAAATCCAATACGTGAGTTGGCTGAGGTAATGAACTTTGAGAAAGTTTGATTTCTAAGAACTGATGGAGCCGATTTATTATTTTACAGTATAGCAATCAACTATGATATGGAAGTATGTTTCATAAGGGACATCTGCACAACGGTATATTCGAGTCGTTGAACTTTTACATGCACCTCAGCACAAATTTATGAGTCATGAGATTATTGAAAGTTGTAACGTGAACATGGAAAACACCATGGAAGATAATCATCTAGTCGTGAGATAATAGTCTTCAATGGGGGATAAAGTCTTGGTTATCATGTTTATAATCCTGGGCTCGAATATTGGTGTTAAGATTAGGACAGTACAATTAAGGTCAAAGCCTGCATGTTATGAAAATGGTTAATCAAGCAAGCAAAAGGCACATTAGTTTAATTCTGATACTGCCGATAAATGTAAACGTTAAAACACGTTATTTCTTTTTTGACGTTCAAGGGTCGGAATGTGATGTTTGGTTGCTGTCATCATGATTTTGGGTCACCTAAGCGGAAAATGCCGACCACTTGAAATAAGCGTTCTTACCAAGCTACAAAAAATTGTTACAAAAAGAGTATAGAATACAAAATAAAATTCAAATTGATGTCATAAAGTGATCATTTTTGGAAGCACATAATGAGAATGAATATTTGATGTAAAGCTTGCCTAGGATTTTTTCAGATCGTGAACTTGGATGTCATTTCACATGCCGTAGATAAGGGAAGACAACCTTTGATACAGCAACGTCATCAATACAAACCCGCTCCGACGGTGCAGGCACGAGAAACGTAAGCTTGTTATTCATTTTCAGCGAGTTGTCAATTGACCGTCGTGGTCCCGTAATTTCCGGACCATAAGTCGCGTTTTTTTTCATAGTTTGGGTGGGGGGGCGACTTATACTCAGGAGCGACTTATATACATATATATGTTTTTTTTCACTTTTTTGGGCTTTTTATGGCTGGTGCGACTTATACTCCGGTGCGACTTATAGTCCGAAAATTACAGTATATTTCTGGTATTGTAAAGTTTTTCCTCACATATTTAGTTGGAAATGTTAAGAAAATTGCATTATTGGAAAACAAGTTGAGTGAATTAGGTGTGGATTTAATTAAAAATCAACTTATATTTATGAGAAAGACCATTTACAAACGTCACCATTAAAAATATTAACATAAAGCCTTTAGTATGATCCAAAAATTGAAAAAAAAACGTATCAGGTAACAGTTTACAGAGATTGAAAAAACTGTGGACCATTCTGTGAAATCATCAGGTGAGAGGAACGAATAACACTTGTGAGCGCTGTGGCATGCGGCCTAAATGCAGACACGCATAAAGAATGTTGGAGTGTAAAAAAAAAAAAAAAATCCATCTTCTCTGCCCCTACATGAGTCTACAGCAAGGCTCCTTATTGGTAGACTGGTCTTCCTCGGGAGCTCGCAGTTTTAGTAAAGGAGGATCTCCACTGGCTGGTGTGAAGAACACCTGGCTGGAGGACGCTACTGTGTCGGTGCCGTGTGGCCCCACGGGGACCGCCTGCTGCACCGAAGGACTCGTCACCTCGGACGCAGCGACCGAGGGGGTCTCTTCTTCTATGGGTGGGGTCAAAGGGGGCGGCGGCGCAGGGTACTTATTAAGCTTGGCCGCCGCCCGTTGCCGTTTCAGATCGGCCAACGTCTGGTGAGATTTTTCCCGGGTCATACTGTCCGAGCCTTCTTCGGCTACAGGCCCTGATGTTTTGTTGAGATGGTAGGAGGCGCTACGGTCCATGCGACCTCCTCCGCTCCATTGCTCTCCAGGCACAGAAGAGGCCAGAGAAACCGATGTCCCTCCGTTGCCAAGGCTTGACACACTATTGCCGACAGTAGAGTCCGGCTCATCGGCATGTGACGAGGCTTCACCTCCAACCTAAATGGGAAGAAGAAAGAAATGATTGACTCACTTTCATGTGCAGGCAACATATGGCTCTGTTCTTTAATCCCGGGATCAAACATTAATATTATCAGGATTGATCTTTGTCACCGTTTTTCTGAAATTGCTTACTTAATTGATTAAAATATCTTCAAATCTGGCTTCATTCCTTTAATGTAAATAAAACAATGTACCTCGCATGAATCTGCTTACATTCTGTTAAGCATGGTATCTACAAGGTGAAGGTTTTCAAAGTTGTCCACATGTTCTTATTTCTCAACAAAAAGGTCAAAGTCTGGTGTCCCATTACCGTTTTTTCCACTTGTTTCTTTTGCTTCAGCAACGCAGTGTGAAATCATTCAAATCATTGTTCAGAATACGAGTGGTCCTTGAATTACATATTTTACGGAATATCAATATCCATAGGATATCCATCCATCCATTTTCTATGTTGCCTTTTTTCATTATTCTCGCAGGTGGGCTGGGTCCTATCAATGCTGATTGTGCAAAAGGCTTATCAGACAATTGCTGAGAGAGAGCACGTTCACACCTGCATGCACAATTGACCCTGCGTGAACATGTATGCGTTTGAAATTTTGGTTGAAACTATTGTATCCAAGTGTGTAAATATCTATTGCACCTTTTGCCGTCTTACGGTCTTAACTTAAGGGGCACGAGTAGGAAATAAAAATAATGGAGGCCTTTTCATTTCAGCGACATTTTTTTCCATTTGAAAATGACTCACATGCCGATGCAGCTCATTGTCAGTCAGACGGTCCTCGTCATCGTCTTGCGGTTCGGACTGGAAGCCTCTCTCCTGCCACACCACGGCCTCTTTGTGATGCTCCCGCCTGTACAGGCTGGAGCGCTCGTTCACACTGACGCGACGCACCACTTTCCTGTGCGGGCAAATACGACGGAAGCGTTACATTTTTTTTCCTCGACCGCCGTTGGCAAAGCCTGACATCCAATTTTACCCTCTGCTGCCGGTACTAGAAGCTCGTCTTTGCAAGGTGCCCTTGTGGCGGTCCTGGCTCTTCATGATGGCATCGTGTTTGTGCTTGAGGTCCATTAGTTTGGCTCTGACCTCTTCATCCATGCACACATCTTTAAAAACATTCACATATTAGTATTATTACAAAAATATCAAGGCTGGATGTTTTTACAATTAACAACAACTAAACATGCCCAGGGGAGTCTCATCCAGGACAGACTTTGAGTCTAAGCTGGCTTCGTGGCCCACCAGCAGCTCCACCATTTGGATCTATGAAGCAAACACAAACATTATTGGTGTATTTCTTCTTCAAACTGTCTCGTGAGCTTTTGCCGTTTCAAAGCCTGCGGTACTGACTTGTCCCCAGCAGGAGGCAGCATGCAACGGCGTCCACCCATCACAGTCCTTTATCTCCACCTGAGCCTTGTGCTCCAGCAGCAGCTCGGCCACAGACAGGTATCCATTGGCAGATGCAATATGCAGCTAAAACACAACATTAATCTCAACCAGCTTTCACCTTGATTTCTTATTTTGAGTTGATTCATCATAAAATGGAGAAGTGAGCTGTGAAGCAACAACAGTGTTAGGAAATTGGGAAGTTTTTACCAGCGCCGTTCCGTTATCATCCTGGCTGTTCAAGTCGGCTCCGTTGTGAAGTAGCGTTCGGATGTCAGCGAGCATCACCGCCTCTTTAGCGCCTCGGCATTCATCGATGCGGGCCTGCGTGACGCCTGCACAAACACGCTTTGTGACTTTCCTGCTCACTGATGCTTTCAGCACCCACTTCAAATAGAGACACGTTATTTGACCAATCTCTCTGACCCTGCTCAGCCATGACCATCTCCAGGAGCTCAAGAGTGGCTTCATCCTCGCAGAGGTCATAGGGCATGTTTCCGTCTGCGTTGACGGCCGTCAGGTCGGCTCCACTGCACGTGCAGAATGGAAGAAACATGGATGATGGTGAAACGGGCTGAAGACTTTTTCAGGTCAACCTGAAGCTTTACTGGCATTGTTGAAGCTAACTTTGGGTGAACTCACGCCTGAATAAGGAGCTGCACCAGCCCAGTGTGCCCACAGGTGGCAGCAGCGTGCAGCGGTGTCCACAGCTCACTGTCACAGGCATTGACACTTGCACCGGCGTCCAGCAGGCACTGCACCACGCCCACAAAGTCATCAATGCAGCACTGGTAGCATAGGACAGAGGAGAATTGCTTACGCAATCGAACAAAATGAAATAAAACGTTTTGGTGAAGAGCAAATATTTCAAGGAGGGGCAAAGCTGTCATAGGAACAAGAATTGTGCTTTTTGCTGAAGAGCTCATCTGACAAAAGAGTGTTTTTATGACCTCGCCCTTGGAATCTCACTGGAATCAGCATCAAGAATGTGCACTTTAAACTAAAACTCTGGGAAGGAGGCACACTGTTTGTTTATAGAAGATAAGTGAAGGCTTAGACAAAATAAAAAACTGACTAATACTGAAGAGCAGATAAAGAGTATTTTAAAGGCCACTTGCAAATTGTTCAACCTTCAGAAAAAAACAACAACATGTGGGCTGTGATAATCCACACCAACTTGGCTTGCTCGTTCATATCGAACTATAAGGTGTGCACTTACCTGATGGAGTGCGGTGAGTCCGTCTTCATTGACCAGATCAGGGCTCACGCCACTGTTGAGCAGCTCCCTCACTGGACAACAGACACAACTTCAACCTTACATGAAATGCATTGCAAAATTTCTACAACAAACATGCTGGTCAGTGTGCAAGCGAACAATGAACTTAAAAGATTTGCCTCTATTCTTAGCCTTGATCCTGACAAAGGACAGTCCGTGTTAATTATACATGATACATGAAGGTCTTCCTTTTTTATTTTTACCCGTCGCCATGATTGATTTATGACTCAGGTTTTGCACCGTACAAATAAGTGAAGATCTGCTTTCACGCGACATTGGCCAGACTTGAAAAGAATGCTGCACGCCACTTATTTACCCTCATCCAGGTCATTGCGTGCGGCCGCATCAAGAAGAGTGATGGCGCTGGGGAAGGTCACTCTCCTTGTGCGCTTCTTCTTATCCGCTTTGGCTTTAGAGCCTCGTGCCGCATCCTTCTCCATTTGGGCCCACGCCTTCAGTTGTTGAGCACGCCGCCTTTGGGCTTGTCTGAGACGTTCTGTGGCAGTCAGGCGGCCGATGGTGGACATCTCAGCGAGCAACTCGCCGTGCTCCGCGGCCATAACGCCGCAACACCGTCACTCAATATTTCTGCTTTTTTTACAATTTCAGTGTCGTGTTGGATGTATAATTCAAAATAGGTTTCTTGCATAGGTGCAGAAATCAACAAAATAAAGTCCCCCCAAAAAAAGATTTCAATTTATGTCGTGGAATGAGATGACAAATATCTCCGTGGTTGCAGAAAGAAGCAACACATAGAATGACTGCAGTGTCTCTTTCCCATGTTTCGGACTGGAACTTCTATCTGGCCAAGAAAAATGAAAAATGTATCAAAATAACGAAAACAGTCAAACTGAGCATTGTCGCCAATAGTCAGTCCTCCTCTTCATGCCATTGGTGTGACACTTGGCCAATAATCCAATGTTGATTTTCAATTTCTCACTTAAATGTTCAAGACTGACCCTATCTGGAAAAAAAAATTCTTGTAACTCCAGGAAGCTGCTTTCCAAAATCCTTTGGTGGTGACCGGCGATTATTCACAAATCACCATCATTGTATCTGGATAGGATTCTGGCCGGGCCTCCAGGGGAACCGCGTGGGACACCTTCCGGCTGCAACTGCGGGAAGGGACAATTCATTTAATTGGCATGTTACAGTACAATGTACAAGCAGTTCTCTCTTACACTTACTAATTTTAACTCCCTCCTCTCTCCCGAAAGAAACCCGAGACGGTGTGGGACTCTTGTCATTAATGATTGACGCGCCTTGCGGCCCGACGCGCACTTTGCGTCCGTCGTGGGTAAACACCAGGTAAGACCTGAGGAGGTGTGGACGGATGTGAGGTGGACTCAACCTGGTTTCGGAGTTGAGACCAGGCACGCCACAGCCTGGCACGCAAGTTCTCATCAGTGGGCCACGTCTGTGGCCTACGCACACAACTTGGCTCTTTCTCAGCTACTCATATATTATTTAGACCCGGGTCTGTGAGCGCCGAGAGGAAGGTCAACACGAGTCACTCGGCGAGATAGAGAGTGATTGGCTAAGGCCTTGGCGTGACACAAATGTTTGTCATTTACAACATACTATTTTAAGTGGCTCGCCCCGTTTCTACAATATAAGGATTTCCTTAGATTGAGAACTCCAGCAATAACACCGAATGGTTTTTTTTTTCTCCATTTATAATGTTTGCGCTCTTCAGACAGATATTTTAAGTGTCAACATTTCCACAGTCGGACTGAGAGGAAAACTACACACAGTTAGCCAATGGAAAAACAACATGTCAATTGAAAGGAGATTTGAAGGATTAGAAATCCCCACGGGAACGTTATTAGTGGTAATTCCTGACACAATTTAAAACTGAAGGGGGGAAGAAAATAACACATTCATCGTGTGTTTTCTGTCTAGATATCATTTGGTAAATCAAACAAGGTGAAATCACTCAAGGAATTCAAGAATCTCCCTGATAAGAGAGTAATTACGCTTCCAAAAGCAGCCTGAGTCATACGTTTTTTATTTGATACCATTGAAACCCACTGCGGCCGATCACGCTTGTCGATATGCGGGCTATATTAGACGACTTATCAGTGTTGGTGTTTGATGGATCACTGCTTGGCTTGAAAAGGTGACGATAGTAATTCGGCCTCTCCAGGGTTTTGAATTTTACATTGTGGTTAACATACAAAATGGTTTTATGACTTTTTGCACTGACATGATAAAAAGTGCTAAATCACTGATATACTACAAACTACTAGTGCAGAATGGAACGTGCTCATGGAGAAATATGAACAAATATGCATAAATATTCCTGCGTCAATCTGACATTTGTGGACTTTTTCCCCAACTCTTGACTTAACAGGAAGGGGAGGTCGAGAGCCGCTCTGGAAACATACAAGTGCAATGAATAGAGCACTATGAACACACTAACGTGCTGTTGAAGCATTCATAAAGAGGGCGGGAACTAAAGTGGCAGGAACAAAGTCCCTGTTTAAATCCCAGGTTGGCTCAGGCTTTGAATGTGGCAACATTTGGGAGTAGGCAGGTGGTTGTTTCATTATGAAATGGCGTGGCACGCTCATTGTGTCCATACCACAGCAGCGACAAAGCGGAGTTCAGTGCGGATGGTTCTTGAATGACCCGCTGGCGGATGCCAAGTGAGCTAATCGGCTTAGCAAATAATCACACAATCATGATTTAGTGAGTCAGAAGCATGGGCTAAAGGTTCACCTAATGTCATTGTAACAGTTTGAAAAGAAAGAAAGAATAATAGGACATGGAAATATGAGGAGGAAATATTTTGAGGCGTCACTTGACTGCTCCTAAACAGGAAGTGGCCTCGTCTTACTAATACAAAGGATGATACACAGATTTATTCACTGATCTAAATAAAGAGCATTTGGATTCTGCCTGTCAAAATACATCACAGGAAATGCTAAATAAATAAAGATTTGATTAGAACTTTTTTTTTTTTTTAAAATAGGCAATTAAAGTGAAATTGGATCATTTAAAAAAGAAAAAAGAACTCAAAACTTTTCCCACCATTAGTGTCAGCTACAACTTGTACAACTCAATAGAATAATTTTCCATAGTGGAAGTAAAGTAGTGCAACATTGCTATCTTAAACCTTCAATAAAAACGAGCCACAAAAAATATTGTTCATGAGAAGTGAACATGCAATCAAAGTCGACCAAGGTCCACTAACTTCAATGCAATGATGAAATATCCTGACCTTTACTCGATTTTCTCCAAGGTCTGACACCATAAATACCGTCTGTATGCTCTGACAGCTAATCTTCACTTCATTTGTATACTCGTAGTGAAATAGGCAAATGTTTGATTCTATGTATGTTCTGTACTTACCTGAACAAGAATGGGTTGTGTACATATTAAGATCTTGCAGGACTGGATAGACACGAATGCAAACATTAATTATGTTTAACATCATATTTAATAATATGTGTGCGCTAGGGCCTCTGTCGAGTCGTTTTTAGTGACACACCCAATTCAAACAGAGCCTTTTTAAAAAACCTAAGGCAAAATATTCAAATCTGTCATCCAGGCTTCATTGATGTGAAAACCTTAAGATGCCAGCTTCTTGCAAGTGGCTTGAAATTTTAATAATAAAATACAATGAATGCAGTTACTGTGCAATTAAAAGATAAATGGATACAAAGTATTTGCCATTGCTCCATATAATAGATGGAAGTAGCATCATTGCTAAAGTAGCCTCAACAGGTGCTCATCGGACAGGTAAAACTGAC
Organism: Syngnathus typhle; assembly: GCF_033458585.1. NCBI lineage: Eukaryota > Metazoa > Chordata > Actinopteri > Syngnathiformes > Syngnathidae > Syngnathus > Syngnathus typhle. The sequence goes on from NC_083756.1 coordinate 7,326,849, forward strand.
GCTTTGTTCAATTTGGCTGTTTAATCCAACGAGCGAACCATCCAATGTGCATTCTGTGGCTCCCCTTGGTCGACTTTAAACGAACGCTGGGTTTTGCTTCATTTAAAAAAAAAGTATGCGTTCGTTATTCTTCTGCCACGTTAGCACCTACGAGACGCAGGTTAGCAGCGTTTTGCAGCAGCGACGACGTTCCATAAACCAGTTTTCAAAAGCAAGACACAAAATGAAAAACGACGTGTAACGTCTCTTACCTGCACTGTTGAATGCATGCGAGGAGGAGGGCTCCGTCTCCTGCTCCGGCTCCTGCTCCTGCTCCTTCTGGAAGTCAGCTGCTGCTCCAGCCACGGCCAGCCCCTCCAGGGAAATGCTTCACCATAACAACCGGACCTGTAACCTTGCCTCCTGCTGATCACCTCCGCTAGAGGGCGCCAAAGCCTTACATACAACAACAATATGTACATAGTACCAAAAATGTGAAAGGAGAATTAAAAACTTTTCAAAGAGCAACAGCGCTATCTTGTGGTGAAAAAACCCCACAATACTTCATTAAATAATTATAGTTTGCCATTTTAAAGACTTTTAAGACTGTCTTTTCGAGATGTGGGAAGGGTTTGAGATTAATACATTTTATTTTAATATAGTGGTTTTGTCTGAGACAAACGGCATTCAAATTGATCCCATTTTTAACCCTAATTGGATTGTTTTTTTGTTTCAATGTAAACTGAGACCTCTTGAAGTAGAGCAAAAGAAAAAAAACTTTGCATAAAGAAAAGTCAAAGTTAGATGTTTACTTGGGTCGTGGAAAGTCTCCACATTTCCACAAATTCAGAAGTAATGTGAAATGTCTCTGCCACTTGAAGGCCTTAAATTCATTTCTCATCTTGGGATGAGCAGGATGCGTCCCTGGGCAGCTTTAAAGGGATTTGTCCAGACACAATCAGTGAACAGTGTAGTTCTAGAATGAACGCTTTCCCATTCATATGGTTTGCCATTCTTCTCAGGCATAGCTCACTAATCCAGGCCAAACCCATTAGACGACACTCCAGCACACAGGAAGAGATAGATTGACAGTTTGTATTTAAATCACTGAGCACTTCACTATGCATGCAAATTGCTTCCAAACATTGTGCACACGGAATGAGTGGTGGGGGTTGCCTGCACATGTTTGAGTTCAATCTTACACAAAAAACTGTGCATCAAATCCTTTGCAAGAGTATCAAATGCATTTTGGGGGGGCATTCGAAGGGATTATGCTAATTATAACGCTGCACAATATTCAAATAACAAATTGAAACCACTAGAGGGAGACACACTGTTTTGTTTCTGCATTCACAGAAAGCATGTTGTATCAGGAAGTACGTCATGAAAAATCTAATTGTGAAATGAATTTAAGCAACAGATTCACTTAATTATTGGAATTATTTGAATTGAAGTAAAAAAAAAAGGAAATTCATCTATTTGGGGTGTTTGCAAATAAGTACAAAATGGTTCTTGTCTAAGGTGTGAATGTCCTGCCCAGTCTTCGCATCTTGTCAGCCCCACATGGTGTTGTATGCCATGCCCCCCCGAATCTATACTCACATGCTAAGCAGCTTCTCTTTTTGGGGAAGGATGCTTCTGCTCGTCATCTTGCCAACGGGGTTTCTCCTAATCCAACTTGTTTTCACTGTCTTGCTGGGAAGCAAGAGTTGGCGCATTAGCACCACATTAATTGGAACAAAAGACGTGCATTCCCGAAAGTCTCCACTTTCTGGGGTGAATGACATCCAGAGAAGTCCAACTGTGAGCAACATTGCTGGAAACAGGAGCTTTGGAGTTATGCGTGCAAGTTTCCGTGTTCAAATTTTGCATTTGATGCTCAATTAAAAAAAAAAAAAGCCAATGTCATTTATTGAATGAGCTCTCTGAAATGAATTGAATTGCAAAGAGTCTAAAACAATCTTAGATGGCAAACGCTTTTAAAAATAGTAACATTTTAAATGTTTTCTTTAGCGGCCCATTTTGTATATTGCCGAGAAGAAATTGTTGATTGCATGTAAGGCTCAATCAAAATCACTTGTAGCCCAGCCCCCATTGTCCTTTCATTCTGCAGTTTCACTTAATACTGATCAATGATTGTAGTTTATTGTCGATCTAATTAGATGTTGATATTTTATCTTCATGATTTATGTCTGCGGAACCGCAACAGTCGTGCGTATTTACGCACATTTACGTATACGCACCGAGCAAACACCGCATCAGTGGGTTAAAGTGGTAAATTGATAGTATCATAAAGGTCATTTACAGGTTTAGTGGCATATACACAAGACCCTCCCCAGCCCCCCCGTGGTGATCAGTCATCCTGCTCTCAGATAACGCGTCATTCTCTTCTCGATTACGCAGCGGGATTTACATGAAACTGTTAATTGTTTGCTCTTCAAATAGTCAGCCTGGAGCCAGCAGTCTGCCACAAGTTAAGGACCGAGTCTTTGAGCGCCCACCCCCAACCCCCTCACTCTATCTCTACCTCTCCGTCCTCCTGTCTGGACGTGCTGGAAGAATCAGCATGACAAAACATTAGTCGGGGCACAACCTGATGGCACCACCAGCTCTCTCTCACCTCCGAAACCACCAGCAGCTCGACTTGAGCTGGGATGCGCAGCCGAGTTATCCGCCTGGCCACGTTGCGTGGAGCTCCGCAGCTCGCCACTGGAGTAACCAGCATTCGGCCCAGATGGTCCCCCGGTACCCGGCACCGAGCTTCGAGACGCCCGCAGTGGCGCACCCGAGCGGTGCATTCATGGATAAACTTGTAGAACCAGAACCGTCGCACGGGAGATCTCACGATGCTGACCCCAAACTAAAAGCCCCTACCCGGGATGCGTGGAGCGGTGACCGGGGGACTACCAGTGCAAGAGGGGGCAAGAAGAAAAATTACCAGCGGTACCCCAAACCACCATACTCCTACCTTGCAATGATTGCCATGGTGATTCAACGCTCTCCAGAGAAGAAGCTGACGTTATCTGAGGTAAAGTGGAATATAAAATTTCAAACGCACGCTTTATTTTACGCACGGAGCTGTTTGACTTTAACAAGCAAATAAAAGTGGACCAATTGGACCAAAAAGATCCAATTGCTGCTGATACTATAAATGTAGTGTCAATATTAGAAAGAAAACAGCAAAGGTTGTTGACACTCGAGTGACTTCCAGCCATGCCATTATTGGCTTTGCTGTGATAAGCAAGCACTGCAGTGCAACCAGATGCTGATATTTATCACAAGTTTGATTAGATACAGTACAGGACCCTCTTCCAACATCTCAAATTGAAATGAAAGCCATTTGTAAATCAAATACGAAAATAATTTTTCTTAATTGCCATATCTCCAACTTGCAGTGATTCATGTTTTGATGGCCTGATTTCAGATTCTGAAGGAGATCAGTACCCTCTTTCCATTCTTCAAGGGGAGCTACAAAGGCTGGAGGGATTCCGTGCGACACAACCTGTCTTCATACAACTGTTTTGTTAAGGTTTGTATAGTGACGCATTGTGAAAGTTCAGTGAATATACAAATTCAATATTCACGTTTAGCTACTTGAAAGCTATCGTTGCAAATGCAAACCGTTTGGATAAGATCATGGATGGAAGGAGAAATTAGAATGACGTAAGTTTGATTGACATTGGATTGACTTGTGAGCAAATAAGCTGTATCAAATATTTTTAAAACATGTTAATTGTTAGCTTGAGTTTGAATCATTTTGGGCAAAACTGCTTCTATTTGCAAACTTCTCGCGACAATACTCTGATAGTCTGAAACCGGTTTGAAGCTTCTATTTGCGGTTATTGTGAGGAGATGTGAAAGTGGCTCGCAGCCCAACTGGATTTGTCAGGTCCGAATATTCATTCTCCATTCATACCTCCACCCCACAGGTGTTAAAAGATCCCAGCAAGCCTCAGGGCAAAGGTAACTTCTGGGCCGTGGAGCTGAGCTGCGTTCCCATGGAGCTCTTAAAGAGGCAGAACACGGCCGTGTCCCGCCAGGATGAGACCATCTTTGCTCAGGATCTGGCCCCTTACATCTTCCAGGGACACAAGATCGATTTGGAACCACCGCCGCCCACTGACCCCGTGACCGCTCTCCCTCCCATGCAGCCCAGTAACCTCTCCCCACCCCAGGAGGACTCATTCCGGCCCAAACTGGACTCATCCTTCGCTATTGACTCTTTGCTCCACAGCCTTCGCCCTAATAGTGGTTCAGAGGACATGAGAGACTGCTGGGGCGAGACTGAGCCCCCCCAGTTATCGCCCCCTCCGCACCCTCGCTACGCTTCCTCCGCCCGCAGCGTTTCTGCCAGCTCGGCTAGCCCAGCGTCCACCTCCTCTTTTTCTTCTGAGGAAGACTGGAAGTGGGTGTCTCTTCATGGCAAGCGTCTCCCCCCTGACGGTCAAGCTGGGTACGAGGAATACAAACCTCCTCTGCAAAAGTCAGCTCGACGGGATGCTATTGCGGTCCCTTGGGAGCTGCCCACCTCCTATACCAAATACGCCCCACCCAATGCAGTGGCCCCGCCAAGCACGCGGTTCAACAGCGGGTCGCTAATGCCCCTACACGGTGGACTTCCTCTTTACGGCTACGGGAGCTCTCATATGGCGCCGGGTCACTTTCTGGGCCACACCTACTGGCCCATCCTTCCTAGCGGACGGGTTTCCGTCCAACCCACTCCGCTCATGATGGACTTGGACAACATGCTGAAGTCTGTGCCACCAAATAAGAGTGTGTTTGACGCACTAATGGCTCCCAATGAAAACTCGCATCACCAAGCAGCCAGTCAATACTCCCTGCAGAATGGGTTAGCCTTAAACCGGTACTCTCAGTACTGACTCCGTGGAGCTATGGCCTCTTTTTTTTACTGTCACTTTATCGCGATGACATCAGTTTGTACAAAAAAAAAAAAAAAAACTACCTTAAAAGATACAACCAAAGCAAATCTACTTGAATCCTACAACTCAAACAATTTGCATCACATCACCGCACTGCCGGACTTACTTGGGCTGTTTTTCATTTGCAAGATTGTTTTTATTAGACAGCTGAATGTGTTTTGTACTGACTTTTACGGTTGTTTGAAAGGAACAAGGCAGTAAACGGTGCGTAGAATAAAATCTTGCGGCATTACAAACTCATTAAACACATTACATTTATCCTCTTTTAATAATGCAGTGAAGGCGCACAAGCGCCTGATAAATTGTTTACACTCTATTGCGACATGCACGGATCACTCAGACTTATTATATGTAGCGGTTTGAATGTCCCTTTAAATAGTTCTCAGGTTTATCGTTTTTTTTTTCTTTCAAACTGTTAAACCACTACCTCGAGTTTTTATACTGTCGACGATGTAGACTTTGCACAGTGGGTTAATTTGCACTCTTTTGAAGTCATGAGATTGTCTATAAAAACAAAAGTATTAAATGTTGAAATGTTTTTGTCCGTTTAAAAAAAAAAAAAAATCTTAGCCTCAAGGTTGTCTCAGGGGGATGAACTCTATAAAGAATGTCATGGTGCTCAACAGGTTCTATAATAAAATTATGTTTTAGTACAATTGTTATTTTTTTCAGTTTTATAAACTTTTTCAAACAGAAATATTGATACCCGATTTACTTAGTCAGCATTTAACAGAGCATTTTGTTAATAGTTGCTTAGGGTTAAACTTGTCATGTTTGTTGTCACATTGAGACCTCAGCTCTTGCAAGCTTTGAGGTGATAAAACTAAAGGAGATAATTCTGGAAAGGCTCAAAGTGTTGGGGGGGGGGGGCACATCTCCAATCCTCAATAGTACCACAGATGGTGTTAAGCACAGGAATTGCAGATCCATAAACAAGGAAGTTATCTTTGATCAATCGTCCACGGGCTACGAATCGGAATTTGCGGGGAGCAAGAAAGCATCTGATTTACATCCAAAATCCAGCAGCCGTCAACCTCCTGCTGCTTCCTCCGCAGTGGTCGCTATCTCTTTATCAGCAGCCTACGCATGCCAGCACTCCCTTACCATGCCCCCCCCTGCATCATTCCTCACCCAAAAAAGGGGGAGGGAAACAACACCCCCGCCCACCCCGCCCTACTACAAGACAATGCAGAGCTACACCTCAACAATCACTTGCTAATTTAAATGTACGACTTGGTCCTATTGTGCTTGGTTCCAAGAGTAAGCGCCATATTCAACTATTCAAGATACATCACATTGGAATGTGGGTGGAGATAAAAGAACAGCTGCAAGATTATTTTTTTGCATGACCTGATGAAACAAAAGTGATTCGCCTTAGTTAAAAATAAAAGGTAAATATGGAAGGTTTACTGCAGACCTTAAATAGTATTTTTAAACCCTTGCAAAAGTCGATATATAGTTCAAATGTATTTTAGCAATGTGCAAATGTAAAAATAGTTGGTTCAAAATGATAAAAACGTTTCTGAGAAAAATCTTGCCTTTAATACATCTTGTTTTTGTTCACCTTTGAACTTGTAACTCCTTCACATCACTCCAACCTTCTTCCACTTGTATTTACTCGGCCGGCTCTGTCACACTCCTTCTTGTGCCATGCGGTATTCAAAGACGCTGCCCCTCTCTGGGAAAGTCTCATTCAAGCGCCTGCGTTTTGTCTGTGCTTTAGTTGCTGCTTCCTCCTCCTTCCCATACCCCCCACCCCCAGGGGTGCATAAGCAGAACATGTCCTGTAGAGGGAAAGAGACACACAACCGTCAGACTGACCCAGTCTGTCACCCTAAGGTGTCTTTTTTACGTCCTACCCCAGGTTGAAGGCTGACGCTGGTCTTGGCACCCAGGTTGAGCACTCTGCCATCAGCTCTGTGAAGCAGGTTCAGCCCCGCCGCACCAGCTTCACCTCCTGACCAGCAGAGAGAAAGAAAACATGATCAGAAACTGATTGTCATTTAAAAACAAAGAGTTTGCAAGTACTTTACCCTCAAGGCCATAGGGGCGCGTGGATCTCCTTTCACTCAATACAGAAAGAACCACTTTGTCCCGAAATAAGAGCTTACGAATCACACCGTCTCCTCCGCGGTACTTCCCTGCACCTCCTGAAGCGGGTCGCAAAGAAAACTGCTCCAAAATGACTGGGTACCTAAAAAAAGACAGGCACGATATATTATTATTACAGCCGTCACTATATTATGTCATGCTACATGTCACATAGAAATAAAGATATATTATATCACTATATCAAAAATGATTAGAGGAATATTTTTACAGCTACTATTATAGCAATCAATTGCTTTAATATTTTCCCCACAGGTGCTGCCGATAAAAATACACATCTAATATTTGAATGACTAAAATAAATGAATATTTCATCCAATCAGATCCCATGGCTTGCCTCTTTTCCAGAATCTCAGGGTCGGTGATGCGCGTGTTAGTCATGTGCGTGTGAACGCCACTTCTCCCGTTCCAGTTTGGCCCTGCCCCGGCACCACCAGCGACGGTCTCATAGTAACCAACTTTCTCGTTGCCGAATGAAACGTTGTTCATGCAACCCTGATCACAAATCAATAGGTTGTCACACAGGCGCCAATTTTCAAAAATCAAAGGTGACCGTACTTCTCCATCCTCACCTGAGAAGCGGCGCAGACCTCAAATGCCTTAAAAATGACATCCACCACTCTCTGGGATGTGAGCACATTCCCACCAACCACAGCGGCATCCACTGAAGGCTGCAGGATGGAATCTGGAGGGATGACGACTTTGATTGGTGCAAGACAGCCCTGAATAGAAATGGAGAGAAAGACATGACAGAGCTCATTTACTGGCTGAGGCTCCACCCATGCACCCAGACAAAATAGATGAAGCCTAAAGAGAGGAATGCATCAGACCTGATTGAGGGGGATGTCCTGTCCCACCATGCAGCGCAGGCAGTAGATGAGAGCGGAGAGGGTAATTGCACGTGGAGCATTGCAGTTCCCCCAAACCTCTGTGCCTGTCCCAGTGAAGTCAAACACAGCAGTCCCCTGTAGTGGTTAAAGTCTATTAATGCCAGTTTCCATGACAAAGTAGAACTGGGCCGCCTGCGCTAAGTAAATCTTCACCAAGGCTGAACTGTCAATAAAAGTGAAAATAGACAAAGCTTTCAACGCGCTGACAATCCATTGTGTTGACTTCATTACAACCACCTCTTCTTCATTAATCTGGACCCGCAGTCGGATCGGGGTGCCGTCATCCATGAAATCCTCCGACTCCACCTCCAGGGAGCCGGTCTGTTGTCGACGACGACGCGCAAAGTCCCTCAGCATGTCCCTCACTGCCAACTCTGCATTACTCTGCAACACGCACAGGCCGTGCCTTCAGCCGAGCTCTACTCTGCTGTTTGAATGGTTTGATTCTTGCCATCGTTACCTGAATGTAGCCCATGTAGGCTTGAACTACTGCCAGGCCATAGCAGTCAATCAACTCCCCCACCAGCTGACTGCCTCTTCGGTTGGCCGCCACCTGAGCGCGCAGGTCCGACAGGTTGTCGTGGAGGTTCCGAGTGCCGGACGATTCCGGGTATTGGGCTGGAGCCATCAGGGCCTCCGTCACAGCTGATGAGCGGGACAGCGAGAGTAGCCAAGTAGTACAACAGAAACACAAATTGATGCATCAAAATGGCATGAGGCCTGAAATTGATTAACAAATAACATTAAATCCACAACATTGAATACTTCAAAAATATACAAGCGCAGCCAATTGTTTTTGTCCTACCTTCTTCCTGGAAGACTCCACCTGTTACCAGTTTGAAGGAAATAAAGACAGCACCCTCCTGCTGCAGAGAGGTCGAGTGTGGGGGCATAGAACCAGGAGTAATGCCTCCTATGTCTGCATGGTGCCCCCTGCTGGCCACAAAGAACACAGGCCCACTAACACCTTTCCGAAACACCTGGAATTCAAGGAGGAGGTGTTTGGATTGAAGAGGAAGGAGAAGTGATAATGGAAAAAAAAAAAAAAAGATTCTGTGGCACGATGACTGACAGGAGTGATGACTGTGAGATCCGGAAGATGACTACCGCCGGCACATGGGTGGTTACTCAGAATCACATCTCCTTCTTTTATTTTATCCCCCAGAGATTTGATCTAATAAAACAAAAGGAGAAGAGAGATTTGAATCTTTTGGGGAAAATCAGCATGCAAAGTTTACCCACCTGGTACTGGACAGTCTCCTGCATGGCACCTAGATGGACAGGAATGTGGGGCGCGTTGGACACCAGACCACCAGTTGGTCCAAAAACAGCACAAGAGAAGTCGAGACGCTCCTTGATGTTGGTGGAGATGGAAGTTCTTTGCAGTACTCTGCCCATTTGTTCTGCAGCACCACAAAAGTCAGAATAAGTCGTGATTTTTAGATATGGAGTTTTTTTTTTTTGCTGATATCGTTGACAGCCAACCTGCTATGCTCATGAAGCGATGGGAGAAGATGGAGAGCTGCACCGTGTTGAGTTCTGTGCCCACGGCGCAGTGAGGGTCGGAGCTGACCGTCATGCACACGTCACCTCTTTCGGTCAAACAGGCCTCGCAACAAGGCTCCACCAGGATGGTGCTGAAGAGGAAATACAAAATTTATCGAAAGTAAGAGCCATCACTCATGTCATTCAAACTGAGCATTGTTTTTTTTTTTTTTAAATAAACGTCACATTGTGAGGACACGCTTAAATGAACGGCAAAGCATTTGTTACTTCCTGCACCTGTTCTTGTCAATGATGACGGCCGGTCCCAAGATAGTGTGACCGCAAATAAGTTCCTCCCACAGATACACAGCAGTATCATGATAACCATCCTCAAAGAAGCATTTGGTCATCTAGAGAGAATGAGCAAAGATGTGTGTTTAAGCACGTTTCCAGACCACAAGCCTTCCTGTTGCAACCTTAATATTAACTATTCCATTTTTGTGTATTCTGGGTCAGTTTAGAAGTCATCAAATCTCAGGGTGAAAATGCATTTTGGACATTTTTATCAGTTGTTTAAAGTTGACCCAAATATAAGGGTTAAAAATGAGCACGGATCCATATTTGTGTGTGTAAGCAGGAAGGTTATTATTTTTTCGGGGGTGGATATCCTGGAATAAAAATCCAAATACCGTGACAGGTTTGGCCTGACCATGTCCCTTCTTTGGCTTGTACATCAATTTGATGCCTGATTTGCCACAGCCCCTCACTCTGATGTCATCTACCATGATGGGCCTGTCTGGGATGGTGAATCCAAATTCTTTTAGATACCTAGACAAGAACAAAAGCCTCAGCTCAATGTCACATGGGTAGACATGGCCCAATTCAGTGAACAAACCTCTGAGTAAAAGCACGGCGGAAGTCACCAGCTTGACAAGTCTGTTCATTTCCAGGGAAGCCGGCTGCGGTCACCATGAGAGCGCAATCTGTGCCCTCATAGCGCAGGTGGAGAAAGACCTCAGTGGTTATTTGGCCACTGAGATATGAAAAAACAGTTTAATGCAAAGTTGCGAAACAATGACGAACAACTTTATTGCCAACCTGTTGAATCCACGTGCACACAGTGTATCGTGGCAGCGTTTGGAAAGCAGTTCCACTCGACGGTCCAGCTCGCCGAAAGAGCCGCGTTCGTACTGGAGGGAACACGGCTCTTGCACCTCCTCCACAACGTCCGCCAGAGCCAGACCGTAAGCTGACAGCACGCCACTGTACCTAAAGACACAAGAAAGACACGAAAACTTAAAATAATCACTGGCTCGTGTATGGGTGTACCTAATCAAGTGTCCAGTGAGAGTTCAAAGCAAACACCAAAAGATCACATATGATGATTACTTATGTATAAAGACGTTCTTCATCCCAAGAGCTCGGGCAATTGCACAGGCATGTTGACCACCTGCACCTCCGAAACACGCCAAGACGTGCTGAGATGTGTCGTGGCCTTTTGCCTAGAGCGCATAGATGATAGTTAACGTTTGACATATTTGCCACAAAAGTGTACGCTGTTACTCGAATACCTGTGTGAGAGCTCTTATTGGCCGACACATGGCCTCATTTGCCACGCGGATGAATCCCATGGCCACGTCTTCCAAAGTCATTTCAGATTGGCTTGCGGGCACAGTGCTGTCGTTTGAGTGGTTTAAGCCATTTGCAGCAGCCTGCAAAAATATATACATTCTAATGAGAACCAATGCGATCACTTCGATAAGATTTAGAAAGTTATCATGCATCATTTTGCCAAGGAATCAGGGCAAAAAAACTTTATATCTCTGAAAATCAATCCAATGTTGTGCTATTAAGATAAATATGAATACTTTTGATTGGTTAGAAGACAGGAAGTGGTTGATTTCTTTGGTCAGACTCTGGAAGTGCGTCATAGTCTCCTCCAGGGAGAGAGGTTCGTTCTCGCCGGGCCCAAAGATCTTGGGAAAGAAGGAAGGGAGGAGGCGGCCCAGAGCTAAGTTAGCATCCGTCACGGTCAGAGGCCCACCTAAGTAAATCGAAAAGGGTTAGTTACGTTTCTGGACCCGTGTAATTCACTCTTAACGCACACAAGTAAATCAACGATGATTATGTACATTACCTTTCCGATAGCAAGCCGGTCCTGGATGTGCACCGGCAGACTCTGGTCCAACAACAAACATCCCCGACCTGATAAGGAGAGAGGCAAACACCGTTCCGCAAATACAGATGAGCCAATATTGACACATGATCTACTATACTGGTCAAACGATTGCTGTAACAGACCTGAAGAAGAGTCGCGAGCCTCCGCCTGCCGCAACGGTGTTGATGTCGAGCTGAGGTGCTTGCAGTGTGACCCCAGCTGTTGTCGCTTCGAAAACGTGCTCAAACCGGCCCGCGTAACGACTCACATCGGTAGATGTGCCTGCAGAAGTATAGAATGCGGGATTATTTTGTTAGAATGCAAATCTTTATCGTATCCACAGACTTACCACCCATATCAAAGCCAATGACGGGTTTCTTCTCCTTCTGGTTGTAAGATGTGACAGCGTAACCCACGACTCCACCGGCTGGTCCAGACAAGATGGCGCGCGAGCCACAAAACTGCTGCATGGGAGTTAGACCACCGTCGGACTGCATGAAGAGGACATCCACATCCTGATGACAGAAGGTTAACAAGATGAACCTGCTGTTGGAATGAAACAGGTGCACATTTGTGTTGGATTAAGTCATCCCATCAATTTGAAAGAATACGTTGTGTGTGACCCACTAGTATCACCATACCTTCAAAGCACCCTTAAACCCAGACGTGAAGCCTTTAAGATACTCCCGGATTTTGGGTGTGAGGTAGGCATCAGCGCACACAGTGTAACCTCGAGGAACCGCCCTGACCATGGGCATGACTTTGGAGGACAGAGACACCTGGGTGAAGCCCAGTTGCCGAGCAAGGGCACCCACGGCTTTTTCATGGTCGGACCACCTGAGGAGTAAAGAGTGGGAACTGAGCATACACTTCTAATCTTCTTAATTCAATGCAAGGCTTTCATTCAGCTTTACTGACGTGTACGAATGAAGCAGAAGCACAGCCAGACTGGTGATTCCACGGGACAGAACTCCTTTTAGGTCCTTCTCCACACGTTCCAGATCAAGTTCCTGCCATACTTCCAGACTATCCCCGGTGCTGCCTGGGTTTAGACACATTCATAGGAGTCAGATATCCATCAGTATAAAGATTTTTGTCAAGTGAACCTGCAGAGTTTTTTGTTTGTGCACCTGTGACAACACGCTTGGGATCCTTCCTGGGTAGCTGGCAGCTGTCTTGCTTGAGGACGACACGCTCGTCTACCTCGATAACCTCCTCGTAGAGCACTTCAGGAACAGACACCTCCTGTGCATGCACATATAGTAGCTATTATATAATGGGTTATCAAAAATTGGGCAATGTGCAGAAATCGATAGAAAAAAACACCTTGCACAAGCACAAATGACTTCTATTCACCCTTCAAGACAGAACTTCAAGGATAAGTAAACACTTAACCATTAATAGTTCACTGCTCAGAGGGTAAACCATAACAGACGACGAAAGATTGCTTCTCCCCACGGATTCCAAAGTACCAGCTAGAACCTGTTTTTGTTGTTTTTGTTGGATTACCAACCAAGTCAAAGAGCTTGGGCCTGGCCTGTGTTCCGATGTGCAGCAAATCCTTGAAGCCTTTCGTAACCAGCAGGGCCGTTCTCTCCCCCTCTCTCTCCAGCAGCGCATTGGTGGCCACCGTGGTACCCATTCGAATCCAGCCGATTCGAGACGTGTCGACGGGCTGGTTGCGAGGAAAAGCGCATCCGGTTTCCTGCCGGCGTCAACGCAATCAAGTTCAAAGTCAAACACATTACATGGCATTTGTGATGTTATTTTTTTTTTACAGTATAAGACAGCTAGGAAATTGAATACAGTTGTTGTACACATACTCCAACATCAAGGTTACCTCCTCCAGGACTCTGCGGATGCCTTCAGTGGGGGCGTCTTTGTAATTCTGGGGGTCACGGGAGAGCAGTTTGAGGACCCTCTCCCGGCCGTCTGGCAGCCGAGCGAAAACATCTGTGAAAGTTCCTCCTCGGTCAATGGCGAAGTCAAACTTCCCTTCAGTGTGGGCCATGGTGAGCAGTGTGGACACCTGGGACAGACACGTGTGAGCTTTGCACGTTGTACACTTTTAAAACGGACATTTTGGCCATTTTCATGCATTGAACTATAAACTAATTGTAGCTAATTATTTATACCAATACTATTGATTCAGTGAGTTTTCCCCCTCTGCTGCAAGTTAATGCTAACATTTGATCACTACGTGCAAAATTGGCCACAATTGCAAAATGAGTTGCAATTTTAGACTCACATTGCATAATATTAAACGCTGCAGAAGTCTGCAAATATGACGTGTACAAATGTGAGTAGGGAATGAAAAACACACTAAATGAATGCAAGTCTGTCAGAATGTTACCGTGGCATCGCGTGCCTTCGGGAAACGGATTTAACTCACCCTTCAGCCTTAAGGTAATCGTTGATAAGACGGTCTGTCAACCCTTGCGTGTCTTAGCTTCAAGTAGCCTCCCTTGTCGTGTTCTACTACACTGAAGCGCTCATTTGCAGTAACGCCCTCTTGCATTCTTTGCAACAGAAAAAAAAGCTAGCATGGCCCCTCACAGGGAGACAGTGAACATTTATTGAAATAATATGATAAAAAGCAAAGTGCAGTGAACGTACCATCACAAACAGCATCAAAACACCACTGCCTTTATTACATGTAATGAACGGAAATAAAGTGGAATCATGGGAGGAAGGATAAACTACAGGTTGAATTACATATCATTTAACCTTAAAACGTGGGTAACTTCACAATTAGAAGTGACCGAAATTCACAACCGAAACTGTATTATTAATTGCACGGCTATTAATTTCGTACTATGTCCAATAAAAAAAAAATATAGGCGTCGGGATGTTTTGTCCAATCAGATTTTAGCGTCCCCCAGACGCGAGCAGTGTGGCGTTCATGTAACCACGGAAACCAACGTTTCGAGAGAAAAATAAAATAAAATAGCATGCTTTCTTTTCACCCTGACGCCCAAGAACTTTACGTGTAGTTGTTTTTTCAACATATTTTACATCAGGCATAGATAAATAATAACGAAAATGATCTTGCGCAAAAAGTCATAATTTAAAGGGTATTTATTGAATGAGCATTAAGGCACAGGAGACACCAAATATATTTGATTACATATTAAGACAGAACAGTAATTTGCATGGCTTCAGTGCAGGATAGTCGTGTGTTTAAGGAGGAGGGAGTTTTTTACTTATTCACTAAGTACTTAATGTTTATATAATGAAGTTCAAACCATGCATTTAGGAGTAAACAGTGGATTGAAAACCCTCACAGATAACTTATAACATATAAACAAGATTTGGAGTGGATTATTAGCTTATACAACATGTGTTTGCAGGAGACAAGTTTTCCTATTAATAATTACATCAATAAGCAATATGCTACTCACCCAGAAGTTTTGCATTAACCGTATCTGTTTTTCCATCAGCTGCTACATTATGTCGACGTGGCGAGACATTTAGTTTCCATTCAGCAGACAGAAAATCAAGACTACGGGACAAAGGCCTAGAAAAATATAAGACTATAAAGTTTCAAGAATATAATACATATACATTGCACGGGCACAAGGATGAACACCCTGATTGTGAGTTTGTGCACAAGTAAAAAGGCCACGTTGGTGTAAAATATTGCAGCTTGGTTTCAGCACGTTAAAGTCACACATACCTGGAAGGCTACATTTGCTGAGGAAATAAATCATTTGCAAAGGCACCGCATCCCACCAAGAGTTATTATTCTGTTCTCGTTCGGACATGGTTATGTTTCTTCTCATTTGTCGTGGAAACTTTGATGGTACATTTTATGGTGCAACCTTTCCAAGTCTGCTTTTGACTGTAAACTTGTTCTACTAATACTTCGCCAGACAATATTTGGTTTCTATGTCAATCATTTACACACAAACCCACTCTTGCATGACTCAGTGACAGTTTTGACACTCTGGATGGCATTTTTGACGGTTGATATTGCAGCGACATCCTCCAGTGGTGTCACCAGGACCCTTGAAAACAATCAAATACAGAAATAGCTTCAACTGATTTGCATATTGATTATACCAACATACAATGTCAGATTATAGTGATATACTCAATAAGTAGTACAATTACTTAAAAGGAAGATATCTGAGCTTAGTGAGATTAACTATGTGGTTGGCTATTTCTGACTTTTGTGTTTCTGTGATGGCAGCAAAAAGATATGGCAACAACCATAAACTAGGAAATGACACTTGGAAGTCAAAAAGCGGCACCTTTGGCCCCCAGCGTCGCCCTCTGGTGACCCAGCAGATTTCAGTGTGACAGACAGTGCAGCGCAGCCAATCGCAGCCGTCCCTCTTTTGCACGATGATGCCACACTGGGGACAGTGCATGGCCTCCCCGGATTGCACTAGTGTCTGTTCGTGAAATGCCAGATAAGAAAAGGATTCTATCCGTTGGAATGAGGTCGCTATACATTGAGCTCACTTGAAGTAGATGCGTTGTCCTCCGCGCAGCGGAGTCGTTGATGGCGCGGACGGCGAGATCGTCTTGGTATTGCTTACAGTTCATTCCCTCGTGAATAGCCTGATGAAGAGATGGATGTATCTTTAACATGTACTCTTAAGATTTTCTGCATCCTGGGTCATCCTGTCTACCTTGCAAATGAGGCAGTTTTGCTTCATGCACACGGGGCACTGATACACGTTGACTGTGTCTTCGTACACACACCAGCCCGGGCAGTCTGCCGTGGCACAGTGGTAGCTTCCTTCGCATCGGGACTCTGCCACCGACAGACTTCTCTGCAGCCAACGTTGGTACTCTTCTGGAGTAACCAACTTCCAAGCGGGTGGGGGAAGAAAACATGCTAAGAGGATAACAGTGGAGCAGAACCTTCAAAGTGTCTTGGTTTTTACTCACAGCTCTGATCTCCCGCTCTTGCAAGGAGCATGTGCAGGCATACATGTCATCTCTGTAGGGACAGGACACGTCCGGCTCCTCGCTCAGCATAATGACGGAGCGCAAGCATTCTCTTGGCAAACACAAACAAAACATTCCGTATCATTGAAAATGTTCACTATCAAACTATCCATATTGTACACAACAAAGTTCTAACTCATGTGGCCAATAAGTGTTTTCAGAGTCCCTGTCCCAACTCTTACTTGCAGAAGCAATGAAGACATTCCCTGAGAACTGCGCCCTGTCCTGGCTGAAGTTCTGTATAGCAGATCCGGCAGTCCAGAGACTCAGGATTCGGTACCAAGTCTTGACCGTCCATCATGACCAGTTTGGCAAAATTCTGCTGGCGTTCCTCTTCCCTTGCCTAGGACAAGGAGGGCCTTTTTTAATGAATCAAGGCCACTTTCTGCTGATGCGGTGTTTTCGATCCCAGATATCCAAGAGCAGTACTTGCATTTTAAATATATTACTACAATCACCAGATTGCACAGCTGCCTTCTCCAACTTTTTACACGTTGGTGTTATGGTCCCAGATAAGGTCTGTTCTCCTACCCGCTGGTACTGTGCAATTGCATCCTTCTCCTCCTGCAGCCATCTGCGTTCCAGAGAGTCTGGTTGGTACTCGCCCGGAACATTGTAGGTCTCCGGGCGACTGGCGCCGCAGATCTCGCAGCCGGGCCGTGTCGGTTTGTTGATGTAAGTACACGAAGGGCACGGCCAACCCTGAAGGAATACATAGGACCTTACATTACACTAATTTTTAACTATCAATTTACAGTATCTGCTCAAATGGAGGCCTCCTCTGATCAATGTCTGTGGGTCATCACTTGCTTCATATACAGTAAAATATTTTATTTATTTATTTTTTAAATACAATATTTTTACTGTAGTGTGTTACCTGAGGGAAAGATCTTTCATCTAGTTGAGGCAACTCCACATTGGCGGCATTGACTTCTTGGTTACTGTGTTTTTTCTGTGAACCTACACAGACAATGAAAAAAATGTCAATTGTTTTGATCATCAGAAAATCACATGTGTCACTCACTCACCAGCGTCGCCGCCATTTAACTTTGGTGGCAAAGTCTTACAAAGTCTCCCGTTGTTATGAGAAGCGTGAGGGCGCAAATCCGCACACGGAAGGGAATTGTGGAGGAGTGCGCTTTCCTGGTCCTGCTGGAGGAGTTGGCGGGTCAGCTTCGTGTGGCACGCCGACAAGAGGTACATAAAAGCCGTGTCGCCGTCCTGACGAACGCCGTATGAGGCTAAGGAGCGTTCGTTAGTGCACAGGCATTGGCCAATCACCCAGCGCTGCAGCCACGGGTGAAAGCCATATTCGAGGAACATCTGGGATGATTGAAATTTAAAAAAAAAAAAAAAAAAAAGCACAAGGGGGAGTGAGCGTGAAATCACATTAAGGGGAAGAACACATGACGAGACACAAACCTGCTGTTTCAAAGCTGCAGTAGTAATCACGGGAGAAACTCTCATAGTGACGCAACAGGATGACGTCGAATCCTCGATTACAACAGTCAAACTGTTTTGGAGAAAACGAGGCAACACTTGAGAAACACGACCGCAGTGGTTGATACGGCCACATTTTTTTATTATTCTGAGCATGACAACAGTGAGAATCAAGTGTGAAAGTGCAAGCGGCGGTGCGAAAGGCACACAAAGCAGAACGATAGACGAGGTGGTGTCAAGTGTAACATCCAAGACAAGTAATTGATAGGTTACGTCTTTGCAGGAAGCTAAGGTGTGATGCTGCAAGTGCAGATAGAGAGCTAAAGATAACTCCAATGGAGCTCGGGGGAGAGCAGACCTCCGGCGAGGCGGAACAATCTCCATCAATAAAACATAAAGCTCCCGCCTTCAAGTTGTTCGTGTAGTATGAGGATACGGTCACCAGATAGCAGACATTGTTCAGTCTACTCAGGCCAGCATTTTATCAATGATTTACATGACGCTATTTATAAATAGTTTTAAGGAGCGTGCACCATTTGATGGCATGCGATTTACAAGTTTGCAGTTCTCCCATGCAACCATTTCCGGGAGCAGACAACCTACTTGATTTCAGTGTCTTCACATTGTCGTATAGTGGGTTGGATCTTCAGTGCAGCCTTTTGGCAGGAAAGCTTGGCAGCGTAGACTGAGGCCGCCTTTATGTCACCGGTCTCTATGGCTCTGGTTAGCTGGATGCATGTGTCTTCTGCAGACGTTTATACAAGAAGGGCTCAAAGACATGATAAGGTTGTTGCCATACTGATTTGAAAATGTTCTGTACGCACCTAATTGCTGCAAAGATGAGGTATCTTGGTGGTGGAGAAACTCTGCGTCATCTAGAGTGGCTGCTGCTGCTGGGGAAGAGATGAAAAATGCCATTGCAGAGAATGAAAATAATCATCATCAAGTCAGGTTTATTTGATGACAAAAAAAATATTAGATGGGTCGCTGACCTCTGCGCGCTTCTCTCAATGATGTCATCATCACAGTGGCCCACTGCTGAGCCTCCTGCTCATTCCGAAAATTGAAGCTGATACGATCATGCGGAGGCGTTGTCAGACTCAGCTGGTGGCATTTTGGTGCTTTCACTTCATAGTTCACAGATCTCAAATCAAACTTGGTGATAGTCTGGAAGATAAAGATAATACCAATAGGAATGAGAGTATAATGATACAAGATGGTGTCATATTGCTGTTTGACCACTTTCAGGAAGTTTCACTTTCTGTTCAAGGAAGGCTGCCACACCCAAACACTTTTCGGAATTGCTGTTTTAATGCCTCTTACAGTCAGAGCTCAATCATTTCTCTCAACAATCAATTTCAACTTCATTTTGTATAACACTGTACAAGTCACATTTCCATTGACGCCAATGTTAACTAATGGTTTAGTAACGCCAAAGCAATAGTTAGCTTGTCAACATAGGGACTCTAACTGTCAAGTCTTACATTTTAAGTCCCATAAATGCTTTACTGGCGTGGTTAAAACGGACTTTAAATGAGTCCTGCAGCCCAATGGCCATAAAGTATGCAACTTTAATGAGGTTTTAGGAGGCTATCGACTACTAGACGCTACGACGGCTGGCAGAGGAACTCACCGCGCAACGACCGATACCGCTGCAATCTTTGAGCCAAAGACGGAATTCCCCGGACTTCTCCGGGTCCATACTGAGCTGAAGGAGAACAGTCTCCTCGCCTGCTCCCGGAAGACGCAGGGGTCGAATACCATAATGGCACAACGATACTCGAACAGACATGAGGACGGTTTGACAGTTGGGTTCAGCTTGCGACGCTCCATTCTCAACCGGCGGCGAAGGAAGCGCTCGCTGTTCCGTCGCAACACTCGCGGTCCAACCGCCCGAACTCAGTGACATAGTGCCAATGGACGCATTTAGAAAATAGTCACGAATAAAAATGGGTCCGCGTCAAGCCCTGTTGTTTGGACTATCATCAACCTCTTTAGCTCCAGACGTAGCTACCTCACCGACAACACAGGAAGCAAGTGCGTGGGCTGTCAAATGTCAGTTCCTCGATCTACAAATTATGTCTTCCTTTCTATTTACTGTAGATCCTTTAGCGACATGGAAGCGTCCTGTTTCTTCGTTGAAGAGATAACAAAGTTCTCAAGAATTTCTCCTGAAGAGCCTGTTCCGACTCGTCCGACACGTTCTATTTCTGATTTGTCTTCTTCGGCTTGTTTACCTGCTTGACCAGGCAAAGGGTGTTACACTACCGTCTAGTGGAGCGTTGTGTAACTACACTTTAAATTGTATCTCAATTCTTACCACCTAAACAGTATAAAACGCTTAATCTAAGCGTGGGGGGGGGGGGGGGGGGAACAAATTCTTGTGGTGGGCCTCAGGACCAGGCATCTGATCCAGCAGCCCTGCAAAATGTGTCCTTTGTTACCTCATATTGTCTTTGTTGCTTTGTCTTGTCTCAGTTGTTGGCAAAAAGTCTTGGAATACAGACTTCTGCCATATTACTTAAATGAATATATTTACTGTGCATGTCTCATTCAAAATACAGTGACGAGGTGCAATAGTGAAACTATGAATAGTTCTTGTTTACTTCAAACTCACCACAAGGGGGCATCAAAGTGTGACATAAACATGTTTACTCATTTGTAGCCAAATTAATATATGATCAAATTTGAGAGAATCTATGAGCGTCTCAATCATTTCCTTGATATCATACAAGTAGTGTTCCTCCTTATCCATAGGTTACTGGATCACTAATGATGGATTTTGACATCTACAGTATTAAGAACATTGAATGGATACAAATACTTTCATTTGTTAAAAAGCTTTATGTAAGATAAAGTCTTCATTGACCACTTAAGCTTTTATTTCCATCCCAGGTAAGAGGGCGATCCAAACTTGGTAACCCAAGCCCACAGCATGTTTCGACTACAATTTATGAGCCAATTAACAAAATATACTGTAGCAGGTAGAGGGAATGAGTTAGAGAACACAGCCAAGTTGTGAATCACTCGCCTAAACTGCTCTTTCACAATCAATAGTACATTTCTCAATGGCTCAAAGCAGCACAAGGGATGGTGGATGCTCGGGTACCAAGATAGTTGCGTCCTTCCAATTCACAAATGCGGAAAGTATGAGTGTTGTATTGGAGAAAAGAAAAAAAGAAACAGGACATGATGTAAAAATATCACATGAAAGCAGCTGTCCTTTATTCTGTGATTTTCCCATGTCTCATCTGTGTTTCCATCCATAGAGGTGAGATGAAGTCATCCAATCAAGTGCTGATCACACTGTTGTTTTTCAAGAGGTACACCAGAATTGAAGCTTGATGCCACAAGGGAAGAGATTCTTGATACTGAGCTAGAATAGGTTTTTCTCTCCTTATGCTAAAAAGAAATGCAAATAAATATTAATCCCAAAAATTTTGGTGTGATAGCAATATTGATTATTTTCAACGTGCAGATATTTTAGGCCTTCACATAACACGAAAGGTGTTCGGTCCAAAAAACAGGTTTTTAATGTTGACCGTGTAGTGACGTCTATATATACTTTGAACGGAGCTCTTTCTGTTCATTAGACTCCGATCAGAACACAATGATTGTGTCCCGCCTTGCCCCTGGCAATCAAAAAGATTGATGAAAGATCCATGAAAAAGACGCCCACGACAGTTGTGGATCACAGTCTGACAGAGATGTACTTCAAGTGCTGGGTTTCCCCCATGTTGACTAATTTAAAGTTGTCTTCACGTCATCAACTTGCTGATGGACGTCTCTGCTGCGTGACAGACGGTAGAACGACTCGAAAAGGACATGTCCGTTTGCAAAAGGGCTTTGAGGAGTGGGAAGGTAAAGAAGGGCATCGGGGGGGGGGGATGGGGGAGATGCGTCCTGCGTGTGCGTGGTGTGTGCGTGTGTGTGTTTATTCATCACCCCACAGGCACATGAGAAGCACAGATATATAAGATGCTGCACACCTGCTTGGCTCGGACAACGACAGACCTCGCCGGATGACCTCAGCCCCCGACCAAAGTTCAGGGTAAGTTATATCTACATTGCACTTTTAAATGAAAACATTTAAAATAATTTATCACTGTTACTTCTATTAGTCGAGAGAATTTCACTTCATTGCTATTTATTTGTATCAAATTTTATATTCATTTATTTTCAATTTTATAAATCATTTTCAGAGCACGGGTGAAAAAAAAAAAACGGATTGAATTTTATTTATTCTCACGATTATTTTCAACCACCCCTGTGATGTTTTTAGGAAATCTCAATCATAAAAAAAAAAATGCTGGATGCAAAATTAAAAAATATCCAATAGTGAGGTAATTACTTAAAAAACGATTTTACTTCAAATGAATTATCATTTTAGTCTGGACCTGTTCAAGATTTGTCATGATGGCAAATCTGTATTCATTCAGATTTAGAACTGAAAATCTCAGATAATATCTTCAAACTGTCTCATATGTAATGTTTCAATAGATAAATTGCCATCAAGTTTGATCAAACATTAGAAATGGTGTGCTATCAAGCGGCCATAAGTGCATGATTTACTCAGTAGACCTTTTTTCCACCTGTTTGAGCGTGTGACCAGCCCCCTTTCCGTGCCTTCGACTGACTCCTCAGCATGATGCCCGTGAGAGTGACGGATGTCCAAGCCAGGAGCGTGCTGCCTGGATCTTTGGCTCTTTTCCTCGTCGTCCTGCTGCTTCTGTTCTCCTCCTGCAACCTCAGCAGCGCACACAGCACCACAGTGGAGCATGACTTCCATATTGTGCACAACATGGACAACAGAAGTAAGTCAAAGTTACATTTTCAGTATTTGTTTCGGATAAATTAGTGGCGTATTAAAATAATTTGTTATTAAATATAAATAATTCATTCAAAATGAACTTTTAATTGCTTTTGAATTATACTCTGTTTATAAAAATGACTACGTGAGACAAATTGCCTTAAATGTATCATCTCAGTGAAAGAAGTGATGCACGTGTTTGTTGTCCAGGTCCAGAGATAGACCCCTTTTGGTACGTGGGCCGCGGCGTGAGACCCATCGGGCGCTTCGGGAAGCGACATAGCCGGGTTGAGGCAATGGGTGATGTGGGGATGCAGCCTGTTGTCACAATGCTGGAGCTGCTTTTCAACAGTCTGCAGAACAAGGAGAACCTGGACAAGGTGCTGAATGGAGAGGATGGGGACTGGTTACCATGACGACGCGCATCTCTCCCTTGCATCACCCGACAAACTCTGAATACAACGTGTGCATTCTGTGTTCCTCTTTGGTGATTGTTAATAAAACCAACCTGCAAATATGTGTTGTGTATATATGGAAATGCAGTTTATATTGATTAATAAATATGAACTTAATAATCTTCAGGCTCGACTTGTGGATGCAACACACCACACATGCAGTGTTTCAACTTGCAAATTTTATTCCATTCATAATACATTTTTCTCCAGGTGCACCTTGGCACATTAGTGTATTATTTATTATACTTTTTTTCTTTTTTGCATGGTACTAGTTTTCCCAACATGTCAAATGGACTGCAACAAACGACAGCAGATAAAGTGAATGTGGCACTGCGCACGGTAAACTTTGACCTCGTCATTTCAACAGGAACCTGCTTTCCCAATTGAACTTATTAACACGGGACACATTTTCATTAATTCCTGTGTGAAGTCATGAGCGCCATAGTACATCGAATGGTGGTTCAACTATGATTGGGCAATATACACATATTCGATATCATATCCATACATATTGTATATTAACACATTCTCAGATGACATTTTTACAAAAATACAGGACACCGACATTTGGACCCTTGTAGCTGTGCTTCTCATGACATTTGTACATCACAAACATGCTTTTATATACTGTATCAAGTTATCAACACATGATAACAAGACCCCCCCCATGCCCCAAAAACAAATGTTGCAAGGAAGTATTATTTATAAAAAGGGGTGGAGCATGTGCACAGAGGCGGATAGATTGCACCTTTTTTTTTTTTTCTGGGTTTCCACCAGCCAGTCAGATAATCAAGCTCACGTGAACTGCTAATGGATGAGAGGAGAAATTAGAAAAAATAAAGCAGTATTCTCACATTTAATAAGAATCATCATAGCCTTATCTTTGCGATAATGTGCATTAAAAAATGTTCCGTTAGTACAAAAATAAATTGCTTTGAACAAAAAAAGTGTGGTTTCATGACACGGACAAAACCAGCTATTTAATATCTTCTATGTGAGTGAGAGAAAAGTTTGGACAGGGAAAGATCCGTTGCTCAAACAAAAGGCCGCTATGTTGGAAAGAAAGTAAGAGAGAAAATGAGAGCAGAAGAAGAGAATACTGCAATAAATGAATGGCTCGTTCATTTTCACTTTAAAACTCAATGGCACACGGTTGGTTTAATTTTGCTTTCATTCACATGATAGAGTTTGCCTTTCGTAATCAATTGTCATTTGAATCATCTCTAGTAGGGCTAGTGTTGAATTCATTTTGAACATTTTGGTAAAAACTTTTTTTTCCCGCTTATTTGCATTCTAGTAGAAAGTTCGATGAGGAAAATGTGATGTTAGAGATATGACATTAATAGACTTGGACCTCATGCTTAGCTGTATGATTTTAAAAATGGACATACACTAACCTGTTGTTTTTTTGGGTTTTTTTTGATGGCAGAAAAAGAACGCTCACCCCGTTAACACTGAAAAGTCCAAAATTTCCAACATCTGAAGCAAGGTAAGAGTAAATTAGTTTCAAACTGAAATGTGCACACAATTATGCTGCCCTTCATGAACGCAAACTACAATATCACCCTCATATTTATGAATTACCAATAATAATAATTTTTTTTTTTTTTAGTCCTTAAAAATTCACCTATTCGCCGTTTTGCGCCCAGGCCAATGCCCAGCTTAAGTTGAAAGTATTTTTTTGGTGCATCTGAACAGTGTTGAAGTGAGGGGAGGAGCTTCGGTCAGGCTTCACTTTAAATAAATATTTTTCCATGGCGGGGCTCAGTCTTCATTGCCTAAGAATAGTGATGGAACACTGTAAAAATGTTTTGGATATTTTTTTACTACCCAGCAGTCCAGACTGATCTTGAAATGACAATAATCCCCTCTTAATGTGCAAATGGACAATCATTCATGAAATCTGGAAGGTCGGAACCCTCGTGACATTGGAGTCCAAGCTGTGGCGAAACATCTCATAATTACGAGTCCATGACTGCACTGTACATCCTAACCACGGTGGAAATTAAAGTTGGATATTGTTTTTGAGATGTTTTAAGGCAGAGACTCTCCAGTCATCTTTGCTGTATGCATGGCGTGATAAGGGTCGAGTGTTTTGTGGGCCCCGACAGGGCAGGTGGAGGTTTGGTGTGGAGCTGGACTCTGGGTCAAGGCACTGCATGAGTGGGGAAGGAGGAGGGGGGCTCTCGTCCACAGGACTTTGGTGTCTGGCCCTGAGGGGACTTGTGCTGCTGCTCCTCATCAACACTATGGCTGAAAGACTTCCATCGACTCCTCTGGCTCTGCTCTATCTGAAAACATACGTACACATAAATATTAAGGTGCACATAAATATTAAAATGCTTTGAGAATTTTTTTTTTTTTTTGCGGAGAGCTTCTGGCAAGATGATAGGACTGTTCCATTTTTAATTCAGCGGTACATGGAAGGGTTCAATTATTTCCCAAAGAATAAAAAGAGACTCTAATAAACTAAAATCAGTGTGACGAAGTTGCTCGTTTCATGCAATTAACTAAAAAAACAAATCTGTATCGGAGCTGCATATGGTTCAATGCAGGTTATGGAGGGAAAAAAAACTGGCTGGGGGAAAAAAAAAGCCATTCACTGGTGTTAAAAGGAGACAACTTGTTGGTTGCTAAAACAGCCTTGGCCTCTTGTTGCGCAAGTTTCCATTTGGATGTTTTACATCTAATGGAGCTTTTCAGCTAATGAGTCCGCTGGCCAGCAGATGTATTCATTTTTACTTCCATTCAGCAAGCAAGCTTTTGTCTTTGCACAATAAGGGAAATGTGTGACATTAAGAAAAAGGGAATAAAGTCCCTCTCTCGCTGACCCAAGTTACACACAAACGCAAAAAAAAATTTCTAAGATAAAGGAAAAGAAAAAAGGATCAAGAAAAACTTCAGTGATGATTGTTAGTTATTAAAATATTTTTCCCAATACTGCATCCTGAAAATAATTATTGGTTCCTTTTTTTTTTTTTTTCTCAGGTGCATGGAGCTTACAAAAATGGTTGAATAAAACCTGCAGGAGCATTTTAAATTATTTATATTAAGCGCAAACCTTTATTCTGTACCTTTTAGTGGAGGGGCTGGCAGCTTTCTCCTCTGATGGCGTGATGAGTCCAAGGTTTGTGGCTGCATTGTCAGTAAAACAATAAACCTTATCATGACCACACTTGACGTATATCGTAACTTAATCAACGATGGCTCGAAAAGTTCAATACCTTTGTTGTTGGCTTGAACTTGGAGAAATGATTGCACACGGTAACATTTAACCCTGCAGTTTTAAGCGCCGATATCCTGGCCTCAATGTTGGATATCTAAAAGTAGAAACAAATAGTTCAAGTCGTAATTCTACAATTGCATTATTATGCAATTCCAATCTCTTCCAGTACCTGCATTTCAGATTGTTGGACTTGAGCAGCAGCAGTAGCTACTTGGTCTTCCAGGAAAGCCAGTTCTGTATCTGTGGTCCCACTACTAATATTGCGGGCACACTGCTCCAAGTCACCCAGCGCCCCCTCTAGGCCATAAACAGCACCAGCAGCCAGGTAAACCTTCAAAGTGAGAACCTGTTAGAACTGGAGAAATAACTTAGCTGTTGAAGTAGGACAATGCATTAAGAGTTACATTCTCCTCCATCTTGGTAAGCCTCTGGTCCAGTTTGCGGGTCTCAGAGCTGCTGGAGATGGCGGTCGCGCTCTGAGGTTCCGAGGGCGAGCAGCCGTCCCTTCCCGCCTCGCTGATCAGTTCCTCGGTGGCGTTCAAAACCTTCAACACCTCTGTGGTGATGCTGCAGAGGGATGCCGCTGAATACTTCTGCTTCATTTGAGAAACACACGCAGAATTATCATTTTATTATCAAAAATATGACCTGATTTCATGCTATCGGAACCACCTGGTTTTTTTTTTGGGAGGTGGGCAGTGCCACTAGGCCCCCCCTAGCTACCCCAATGTCTGTAATACCAACTAACTTAACGGATCTTCCTTTACAGAATAAGGTTTCAATATACACCATATTATATTTCAGAAAATGTACCGAACGGCTTATCTGTCTGAGTGCTAAATACGGTCCGAAATCCATAGACTAACACTGACCATGAAAGGGGAAAAGAGAGACAGATCTTTTCTCAATATGAAATGAATCACTGGCTGAAGCTTTAATCAGTGGATGTATTGATCGCTCTCAGCGCACACTGATAATGTGACAAAAGGCAGAGGTTGAGCTTGCGGAAGCAGACTTGCTCCATTCGTAAAGTATGACCGGCTCTCGGAAAAGGCATATTTTTTTTCTATTAAACATCCCATCATTTCTGAATTCATACAGGACTAGCTACTAGATGGTCATGAATTTTTGTGTTACTCCTTGTCAAAAAAAAAAAAAAATGCAATAAAGAAATACAAATATTTTAAAATTCATCTGTACCTATTTCTCAAGGAATAGGATGATTATTTATTGTTAACGAGTTATAGTATTTTTCCATCTCTGTCGTCTAACCCTATTAAAGTCATGACAGGTTGTACCCGCTAACGAGAGAATCCTATTTTTCACATATTGTGGCAGAATGGTCTCATCTTTGTCACGAGTCTGACACTGCTCACGCAACACCAACGCGGGTCTTTGTGGTATTTGTAAAACGTGAGTCAACATCTTCCAATATTCATTAGCTTGGTAAAAACAGGCAGCGTTGACAGTTACTTTAAAAAGTAATCACATTACAATTTACAGTCAAACAATCAGGTTGAACGTTTTCTGGAAAGCGCAAGTACGGTCAAACATGTCCTTTACAATAACTAATTTTGTTTTTATTATTTCTTAATTATTACATTGGTTGCATGCACAATACGTGCGTGAATGATCACTGGCTGCAAAGTACTCTTTAAAATTGGATCAAATGCGACTCACTGCTGTACCCCTGAGGCTATCAAATGAAATGACCACATTGATAATATGATGATTCATATCACATTATCGTCCGACTGTCTTTCTTCTTTTAAAAAAAAGTTCAGGATTGTCAGGCAGGCTAAAAAGACGAACATAACAGATGCATGTACGAAAATGTAAATAAGGATTTGGATCAGAAGAACAACTGCAAATCCTTACCTGGTTGTCAGACAGCGCCGCCTCCTGGTAAGATGGCGTAACAGCAGGGCTGCTGGCAGCACTGCAGGCATTCTTCCATTCCGTCATCTCCTTCTCCAAATCTCGCCGATGCTGTCTTTTGTTTTTTCTTCTCTCTCCTCGCTTCTGCTCCTTGTCATCTCCGGCCTCCTCCGAACTCCCCGCTCGCTTCTCTATCCTCGTCTCCTTCACTCGTCCTTCCGCGCTCAGCGGCGGACTTTTTATCAACCTCTCACTTCCTGTCATCGCTTCACCGTTCACTTGACTGCTTTGTCCACTTGCTTTTTCTCTTAGTCTGACACTTGACCTTTGCTTCTCCATTTCCGTGTCTTTTGGCTTGGCTCTGCCACTTTCATTTTCCATCTGTTTGAGCGCGGGCCACTCCTCCTCTGACGAGCTGCTCTCTCTGCTGGTAGTGCGGCTCCTGACCAGCTGACTGATCCTGGACCGTATTTCTTCCTCCAGCGGGTCGGCAGGGCCAGATACAGGTCCGGCAGCGACGTGGTGGGCTCCAGGGACCAGAGAGTGGGGCGAAACAGGGCTGCTCGGGCCTCCAGAATTTGAAGCAGCTTTGTCAAAGTCTTGGGAATCGGGTATGATGGCATCTAATGTGAAGGCATCTGGTGCTGCTGTGCTCATTGGCACCGTGTCAGTCACAGTCTTATCCTCGCTTAAGCTTCTCTTCAGTATATCATGGAGAAGAAAACCACTGCTCTCCTTCGGGAGAAGAGAAAAGCAGAACATGAAAAGAACATTGTTCAACATCTCTGAGGAAAGGCAGAATTTGGTACCTGAATGGACTGCGAGTTATTCCGGCTCTCGGCCCTGCTCTCGTTTAACGAATCTCTCTTGCTTTTGCGCCGCCGCCGTGACCTTTTCACTTGGTCGTTTTGCCTTTCTTCTGCCTCGCTGCTGTCCCCCATCACCTGCAAATATGGATTGTGAGCTTGCAATGAAGAGGCAGCAGAACTCCTTCTCCAATACAGAATGTGTGCAATTGCACACACCTTGGGGTTAAAGTTCACATCCAGAGCCCCTGAGAGAAGCGGGTATGGAGAGAGGTTTTGGTGAAGGTGCGGGTGGTACATCGGTTGGTGGTAAGGGTGAAGGTGGGTGTCTGAAGGTCCTTTTTTCCTATGCAGGTTTTGAGGTGGTTTCCAAGGACAAGACGAGCGCGCCGATGAAGCCTCCGAGTCGGAATTGAGAGTCTCCGTGTTGGTATACTGGCCAGAGGAAGGTGAGGTCACGGGGAGGTGCTGCGCATACGTCCACTCGGGGTCGTGCTGCGAGTCCGTGTAGTAAGTCTCGTCGGATAACTTGCGGTGGAACTGTTGCAACGCCGCGCCCCAGCTGCCTTGGTCGTCCTCCTCGGAGTCGGAACCCATCTCGTCGTAGGCCGAGACAACCCCGGACTCCTTTTCCAAGACGCTGAACACCAGGCTTTTCCTCTTGGTGAGAAGGCTGGGACGAGAGAGTTGAGAGCTGTGGAGAGCTAGCCAGTTGCCGTCTGGACTTTGGAGGACTGATGATGCACCTTTACAAAAAAAAAAAGAAAGGCCCACATAACACCATCACCTGGATTTTACAAAGAATAAATAAGCGTCATTACTTGAATTGTCTAGTCGGTCGACACTCTTCCAGGTGGGCAGCGGTGCGGCTTTGGCGTCTCTCTTCAGAGAAGAATACTCAGTTTCGTCCTGAGGAACTTTTTCGGGAGAGTCGTCACTGGTGAGGGAGAAGGCTGAGCGTGAGCGCTGAAAATACACACACACATATACACACGCAGGTAGAAATGCAAATGAAGGACCGCATAGTGGACTCAAATGGGAAGATGTATAAAAAAAAAGAACAATACCCATTTGAATTAAAATATCTCAAAACATCCACTAAAAAGTTGAGCCTGAAAATTCTCATCAGTAGGTGGCGCTAAAAGCAAGCCAATGGAAGTCTAATATTGATGAGAGGGGCTTGATAATTGAAGGCTGAGATAACAACAATATGATTTGCATACAAGTGTGTCTAATTGAGCGTGTTTGAAGGGAAGCGGATAAACAGACGACGTCTCGTGGCGGGGCCGACTTGTCGAGAAAGGATCCAAGTGAATTCGACGGGACTTTGATCAGTTAAACAGAGGGAAATGGAGTGCTGCTTTGAACACGGAATAATGACAAATGTCACTGATGACAAAAAGTCCCCGCTGGCAAAGTTGTGTGAATCGAATAAACAAGTCATGCAGTGTGTGCAGCATATTTTTATTCATCTGTTACATTGTTGCATTTTTATTTTTCTGTGTGGTGGTGATTTCAAATGAGACACCTGTAGATTTGATACATTTCTGAATATTACCTTTATTTGAAATAATTCTAAAATGCGGTGATGTCTTTGCAGTGAGCGTTTTTGTTCGGGGTGTCGGCTGCATGATTTGCGGAGGCGCTGACTAACCGAGAGGGTGAAGGATGTTTTGAGGCGTTCCGAAGATCCTTGTGAAGACGTTTGAGCTCGTGAGGGTGAGACTTGATCACTGGTCTGAGTCAAGGACTGAGGCGGAGGCCAGACAAAGTCGTACTCTGTTTGCATCTCCGAGCGCTTCCTCCTTTGGATGATCTAGTAAAAGAAAAAAAAAAAACATTTTAAACGATTGTCCATTTAAACAAGAAGTCAAACTACCTTTTGCACAATGGTTGTAGCAAGTTCCTCTATGAGCTCTTCTTTGTGGTCCCGCAGATACCGAGCCTCATTCTGCTTCTCCTATACACACATACAACTCGTTAAGATTTATTGATTATATATTTTTTTTAAGGGACAATCCAAAGATGCTCAGCTATGACCGTTTTTTTTCTTTCAGTTATTTTCATACTGGAAAAAAAACCGACTTTCTACTGATCACAGCTCAGAGAGAGAAAAGTGAGAAAGGAGTCAAGGCCAAACATCTCACCAAACTGTCACTGAACTCCTCCGCCTTGGCGATGGCTTCCTCTATGGCTTCTTCAGCGACACGCAAGGCGACCGTGAGCGTCTCAGCCATACTGTGTCCTAATGAAACAAATGAGAAGAACGTTCCAAAGAAACGAGTTTTGGTCCCAGCAATGGTTTTAGTTATCCTCAACAATTTCTGCCGAGTCAGACACGAAGCAGAAAAGTCAACCGGGAAAACCAAAGAGGAGGGAAAAAAAGCCGTGGGGGGGCCCATCAATAAGACAGCAGTCTTCTCACCTTCACTCTGTTTGTAAAAGACGGAGTCACTGCCGCAAACGCTGCCATCGTTGTCATTGCTGCCGTCGTGGACGCTGCTCTCTGAGGGGGAAAAAAAGACGGAGAGACTGTGAGTCAAACCTCCATTCTGACACTCTGTCTGTCACATGAAAGCAAAGTGTGCTGTGTTCATATTGAAGTCGGAGAATAATACAGCCTGCTGCGCTGCTGCACGCAGAGCAACTAATCCCCTTGTGCTCTTGTCAGATAAATTCCTAATGTCACTTTCCCCCCCCCCCCCCCCCCCCTTCACAAAATCCCAACCACAATTCATCTGATAATACATTTTGCCTTCAAAACAAATAGTCACTCATACAATTCAGGGCAAGTCTCTTAAGGAACACAGCAGCTATGTATAAAAAGATAACCTAAATGCAAATGTTAGAATTTATCGAAAAAAAATAATGTGAATCATGTTAAAGTACGTCTTGAGCCTTTAAAAACACATATTCCCTCCGGGGATCATTACCTCCGGCTTACTTTTATTCTCTCCAGTTCTTTTCATCAATCCAGGTAAATAACTAGGATAAATGGGCACACAGTCTGAGAAGCAAACAATCTAAATCTGCCATGATGAATTATGTGTTGACTATTTCATTTCACACTTGAAGCCTGAATAACAATTCCAGAGAAAACACAGCAGCCATAATTCAACGTCAACTTTCCAAACCAAAAAGCCACGTAAGAGTCTTCGGTCTTGACCGGTCTTCCAGCTGGATCGTCTGTAGCGGAGTCAAATTCTACCGTGTGGTTGAAGTGTGATTCAGCTTTTGCCTCTGCCATAACAAACTCTCACCCGGCTTAGAAGATGAGCCGAGCTTCGACGACCGCCGCTCCGCAGCAACACCGTGTTGCCATTGGATGACAGCTCAGTCCCGCTCCTAAGTTTTCCTTTTCGGAAAATATGCAACTACACTGCAAGATGAATCTTATATTTACCAAAGCGCAGCAAAAAAAAAAAAAGACCAGTTGATTCAACAATACACACTTAGACAAAGCTTTATAAATAATTCACCATGAGTGATTTTAGTATTATATGTCAGATGATTAAAGTAACCAACCAGATGGGATACCGCATAGAAAATTCTTATTTGAGCATAGCTTCAAGATATTTGTCACGAGGCTGCCAAGTAGTTAGACTTTGGCGCATCATTTCCCTGCTTTGCATTCCTCTCCATAACAAGCCAGCTATGACGCAATAAGAAGTGGGAGACAAAAACAAAGGCAGATTATGTGCTCTATTTCTGACTCGGGTAAGGGGGGAAAAAAAACCCCGCAAGGAGCAATAATTAATGCGATGTTCCGGTCTTCTGAGCTTTACCACAAGTCAAAACTAACTCAGTGCATTTGATCTTTTAATAAACAAACAGTACTTTGCTAAAGTGCCTTTTACGTCGGTGACCAGCTGTCACCGGGCTTTGACCAGCAAGTGGAGGCATGCAAATTTGTTTAATAAGCCCACATTGGTCTCTGTGGGGGCGTGTGAGCGAGCGTGCTGACATAAGCATTTAGTAGCTGTGCGCTCTTTGCACAGCCTCCGTTTCCATTACTGTAAAAGTGATCATTTGCCTTAAGGAACATGAAAGCATCGTTGTTCCAGCTCCACAGTGCAACTTTACAAGTATGAACAGCGCCTATAAAGCAGCAGACACATTTAATTAGGAGGAAATTAATTGGAATTAGTTTTAATCCAAGGTCCATATAGGATTTGGAGCCACACATTGTAAATATGGAGTTAAATAGCGTGGATACTATATATTTGCTATGCAAAATACAGATGGAAAAAAAATGGACGTTTTTGTCAAAAGGAATATTAAATCATTGAATTCTCGTTATTTACATTTGACATGACTCCATTTTATTGGGTTGTGTTATTAATGCTGAGAGTGCTGTGCACAGTGTTTGTCAATATGGCTTAATGACACTACTGTATTACAAAAGACATCTGCTCTGTGCTATTATGGCCCAAAGGTGATTCCAAACACTTTGGATACTGACTATTAGATCCAGACAGAAAACAAATCGAAAATGAGACAATATAGCTTCACGCTAAAGTCCCGATGCTTTCCTTTCAATTACGACGGAGCATTTGGCAGCGGCTGCCTTATTAACAATACTGCCACAATCAGGACAGAATATCTTCAAACATCACAACAGATGAGGGAAAAAAACAAGATGGAAAGCAGATCTACTAGAGGAAAAAAAAAAGTGATGCATGTTTAATTGCAATCTGTTCAAAATTTAAGTATTCTGAAACTATTTGAACTAAATGTGAGACATTTATTCATGCAGGGGGAAAAAAAAAAACTTCTTGGAAAGTTTCCTGCTTCCCTCCTGGCTGTGCGGATGAGTCGAGGAACTAGCAACATGTGCATAATTCAACCTGACAGTAAATGTCAAGAGAGCAAAATCTGCTTCAGCTGACAAAGGTCAAACTTGGAGTTTGCCTCCCTCTCATGTTCATGTGTGCGGGCAAGCAGACTTTTTTGTCCAATTACCGCACCAACTGTCACTTTGACTGCAGGCAGCCAAGGGACTTCTATTTAACATTCTGCCCATCATGAGCGATACTCGGCGGAACAAAGCTTTCAGATGAAAGAACAGAGACAAGAGAAATGATGACTTCCTTCTGGGTGTCTGAGCATCTCAAACCTTCTCTAATGATACGACCCAGCGAGGGAAACCAATCAAGCTCCTCCTTTCACTTCCACCTCTTGACATAATTGAGCATGGAAACATGACTTTACTGGCTAGTTGCCTTCCTGTTTTGATCTTTCTGCTCAGTGACATTGCAACTGACTTCCTATTAAGAGTTCAAGTTTTCTTGGCTCAGTTTGGGGCTGTCAGCTTTTTCCCCTCTTCTAATGACCGAGTAAAGATCGGATTCAAGGGGAGACTGCAGGCAAGACAAGTTCTGCAGTGCTGCAGCCAAAGTGGTGACTGCAGAACAGGGGAAAGTAATATTATGTTATTTATGCATGAAACAGTGGAATCATTTGCATTTTCATGGCATGGGAGGACATTTAAAAAAAACAAAAAAATTCTCTGATCACTGGCAATATGCGATTGGTTTGGCTTATGCATAATTAGTAGGTTCCGTTAAAATAAAATTTACCTATGTAATGTTTATTTTGTTTTTCTTTAATACTGTTTTGCAATTCATAGTCTATTAAAACATAAATAATTCCATGCGGCTTTAGCAGTTATTACATTTGAAAGGTGACGTGGAGGATGTGGGAAGCCTCCCACATGGGACGACAAATGCAAATGTCAGGAAAAAAGTAGATGTGGTAAAATAATACAAGAGGTTCCAAGAAAGTATCAGAAAATGAACTTGGCTTTTTCTGCCTCACTCCCACAGGTCCTCAAATAAACTTGTTTTGAACTCTTTCAAGGGTTGTTTAACATTCTGTGAAACGCAAGATAAGAAGGTCAACTCAATGTTGCCACTTTTATGTGAAACAAGATCCAATGACTGGTTTTGCTAGCTTCGCATAAAATCCATCTCACTACCTCAAACGCTTGGTGTGCTTTTCACATCACAGATGCCTTTAAACTTGAATCCTTTATCGGCATCTTCCAGGCAGTCGGCGAAGAAAAATGTCTTTCTTATTATATTATAAAGTAATACGATTCTTTTTTTTCCAATACACTACATCAATTCTCGGGTTGTGTTTGTATTTAATTCCATTGCGTGCTGCATTGAGAAGAAAAATGAATTCAATAACAATGTTGTTACATCATCTTTGTTGCTCTACTTCCAAAATGGGATTTTATGATGTGGCCCAGAAACTCCAAGTAATGGACTCTCATGCAAATAGAGGTAACACCGCAGGAATGTAAAACATTTTCATAAACACTTTTTTATCCCTAGTTGACGCTTGGGCCGATTTAATATGCGCTGCAGTAACGCTGTTTTTTTTTATTTCTTTAGTCATCAAGGGACTGATCTTAAAATCAATCCCCTGATAAAACAAAATCACTTGTCGGGAGGTGTGTAATGGCGGTCGTCAAGTGCGCGGCGGGTGTTTTACATCAATTCCGCGCCCGTGGTGAATGCGTGACCTTCAAACAGACAGCGAGAGAAAAAGGCCAGCCAGACATTCGGCCCTTTTCACGTACGTCATCTTCAGAGGAAGGCGATAAAAGGTGTGTGTGTGTGTGTGTGACTTGCAAACAAACAGTGCATGTGTGTGTCAATTGCGTAAAAGCAAAATCAAACACAATCATTCCTGGATGCGTATGACATTTCGAATCGATAAACATTTGGATTTTGAAATTCAACCATGCCCTTCTTCCAGTTTAGCCCAACGTCTGACCTGATTTATCCCCTCCGTGCTCCCTTCATCCATTTAATCCAGCCTACTGAGGGTAGAAATAATGCCCTGTGGAGACAGACTGATCATGCTGCAGCCGGGTCAAAACAATGCTATCGGGAGGGGCTCAAAATGGATAAAAGCTGACCGCTACAGAGCAAACCACAAAGAAGGATGCAGCCTTTTCCGGCAGGGTTTGTGGGCGGGGAAGCCATCGGTACACACACATACAAGTGAAGGTTCACGCTGACAGGAAACGATGACCTTACCTGGGAGATCAGATAGTGCTCCTCTCTCGATAATGTGCTTCCTATATAAAGTCTTCAAAACCTTGGCGCTGCCGAACCTCTTGAAGCGTCTCTTCACATTGCTGTAATACCACTCCAGGGACTGGGTCCTCAAAATCCTACAGAAAAACAATTTTATTGCAACATAAGATATGATATTGACATATTGCTCAACAATCAGTCGTGGGGTTACATTTTATTTTATATGTAAGGATTTTGTGAAGCCCATGAGCTATACATTAAATAATTGAATCGTAAATACTAAATAGCAGTTGTAGGTCAGCTTTGACTTTCGAGCGCGTTTCAGTATTCAAAGTGAACGCAACTAACCATGCAGTCGATGAATAATCAATGCTAACCAATACGAGAACACAATGGTAAGTGGCGGAGCGCTGGAAATGCATAAACTGACAAACACCATCAACTATTAATGCAGCACCTCTATGGAAGTGTCAATCAAACTTAGCATTACAGATTTGGAACGTTTGACCCATTGGAAATCGGTAACAACATTCCCTTGAGATGGATTTTCCTTTCATTGAAAGAGAAGGAATTGTAAAGACGTAAGAGAAACAAAGCAACATCATGAAGAGTGACCAGAGTGGCCCCCGGGGCTCCATGGCCTACCACGTTGACTGCTCCCCTCCTTCTTAAACACCTTTCCGCTTCCCGGTGGATTTATTATCATCGGCATCTTTCGGCAGGACCGTTTGATGACTCGCAGTTCCTTAATTTCCTGCCTCGGGTCCAGTTGTGGTTTTTTTTTTTTTACGTGCAATATAAGGGGCTGCACAGGGAGGCATACCGTTTTTTTCCATGTATAGTGCGCCCCCATGTATAGTACGCACCCCTAACAATGGCATGCTGATGCTGGAAAAAAGCTTGTACCCATGTATAATACGCACCCAATTTTTATGAATTTTTTTTAATTTTTTTTTAATTTTTTTTTTTTTTTTTTTTAAGTCCCAAAGATCGTCACACACGCAGGGAGGCAATGGGTCCCATTTTTAAAGTCTTTGGTATGGTCTTAACTAGGCTGGATGTCATTTTTTTTGTTGGCGTTGATTTCTCCGACTGCCCCTAAACGCACCACCGCGCTCCGTGCGCGCATGGGCTGCGGACGTGAAAAAGGCGGCTCTGTATGGGAGAGACGTTGAAGAGGAATAAAAACAACCTTGGAAACCAAAACTTGCCCCTCGTCGTGACTCGGAGCCGCAACAAATGTTTCGGATTTGTGTAGGGTACATTGTGAGACAGCAAACGAGCAGGTGATCGAGCAAGCCTTGTCTGATACGAGAGCATTGCGGTCGCATGGAGCGTGTTTGAAGTGAACAGCAGAGACGAAAGGAACAAGGCAAAGTGTTGTGAAATAAAATATTACCTGTAATACGCATTTTGTTATTTGCTGATTGAAACTGCTAATTAAACTGTGAATTGAAACTAATAGGTGGAGAACTGAACTCTCGCTCTTTATATAGCTGACGTGTCTTGCGCAACCGTTCTGCGCATCTGTAATGGCGGCCTCCGTATGACGTCCGGTCCGCGATGGAGATTAAAAAACAAACAATATTTGACAATAACACACCATCGAGGATTGCACCATCGCATCAAACGATGTGTCGTCAATTATGAATTCTACTAAGTGTGTTGGGCAGGATGGCTGAATGCGATGCGCGATTGACAACAAACAAGAAGAAAGGTGAGTTTTATTTCGGGGGAGATTTGTCATGTCTCGTCCCCAGTTTTGCTATGTGTCTAGGTTGCCATAGTTTCTGTTCGTGTCACCCCGCTCTTCCTGTGTCACCTCAATCGATGTAACGTGTTTTGTATTTAAGTCCTGTCTGCCCCTCGCTCACCGTTGGATCATTGCATGTGTTACTGTCATTCTGTTCCTGTCTTTGGTAATGTCACCCTGTCTTTTTGTTCCACGACTTTGTCGGTCAGTCCTGTTGTTGGTTTTGTTGTACCATGACTTTATTTAAAAAAAAAAAAAAAAAAATTAAAAAAAAAAAAATTTTTTTTTTTTTTTTCTTTGTACCCATGTATAATACGCACCCCAGATTTTAGGACAATAAATTAGTAAAATATTGCGCACTATACACGGAAAAAAACGGTACCTTGTTCTCTCAAGATGCTAAAATAGGCTTTCCTTGAGGAAAGTGACATTTAAAACACAATTATTATCTTTAATTAAAGCCTTCCAGCAATCAAGAACAACACGGCACAATGAAGCCATGACAGGATTATTAGCCGCCACTTATTTATGCAAGTACGCCTTTTGATGACAAGCCATCACTTAGAAGGTGAGTCGAAAAAAAAAAAAATCGGAACAATTACAATTAGGAAGGTGATGATGAGAGCAAGAAGATCTTCCTGTCTTCTCGATGAATGAACCATGGCATTTCTTCCCTGGAGGAACGTGGTTTAAAAAAAAGAGGAGAAGCTTTCAAGTGTTAGACGAAGCTGCACGAGCTTATGGGAAAAGAAATATGCATAATGAGGTTGGGACAGTCCCATATTCTTCGCTGCTGCATGAATAAGTAAAAAGGAATGCCTATGGAAAGTCTCCTGATGCTTTTCTATGCTTTCTCCCAACATTTCTGCCCTCTCATTAGACTGACTGCAATTGCTGGGAAAACCTACTAGTCATTCTCTTCACAGCTCTTTTAAAGGAGCTCTTTTGAGTGATATTTTTAGGGAAAAAAAATCCAATAAATTTGAGTGAGGTTCTGCTCCCTTAGGCTGGCTGCTGGAGTGACTGAAAGAGCAATAGGAGGCAATGACTGAGGAATAATACAGCAAAAAAAAAAAAAAATCCTTGCTTAAGAAGGGATATAAACAGAAAAGAAAGAAATAAACGATTTGCACAATGCTGTACAAAACGGATTAAAAAAAATAAAATGTTTCATGAGCGAGCTACACCACCTCACTAAACAAGCCCGCTGATTTATTCCGAGCTGCCACAACCGGTTGCCGGACAGAGGACAAAACGCTGGGGTCAAATGCTAAAAAGCAGATGAGATTTTCTCCATCTGGCAGCGAGTGAACACAAACGCATTCGCTCAGAGCGACTAGCCTGGCTTGCAACCTTTCCGGAATATCGATCACCTCCCGCTGGCCTCTGATTGCCATTCGCGTGGACAGGAAGACGAATGAAGAGCAAAGATGGACGTGAATCATTTTATGCTCTTGATTCTTAAAAACGATGACGACTTTTATTTACCCGTGTCATTAAAATATCTTCAGAGCGCCTGGCAACAGTTAAGCACTTTTCCTTTGTGAATAAAAGCTCTTTATTAGAAAACCTCAAGCTGTTTCTGCCTTTGGGCTAAACACACAGATAACTTCCCAAAGCACGCTCCCGCCACATTTGCAAAATAGCTTACGAAGATGCTTCAAACA
Organism: Syngnathus typhle; assembly: GCF_033458585.1. NCBI lineage: Eukaryota > Metazoa > Chordata > Actinopteri > Syngnathiformes > Syngnathidae > Syngnathus > Syngnathus typhle. The sequence continues at coordinate 7,366,453 of NC_083756.1, forward strand.
AAATCACGTAATACAGAAAAGTGAGATCATCCGCAAAGCCGCAGACGACATCTGGAGAGGCGAAGCTCGGCGTTGTGGGAGATCTAGATAGACAATAGCCAGCGGTTATGATTACCATCAACACAGGTGGATTTACTTTGCAGAGAGCACCAATTCACCGGGGGCTTGATCAGAACGGTGTGAAGAAAATTTGCATGATGTCTTGGGCAGGCAAAAGACAACAAAAAATAAAATGAGCTTTAAGTCGACGCACACGTACTGCATACAGAGCAACATTTGTTAAGACTGTCGTATCGATCAGGAGTCGCGCTGAAGTGGGAGCTGTCGTTTCGTAATGGACTGCACTGTTAGCACACTTGATGACAACAGTGAAACTGCAGATTAAAGGTCATAAACTGCATCCAGCTTTGACACTGAAGGGAACTGTCAGAGTTTGTAGAGTTTGCCTGTTTAGTTGTATTTATTTGCATATTATACTGCCAAAATCAATATTCAATGGGGAAAGGAGGATAGAGATGATTTCACAAAACTCCAGCCAATAACTTTAAAAGAGCAACACAATGACCGGAGGCTAGCGAGCAATCATGTTACCCGAAGATTATTTATTTTATGTTTACCGACACGTCGGTCCGATTGCTTCACATGAAAGTTCCATTTGTGCTTTGTGTTTGTGACTCACACAAACCCAATATTTAATATAGTTACAAACATTTACGATCAGGCTCGGAATAAATCTTTGACTTTAGTTCCACTACCAAAAAATACCCTGCGGCGGCGCTTGCGAGACTATAAATCCAAAATACACCACTACCATGTTTTATTTTTCTGCAAACAGATTTTTTTTTCTCAACGCCGCACTCTGAGAAGCATTTTACAATTCACACAAGTTGCCGCGGACATTGTCATGCGTCGATTCTGGGATGCCCAAGGTTGCTGTGGCAATATCTCACCTCACCGAGTCGTGTTTTAAAAAACTTATCTGATGCGGCTATTTTGTGGCCTCTCTCTGATTTGGTCAACCTCTAAACTGTGCAACTGAAGATGGAGAGGGAAAGAAAGCTCACGGACAATCTGTTATCCTCCATTCATGCATGTTATTTCAATTTTACAAAGAAATCCAACAGTCTTGTGATCAAAGTTCCCAGTAACAACGTATAATTTGCATGGTTTGCCACTAGAACTCTTCGACGTTCTGATGCATGCTGGCTTTTGTATAACGACACCCTTGTTTTGCATGTGACATGACCAGAATCCATAATTGGCGCATCGCTCTTGACAGATGTTTTAGAACACACTGCGCTATGTGACAGCAGAGTTCAGGGACTTTTCATCGGAGTCAAGGTAAACTGTCAGCGTTCCTCTGGAGGCATCACATGAGCAATGATCCATGCATCTCCTCCTCAGACTGGCAGACAGGGCGTGGGAGAGACATGACCATGATGAATCTGCCGCGTTACGAATCACAAACAAAACAGGCGCATGCATACACGTACGCGATAATCCTCTATCTCTTAGTCATCTATCCTTTCGCATTCATTGCGTGTATTTCCACAGGATTTGGATGACAATGACAGATGGTGGGAATGAGAAGGGGAATTACTCGGAAAAACAAAGCAGGATGGCCAGGTTTGAGTTTGAACGCCACCACAAAGGTTTAAATTGTGCCATACAAATAAATATTTCAAAATACTAACAAATTTGTCATGCACAGATGGCCACAACTAATTCCATCATTGGGAGTATTGTGACTTCTCAAATCTATTTTCCTGCTAAATAAATTAAAAAAAAAAAAAAACAGCTTAAACTCCAATTGTCTAGGATTTGTGAGCAACTCCCAACAGAAATGTTGCTGCGTAAGCAGCAAAACATTGGCAGCGTTTCACAGATGTCGGTTTCACCCCGCTGGCTTCCGCTGATAAAATGTCAGAACGTGCTGATTTGATTTCAGAGGGGAGAGAAGACACAGCCCAATCCACTCGCTGACAAGCATGGCCGACAAATGATTTGTGACTATGGTGATTTGCACATACGCTATTGTACTATGGTAATGAGCCAGCTTGAACAGACCAATACATATGTTGAACAGTATTATCAAATGGATAATATTACATTCATGTATGGAAACGTGCTTTTCAGTGTCAGAAACGAGCTACTTTTGCACTGCATTCCTCGGAACTAGACGCATCGGAGGCACACCAGTAAAAGCTGGATTTATTTGACTGTCCATTTCAGATGGGAGCCACCCAAGCATTTATTGCCAGGAATGTGTGCAAAGACACAATCCCCACTTTTAGATGTGTGTGACGACATCAGCTCAACAGAGATTCTGTTGGCTTTGGAAAAAGGTTGATTTTAACCGGTGGCATGATGAGGAAAATGTTCACATATGGATTTGCATGAACTTTATTGAGAACTAAAATAGAAACAAAAAAAAAAAACGGTCTCTCGCCACATCCGGCCCATCTTCCCTTTTAATGCGGCCTGCAGATTTAAAGTGTTTCAGAGTGTAAATGAATTCTCAAGGATGACAAATATTACTCCAATATTTTGTGCACATAAAGGCCCACACAAAGTAAAAAAAAAAAAAAAACAGTATGTATGTCAGCCCCACCATCATAAGGTCATAGTATTCGAAAATACACACTCCACTCTATCTGATTGACGGAAAGGGACAAGCATATTGGGAGATGGCCAGCACAGAGTTGCTCATCCCAGGAGACCCAAGACTTAATGCACACTTAATAACATCACATTCCTTTAAACTTAATGAGTTCAAACAGCTCTCATCACTCGAGCGGAAAATCACAACCAAACACAGCCTGGCCTCTCTGCAGCAAAGCCTCATTTGAAATGCTGCAAAACTGGAGAGGAGGTGCAATGAGACAAAAAAGCCCAGAGCGATGCACAAGCCTGCATGTTGGTGTACAAACCATCTGCGGTATAGAAAAAAAATCTGCATATTGTTTTAATTGGAGGACATTTCAAATAGTCTGAGGTGTGCAAGTACAACACTGTGTGGCAAAATTACCGGGACGCATAAATGGATAACCCGTCAGTCTTTGTCCCACAATATTTTTTCTACCTCAGGCCTCAGTATATATGGATATAATGGAAAGCAATATACTTCTCTCTCATGAGAGAGGAATTTCAAGTAGATGCGGGAAGAACATTTAATGAGTCTGAAAATTGCCGCCAGACAATGCTTTGCTGGTGTGAAATAGAATCCATTCGACACTTTTCCGTCACAAAATTATTTGACAAATGTAAAGAAAAAATATCACAGAATCAGAACGTATTGATGTTTCGGGAATAACACTGCCTTTATCTATAAAAATGAAGATCCGCCTGATTGATGTGCCAATCGCATGACTATCATCTCATTGAAATTCTGCAAGCTTACCAAAGAATGAGACACAGCTCACATCATTATGCCTTCCCCTACAGATGAGGAAATTCATCTTTAGGTAGTCAAGCCCAGATCAAACAATGCCGGGAGCCAAGGATTTATCGGGCTAAAACACAATAATTAGCTTTTTAATCCAATTCTTTTTTTCGTCCACAATTGATGCCCACAAAGAGAGAGAGAGAAAAAAAAAGATTTATACTTTCCATTGAGGTAGTCTTTGCAATTATGACATTAAGTGACATTGCTAGTGGTCCATTTAAAAGCCATCATTTGATCTAATTTCCATTAGCAAGCTGTGGATGAGGATAAGCTCCCCCACGAGAAGGCCAAGAGGTGCATCCATCCATCTGCCCGATTCAAGACTCCACTTGAAAGAGCGTAGCCTTCAAAAAGCAGCTTTTTTGATGTTAACAGAAGAGGGTGGAAGAAGGTTATTCCATCAAACGGTGGCTTTCTCAACAGCACTTTCAATTTCCTAAAACGTGCTATTTAAAAGTGCTGGATCCAATATAACCCAATTTTGGTTCAAAGAAAAGTGGTCCAACCTTCTACTTGGGTCGATTTGACCGCACTTCCACCCCACCAGTTTCCTTGCCAGGCCATGGCACACAGGTTCTGTCTCCAATCCCTTCCTTTTTGCTTCTGTTCTGACTCACTAGTCATTTTTTAAAGCGCTTTAAGAATCATGAGATTTCCAATCACTTGCCCGAGTACTGCCAGCCACAAAATAAGACGGATCACGCGGACTGTGCTGGTCAGTTTCCAAGGATCGTCAACTGATAAGAGGCGAGGCTGCACACAATGAGACATAAAAAGAAAATCAGCAAAATGACGGCTGGTATTTAGACCTGGCAAAATTCACACACCCACGAGGAGCAAGCAGCCTCTTTGTGTTGTGAGTCCATGCCCGCTTGTTTACCTGGACAGCAGTAATTTATCAACTTGGTCGCCTATCGTGAAGCACATGGGGGGGAGGGGGCTCACAGCGAGGAGCTCTGACAAAGCAGGAATCGACACAAACTCTCATTGAAACACAAAAAGGATGGCTCGGAAGTTGACAGCCAATTAGCTTGGACGAACGCCTTTCACGCTGCACACCCGCTTTGGATTCAGGTTATGTTTCGATAAATCAGAGCAAAGAACGGCTGGATTGTCTGGACTTAAATCTTCAGGATGCCGAGTGTGCATGTGCATATATTCTTCCTTGACCTCCATTATTTGCTTGCATCTATGTAAATAGCCTGAGAGTAAAACCACAAGGCAAGCAAGCGATGGGACAGAGGAGAGACACAGACGTGTAAATTATTCAACTTAAGACGTGGGCAGCGCCTGCTTTGTGGTGCTGTAGGGCACAGCCCCCAGTCTTGCTTGCTGGCGCTGATAAAAATACTCCCTGAAGGATGGCCAAAAAAAGACCATGCCACCTCTCATAGCTGCAGGTGATAGTCTGGAGGCAACCAGGGAGTTCACACAGGGTTCAAGAAGAAACAACAACACATGGACCTGCAGGAGAATCCTTCCGAGATGCATCACTATATAATGCAACATATGAGCAGGTGGGAAAAAAAAATAGGCAGGGAATACTTGAACATAAGCCAAAGGGCTTTATGTTTTGTCTTGCTCATTCATTCAGACAAAAGCCAATAAAAAATTAATACTTGTTTTTGGTTGGATGCTGCACTAGTTTGTAGAAGATGCCAACAAGACAAAGTAACAGAAAATGATGTCGCTATGTTAGTTGGAAGAGTATACACACGCACACACTGACACATGGGGCATGTATAATTTGATTATTTCATGGCCTTAAGAAGATATATATATATATATATATATATTCTTTTCAATGGAGTAAGGAGGAATGTGACCGCTCTAAATGTCAATGTGTAAAAAAAGACAGGAAGACGATTCAAAATAGAAATCCAAAGAACCAGAAATGCCAGCAGAGGAAAAAAAAAAGAACTGAGAATGTTTTTCATCAATTTTCTGCTAATTAGGACAGATTCTACAAACACGTCCTTCCCTATCCTGCTGCCCTTACATCCTCTCGACCTCTGGCACTCATCATCCGCTCTTTCCTTTTAACAATTCCCCGGCTGCTTGTAGCTTGGGGCCTAAACGGAAAGTGAGATGGCAGAGTCTTCATATTCCACGAAAAAAAAAACATTCCAGCTAGTGTATGCTGCTAATGGTGGGTGTGACATGACGGGGTCTTAATTGCTCCAGCCGTCCGTGCCTGCTGAAGAGCAGAAATTCACGCCTGACACTCTCCATGTTCTATTTTTACCATCTGCAACACCCCAAGCTCCATTAGTGGTCAGAACAACACTAAACCCAATCACTATTTTCTGCTTTCTGCTTAAGCTTCTCATTAAAACAATTCAATTCAATCGACTTGTTAAGTGTGCATGTGTGTCTTAAGATTGATTGACCGTGTCAGAAAAGTTCCAGGACTGGTCATAAATAGATACTTGTTATTTTCAGGACCTGTTAGATGCTTGCCCTACCACAACGCTCATCTTGAATGATCAAAAAATAATCCATACTTCTGACACACCTCGTACTAATGAGCGTGGAGGAGAACTCACCATCCGAGACCGTGTCTGTGAGCTCTGATTACAACTCGACTGTTCTAGAGGGATCGGGCTTGTGCGACTGAGAATAATAACGGACAGCCGGGGAATGCGAGCGAGCGAGAGAGCGAGCGAGAGAGACCATTTGGCCTGTTCTATTGGGAATTGGATTTACATTTGGATTCTGCATGGAAATTGCAGAGCCATAAATGGGGATTTGGTATGGAGGGCATGATTTTTAAAGATACAGATCATATTTTCTTTATAGCAATGAATGTACATTAATCAGCAAATCCTGGTGCAACAAAACACGATTAACATTTTGTGTCATCGTTATCCACAAATATGTGCTTCCTCTCTTATAATTGCACACTAAATGCTCTATTTCCCCCCCCCCCCCATCACTTATCAACAAGTAAAACATAATTCCGTCATCTCTCAAGTGTGCTAATATGCCAGGAGAAATATATTCTCAAGCCTATAACTCATGTCCTAGCTGTAAATCATCGTTTCCGATGACACGCCACCACCCGGAGAGAGTAATTCATGCTAAGAGCGGATTTAAGGCTGCTTAATGCGCTAATGATAAGTGCTGCGTTTACATGATGCTGGTCGATTGCGCTGTTGTGACATCTGTGACGGGTCTAAACCCCTAATGAGACCATTTCGGAACCCCTGCCAACCGATATAGCCGTGTGTGTGAAACCTTGCCCACCTCATTCAAATGCCCCCCCCCGTTTTTTTCTTCTACTCCGACATCTCCCATATAACAGCGCAATGGCAGAAAAGCTATCTCAGTACCCCGCAAAAATCGATAAAAGTCAAAAAGAGGCAGTGTCAGGGAATGGAAGGAGAAAATAAGGCCAAGTGGAGGGGGCAAGATTTGTCAAAGCCATGCACTTCCCCAATTTGACATCTGCTTTGAAGTATTAAAGATGACTGGCATGCAACATTATTGGCAGCATCTTGTGGCTGCCTTTCATTTCCCAATTATCACACAAATTCCTCCGCTCTGATGCAACAGTATTTCCGACACCTCTCCCTGCCAATGGAAAAACCCTATTCATCTCATGAGTAGAGAGGGGGGGGGGGGCACTAACACCCAAAGGCATTTGGGCGCAGAACAGACAGAGAAACACATACGCCTTGTAAATATTAGCCATCTTTCAAGTAAATGTTGGCTGTTTACAAAAATGTGAACAAAACATATCCATTTATTTGACCCCCGCCCAAATCTCCTATACCTGTGCAACTAAGGATGTTAAAAGGGAGGAACTCATTCAATTAAATAACCGTTGGATCCCAATAAAAGTCACATTGCAAATAATAACAATAAAAAAAAGCAAGTCCCTAATGTGTGACTTTCCATCTCTCCTTTAATCATCCCTCTTCCCTTTCATAATTGCCTCCGGTGTATTTCCAGTCTCCACTCACCCAACTCCATTCTCTCATTCACCCTTTTTTTTTTTTATCCCGCCCATGCGTACGAACGAACCTGCCCTTCTGGCACGCCGAGCACAGCCAGGCTTTGTCCTTCTTGTTGTACGTGCAGCAGGTCTTGCACACGTTGTACTGGCAGTCCAGGCACTCGCGTTTGGGGTTGAGCAGGAAGGTGAAGGGCACGCAGCAGCGGATGCAGCAGTGCTCGTTGAAACGGTGCTGCTTGGAGAGGATGGAGCATCTGCTGCCTTCCTCCGCCAGCTCCTGCTTCATCTCGCTGGAGCCGGGCGAGCAAGAGAGAGAGAGAGAGAGAGAAAATGAGAGACAGAAAGGGGAGGGGGGGGGTGAAGGGAGGAGAGCATCTGGTCAAGTGGTGGAATATGACTGCGATGTGGAATCATCAGCGACACTATAGCAAATGAAAGGGTGCAGTGGCGGTTCTCAGGATTTAACCAGCTTGTCACTCTTTCTACTCAGGTTCTGTGTAACCATGGCTGACATTCCTTTTTTGGAAGAGCCTGTCAAACTGCATCAGTCGAGGAGAGGAGTCTGTGCACCTCCTTGAACCTCAAAGTATGGAATGATCCGCCTCAATTGAGGCATAGCCGCCATGAGAGCGATGATTTTGAAAATGCTGCTTTGAAGGACACTTGCACAAAGCAGCCTGGAATAAAAAGCTTATTTTCAGAGTGTTTAGCAGCTTTAGAAAAAGATAAAAAAAAAGTCCACCATCTTTTGACACTAATGAACTGCGGCTGACATAAATACCGACAATTGAAATGACACATTTGAGTTCTTCCCTGCAGTGCGATGTACCAAAGTTGACATTTATTTCCCAAACCGTTCGGTAATCACCGACCTTGAATGTAATAAATATATTGCATGGAAGGGTGAAAGTGAGTTGACAGTATTTATCGAAAATGTAAAACCATTACGCCGCTATGTTAACGAAAGGGAATGTTAAGTGTGTGTGTCGTCGTGCTGCTGCTGCCGCAACAGTCAATAAATTACAAACAGCCTCGACAACCTCCGCCCCCGACGCGCTGATTGCTTTTCTTCCGCATCATTAGCTGCGGAATGCTAATAAGATGAGCAAAGTCAGCAGGTGTGTGACTGATCTTGATAGCATGTATCATATGACACCAATGTATACTTGGTGCCATGCAGGCAATAAAACACACCAGCATACGTCCACATTCATTCAAGGACAAGGGCTTGTCCTTCATAGCATCCCTTTGCATCAGTGTTCCTCTGTGTCGGCTTCTCAGGGTATAAAATCCCACCACGGGGTCACTCCAAGTGCAACCGGAACCAACATCTGTGCAGTTCCAAATACTCATAAAAGGTGATTAAAGCCGAGATAGAGCTTTAAATGGACAAAGTGAAGTTGCTGCAGATTTCCATTGTCGCGCTGAACTTTGTACTTTGGATTAAAAGCTAACATGTCCATTAAAGCCCCAGGAGCATGAAAGTTGAAAGGGCTCGAGTGGCGAGTTTAGTTTGACCTTTAGGTTGTTCAGCTGGATATTTCTACCCTGCTTTACTTGATTTGATTTGTTCTGCGACTCAAGTGAATGCACGTTAGGGTGCACGTTCGCTGTCCATGGTGCTGAAGTCAAATGCAGAATTTGAGTCAACTTGTAAGCGACAATTTGCTTGGCTTTATATGATTTGACTTGTTGTGCGACTCGAGCGAATTGCACGTTAGGGTACATGTTCGCTGTCCGTGGTGCTGAAATCAAATTGGGCATTCCTTCCATTTTGAGCACCATTCTTATGCTAGAATAACAAAAACTAGAAACTAAACTGGTAATTTGAGGAAAACTAATCCATAATTTCCACAAGGCATTAAAACCCAATTCTGCTCAATACTGTGTGATTTTGTTGTACAAATTGTTGTCAACAAGAACAATTTGTGTCAAATTAAAGCAAGCGGTACTGGAGCGGGATGCAGACATCTTAACACAAATGTGATTCCTCAATCTCATTTTCTATAAAGCACAGGGCATGCTTTGTTTCTCTTCTGTCAAGTTAGTAGGCTCAGACGACATTAAGCAAATTTTCATTTTATAGGGTCATTAGCTTTGACTGAGGGCATTTTTCCTGAGGCCTAAATCCTCCAGGTTTATTTTTAATATTAATTTATTTTAATATTTAAAAGCGCTTTATGAATAAATAAGTGGATCATTAATAACTATTATCAGGGAGTCCAGTATCAATGTTTAAATGTTTATTATGAAATGTTGAAGTTTGAGTGCCATAGAGCTTTGAGAACGTGTACTGTGTGTTTCAATTTGATCTTGGGTACACACACACTTCTTTGAGGAGTCTGATTGAAAAGAAAAAAAAGCACTTGGCAATTGTGAATTGATCGCGGAGCAATTTCGAAATGTTGCTTTGATTTCCAGAGATCGCCTGCAACAAAAGCACCGAGGCTTTCTTGTTGTTCTTGCGCAGAGAGTCATATAATGAAAATACCCTAAAGAGGCTCCAAATGAGAAGCTTCTTAAGTGCTCAATCCATTTCAATAACATATTCATGCTGCCTTCCTAAGTGCTTTTTTTTTTTTATGAATGCTGGAAAGGATTAAACAAAATAAATAAAAATAATTACCAGGGCAGTTTTACGAGACCAGATGCCGAGGTCGGGACTACACCAGTCTATTCTTGTACAATCATTTCCTACAAAATGGAGTATAGCCAGCCTAGTAAAACGGTTCTGGAGTTTACAATCAATCCTTGACCACGTGTGTACATTGCGTTGCAGCCTTTAGTCAAAAATGGGTCAGTTGACTAGGAACTGGCACAAATACAAATGAGCTTAAAGCAGACAGAAAAGTCATTACAAAAGCTGTTTGATCTTGATAATATTATTTATTTTTTTGCTCTTTATATCATTGTTACCCAAGGCATCCGATTCCACTGTGCATAAGGAATTAATGATAAGGAAACATGCTCAACAGAAAAGGCAATACGAGAAATTAGAGCAGAGAAAAAAAAAGTATTAGCAAGAAAGTCACAACGCCGATGCATTCGCTTCTTCAATGTGGACTGTCTCTAACCTTGAGTTTAAAAACAAAGTGTGCTGAAAGCAAATGTGGCAAATATCTACAATATGCATAATTAATCAATCATTTGCCTGTTTGATTCAACCACTGCCTAAATAAAGAGCTCCTATTTGATAGCGCCTTATGTTTTCCCTTTTTTTCACCTTGTTTCTTGCATTTCTCCTGCCCTACTTTTCTAAACTATATTAACAATCAAATACTGACATGAGATGTCACCAAAACATGATCAAGATAAGAGAAAATAATGAGAAATTACGTGCCAAGCTGTGTGTCGAATGTATTTAATATAAGCTGGAGGCTATCGGCTTTCTTTTTTTAATAACAACACTTAGCTCAAAACAGCAGCCAAGAGCCCCGAGGTTACTAATGGGCCAGGGCTCATTAAGACATATGAAGTTCAAAAAAAAGTTTCAACTCCAACTTTAGCACGGAATGCTTTAATTGGCTTCTATGCATGAAACATTATATAAAACACATGTATCAAATGGCTACATTATTTTACTAGAGCTAAGTTACTCGATTAATATTATTTACGTATTTTTACCACTAAACAAAACAAGCAAGGAAAAATGGTTTTGGAATACTAGACTTGTAATATTTATAGTCTGTACACCAACAACATGCAGCAGATAATATGTCTTTTTTTTATTTATTTTTTTATTTAGGAAAAAGACCATCTCGATTTTTTCTTCTTTACTACAGTAAATTTATTCTCGAAGCTCAACTAGCCCAAAATGAGCCCTCACATTGAGAAACAATTCTAATCAAATATGTGTGTGCCTGCTGATAAGGTTTTCCAATCAGAGCGGGGCCGCCTGGCATCGGAGTTACGCAACGGGAAAAATGAGCGATAAGGAGCGGGAAGAAAATAATGTGCAGTCTCAGCAAGGTGAAGGGATTATATTTTGCAATCGGATAATAATGTTTTGACCCTCAAATTACTCGGGAGAGAACCGGCTCCCAATTCAATTTGCGCATCTCGTCTGTGTGATGGGGTGCACTCATTTCGCCGAATGGAAAACGGGAGAAATCCGTGGGATTTAGATATGATTGGTGGAAAATTTGGGGATCTAAAAGATTTGGGCTTTGCACAAGTGCTGATTCCCACAATGAAGAAAGCTTTTAAGATTTCAATCCATCAATATAGACCAACCTTTCCAGCGATGTCATCATAATGACATTAACTTCCAACTCAGTGTTCAAAGGTGCACAGTGAGCTGCGGGCTACAAGTGGATGTGATGCGCTATATTAAAAGGAGGCCTGCGATAGCCGCCAGGGAACACCAGGCTATTTCTGTGGCAGCCAAGAAGAAGACATCGCAAATGTGCAACGTTCACAGAATACCTGAGTGAGTAAGATTTGCTGCAATGTAAGGTTGCACCAAATAGTGGAACCTCCAAAATTGGATGAATCCACATTCAGGCACTTGAACCCCATTGGCTGTCTTGCATGACCATGAAATGGCTTCAATCTTATTCCAGCGGCTTTCTTCCAAAGCTGTGCAGTGAACCGCACTCGTGTTCAAGTGTCCTCTGATAACCCAAATAGAAGCACTCTTGGGTTCATTCACCTCGCACGAGGTAGTATCCGAGCAACTTCCTCCGCAGGGAGTCCTTTCAGAGCATTATTAAAGCCTGCAAGGGTCGCATGTGGATAAAAGCTCTCCTGCTCAATGGGTGACTTCTCTGAAATAATCCAGCAGCCAAAAAAGCCAGAGAAGAGCTACGGTGCAATTTATTCACCATTTTGTCGCTCGACTTGAAGCCGTCTGTGAAACCAAGACATCCAAGGCCGCTCGCCTCGTCAGTAAGTCATTTTAACGAAGCATCCGACGCGCTCGCTCATCCGGCCGACATCATGGCCGACCTGGCATTGACTCATAGTGTACATTGTCAAAATGTGATGAAATGCATCAAATCCAAAGCTGGCATGGGTGTGTTAAAGGCTGCAAATAGAAATGAACCTGAGTTTAGTTCATTTGAATTCATTGGGGCAAAATGAAGGGTTTTTATGGCATTGTTGAGCCACAATCTTTTATGTGGTGATAACTCCTAGTTATAGTGGGATGTTTTTACCTTCATGATTAACAAGGAATCCAAATCAGCAGAATGTGATCTTGCTCCTCACACATACTTTCACACATGCGCACGCACGTCTTATGAATGAGCCCGGATTCTGGCACGCAAAGACACTTGGCAGCTCTGAAGATGGAATTCCTGCCGGCGAGGCTGCGTGTTTACTTCCCCAACAGAGAGAGCGGCAAAGCTTCGCAACCTCGACTCTTAACCTTCCAGACAGCTTCCGTGGCAGCCGTTTATCTCGTCAACGGAATGCCATACCGACGTTCAAGATGATGCAGAATGCATTCTTTATATTCAGATGATTTAAAAGCAATATATGAACTGCCGTTTGAAAAGACACAATGATGCGTTGTATGCTTGGACGCGCATTTTGCGTGTCGGCACTTAGCCGACATGAAAACGCAAAGGGAGCGCTCACACCGGAGCTTATTAAACAAATCCTTATCTAGATGTTAATCCCTTTATCGGGCTTTGCCGCAGAGCAGTGATACTTTGGAGCAGATCGACTGCAAACATTAAGCTGGTGAAAACACCAATTTCTCTTCTTTATGTAAAGTTGCTGAAACTTTCAATGCAAACAATTGTCTTAGATTCAATGACCGCTACAAAAAGGTGGAAAATGGAGATTTTTTTTTTTTCTTAAAAACAGCACATTGCTATTGCGCAAGACGGTTCCCATGATTGCCTCGTGTTGCTTAACTACCATTACGGTGTCTCCGTTTGAGAAGACATCTTTAATCATGTGATGCTATTCTGCAATTAAAGTAAACGGAACATGGTCCATCACGTAAAGAGGGAAAATGAGACGTTTTAATGGTTGAAGCTCCCTGAAGTTGCACGGATTTATCGAGTGCAATTTTTATCAATCGTGTATTCCGAAGTGAAACGAGGGGAGAGAACCAAAGGGTAAAAACAGCAATCTGCACTTTACGATATGTTTGTATATTTTAAGTACAGAGCTCAATAAATGTCTTGTAGGAACTAAACAGGGGAAAAAAAAGAAGCTTATGATTCATAATTTATCAACTTTATGTCCCAGCTTTGTGTACAAACCTCAAGGCACTGCCAGAAGTAGACATGATGTTGTGCACTGCCTATTCTGCATATATTCTAATATTTAACATACTTTTTCCCCCCTTTCCAAATAGGACACAAATAGATTGCATTGAAGTGTACCTAATGAAACGACTGTAGGAGAGTAGCACTGCAGTTATCTAATTCATCGGAGCATATGATTTCTGCCAGTGAAGGGCAAGCAGATAAGGTGTTCCATTATGGCGCTGTGGCCCGTCATATCAAACAGAAGTACAGACAGCCAATTTCAATCTGACCAAGCCGTTGAGCACATCACTGGATTATTGTTTAATCAGTATGAATCGAAAGCGAGCTAATTGCGGTTCCCCTGACCACTCCCCCCCCCCCCCCCCCCCCACAAAGCCCTGCATGTTCCTTATGTCTGGCGGTAAATAAAGTGCACTTATATAGCGCTTTATCTTCACCCTATATGGTGCCTAAAGCGCTTTTACAAAGCCTCACATTCTAATCCAACTCCCATAACACTAAACAGATGCCACAAAGATCAAAATCTTCACTGTGTAAAGCTGTTAACAATATTTACCAGTGAATTGAAAAAAAAAAAAAAAAATGAATGGGTGCAATTATATTGAAGTCCACAGGAGGGCGTTAAAATCATTAAATAGCATTTAGGTGAGTACAAAGCTCTACTGGACTCATTTAATTTCGGATTCAATTCTTGTTGTGACTAACAAAGGGGAATTCAGATGTCTAAATTAGATTGTGTCAACAATATCATTGGAAAGGACCTAAACGCAATCATTAGAAATACCTTTCACCTATTTCTTCTCCATTTTTTTAAAAAATGTAACAGGCCATAATAAAGATCATCATAAAGGATTTCAAGGGTGTTGGCCGTAGTCCAGTTACACATCATGCACATCTTGGGCAACAGTGCTCCCTATGGGTACTTGCACAGAATTTCCCAAACTGGAGCCAGCTGGGAGAAAGAAAAAGCATTTACAGGTTCATCTGAGGGCGGAAAGGAGAACTCACAAGCTTGTTTTACTACAACATTTGACGACACTACTACACACATTCATTACGGCTGAATGAGTTTGTCAGCTGTGGCCGTAGGAAAAGAAATCATATTTTGACACCAAATATCACCGCTTCCTTTGCTTTAAACTAATCTGCAGACACTTTGTAATCCCACGACAACCATTTCAACTGTAAATGCTTGACATTTTACAGGAAAAAGACTTGTCGATATTTAAGTTAGCGTCTCATAACCTGGCGCACACAACCAACATAAGTCATGATTGCAATTTAAGATGAATGATATTTTTGCTTAAAGAACCACGAGAAGTCAAAAGTTGCTGTCTCGGAATTTCACCACTGCTGTCTTTCACAGCTGCAGTTGGAGAGCTTGGCAGGGATTCAATGTCGGACTCAAAATCGAAGATAGACTTAAATATTTATCTTGCATGTGTGTCACACGTGCAAAAAAGTAAGGGATTACACGGAAACCATTCACACTAAAATGTGTGTCAAGCAGTATGCATGGGGAAAAAAACCAAAAAAAAAACACCAGAAAGGAATGGAAAGAGGACATTGCGACACAGAAGTTGCAGGAAGAGAAAGGATCAGGTATCGCGAATGAATCCAAAAGGCAAGCACAAGCAAAACCGCAACTGTCTGTTTGGAGCAGAGTCATCACCACACTTTGGCCCGAGTATCAAATAGTCCGGTTGTCTGACTCAGCGAATAAGTGGAGGATCACCGCTGCAGCGTGGAGCACCACCGTCCTGGCACTGCTCCTGACACCAGTGGATTGAAAGGAA